>NC_136654.1:12410839-12795839 GCF_949748355.1 Melanostigma gelatinosum | reverse complement strand
GACACTCGTTTTTATTCTCCAGCTGTTGTGTTCCGCAACACTGACTTCCCTGTTACTGACTCCTGCCTACCTGCTGTTTAGCCTTAATCTGATTAGTGTATAGAATGGGTGTCACGAGAACCGAGAACTTCTTTTTTCTACAGTAACTTAGAAAAGGCATAGGTGGAGCTGTTCCCATGCCGATACCAGGATGAGAAATGCTTCCGATAATGCAGGAATGTGTATCAGCGAGTAGGCTCGTCAATGCTCCGGTGCGATGTCACGTTGTTACATTGTTTATCAGCTCGTTTACGCCACACAGGAACTACAACAAGTGTCACTCATTACCCGATCCATACATCACGCCCAGTCTAAAAAGTGAAGCCGATGCAGAAGTGTCTTAAAGCTGCATTCTCTCTAGTGTCCACCAGGGGCGACTCCTCTGGTTGTATAGATGTCTATGAGACTCTACTTCTCTCTTGATTTATTACCTCAGTAAACATTGTAAACATGAGTTTATGGTCTCAATCTCTAGTCTCAAGTCTCTCCTCCTCAGTTCAAATATGGTCACTTCCGTTCACTGGTTGCAAAAAGCCAAGATGGCGCCGGCCAAAATGTCGAACTCGAGGCTTCAAAACGTCAGTCCAGTGGACACAGTCATGACGACTATGTCCTCTTCTTATATATAGTCTATGATCCTGACTGATGGCTACTAAACATGTCCACACTAGTACTACACAGCTGTGGTTCAGCACTCTATTGGTCACTGATAACGCTACATTGTGAACAACAATGTAGCGTGAAATAGTCAAGAGAGCTAGTTAACGTTAGTGGTTAGCAGCCATATCCAAAACACCTAGCTAATCTGAGCTAGCGTTGACGGGAGGTGCCATTGACTTGCATTATGATGGCACTATTCAGTAAAAAATGTTATTTGGCAAAGGTACATTTTAACGATTTCATGATGTGTTCAAATGTAACCTTGTAAAATGCAACTTTTGGCGAGAAACCTGAATAAATTTTTGATGAAGATATTTTCACAGCAATATGAAATAGATATTAGAGAGGGAATTATGACCCATTTAACTTCCTAAAACCCCTATGCAAACAGTAATACAGGGTTGTAAATTGGGCATAGAGTATCGTGAATTTCCACTGCTATTGGTATTGACTTCTACATTTCTGGTATCGTGACTAAACTAAACGAGTGTGCAGTGCATGTATCAGAACTGAAAAACAAGGTTGCTGTTAGAGAACCATCTAACAGACATGAATCACTTCATCGCCTTATCGCAGCCGTAGTCTCTCTGACGAAGAGAGACGAATGACACAAGCTTATGAGCCACAAATCATCGGGCCGGAGGTTTGTTTTGGGAAGATATTTATAGCATCTCTTCAGCCAGGGATGCTTGCATCAAATCCTCTCTGCTGGCAGCAGCTACAGATAAAACCTCTGCAGGAGTTCATTTCTATAAAGTACATTACACACGCACGCACACGCACACACACACACACACAACATAAACAGGATCTGTGAAATTACAGCTCTCTGACCGTCTGTCTCTCTTGCTCTGAAATGAGGACAGAGGAGAGCTCTGCCAGATAACGTTGCTGCAAACGGGCACTCAGCCACAGCGCAGCATGAAAGTGTGTGTGTGCATGTGTGTGTGTGTGTGTGTGTGCATGGGCGAGTCAGTTACAAGAGTGTCCCATCAGTTTTATTTCTGGCTCTGCACCATTTGCCTTTGCTACAGAGGTGGCAGACGACACAACATCACGTGGTTAGTTCAGCGGTCTGTCTCCTCTTAACGCCCCATTCTAACCTCCTGGGTTTCCAGTGGGCAATACCCATGTGTATGGCTTTAATCTGTTTGACTTCCTGACAAGAACCAGTATGCAAACGCTAATAAAGGTGTATGTTTGAACTACGTGGGATTTATTGTTTCACTTGTTCTTCAAGAGTACAAGAGAATCGAGGAGTTCCTCTGGTGCTGGTATCGACTACTACATCTCTGGTATAGTGACGTCCTTTGTGGAATAAGGAATATTTTATAGGAAAAGCCAAGATGAGACTATGGTGATGTAGTGAATTTTCCGTAGACGCCCTGGCGCCCGGTTGGTGTCCATGAAAGTTGCTCTACAGTAGTTGAACTACGGCTCATCCAGCCAACGCACACATGTTTAACCCCGCCTCCCGGTCCTCGGTCCAGCCTCTGCTGTATTTCCCTCAGTAGTGTCCTCCCACGAGTCCCGCCCACTGCCGCGCCTCTCTCCGTAGGCACAGCTGTGCCTCATCTCCTGTGATCAGCTCCAGCTGACATAAATACTCCTGTCACTCTGTCAGTCCGCCCGTTGACCTACCTGGTTTTCCGACCCGTGAGCCTTCCAGTTCGTTCCTCGGAGATCAACTGTGAAGGCTTGGCGATCCTGTGTCGCGCCCCGGGTTTCACACAGTGGATCCAGCCTGCCTGCCAGCCACTTTCCGGCTCGGATCAGAGCGGAGCGCGAGCTTGCGCCTCCGTGTTTGACGTGACTGTTTACCTGTCGGCTTCGTCAGCCGCTCAGAGGATTCAGCCACTTTCCGGCTTGGACCCGTGCGGAGCGCGTGGAGACGCCTCCTTTTGACTTTATCTATTTTCGGTCTTTTCCTCTGCCTGAGAGAAATAAAGGATCTTGGTTTTTGAAATATAACTCTGCTGTCCTGAGTCTGCATTTGGGTCCATGAACACACCACATCATAACACATTCACATGAGTAGAGGACGGAGAATAACTGGGGATTCAACTATTAGTGCAATTTACAACTTTTAGCATCTAATGTTAAAATAAGGTCTATTCACGTATTTGTGAATATACTGATTGATTTACCTCAATTTCACAATGTAAGTCTATAGGAAAAATACTTTTTGGCCCCAATGGCATCACTTAACATACAAGGAGGTTGTAATTGCACAGTTTGACCACTATGTAACACTTGCTTCCTGGGGGCTTGATGTGAACCTGCCAAGACGCGTTTCCTTTAGAATGCCCTCACAGTTTGGCCAAGTCACTTCCAATGATGCTGAAGATCATCTATTTATTGCCAACGTTGGAGCGTTTACAGCAAAATGTCAAACGAGTTTGAATTCTAATGGACATTAGCATTAAGAGCTGAATGTCTTTTATTAAATCCTATATCCTGTCCTCCGTTTCCCATAATGCCATCGTGCAGCATGGCCGACACAGATCTCCTCTACCCTTCTCTCATTCCTGTCCTTCGCTTTCTCACACCCTCTCCCTCTGCCCTTGGGTATCGTCTGGACATTGGAATTCCCTTTGTCTTTGATGGGAGTCTGCACTGAATGTCTTCAATGAGTTCACACAGTGCTCAGAGCTGCTTTGGGAGGGGGGGGGGGGGGAGAGAGACAGAGAGAGACAGAGAGAGAGAGACAGAGACAGAGAGACAGAGACAGAGAGAGAGCGACAGAGAGAGAGACAGAGAGAGAGAGACAGACAGAGAGACAGAGAGAGACAGAGAGAGAGACAGAGACAGAGAGAGAAAGAAATGGAGAGAGAGAGAGAGAGAGAGAGAGACAGAGAGAGAGAGAAAGAGAGAGAGAGAGAAAGAGAGAGACAGAGAAAGAGAGAGACAGATTTTTTTTGATTTTTTAACAAACCTTTATTATACGTTTTTTTTTTTTGTTGCTTTTTTTTCCTTCCTCAAGTCATATGAACAAACAAAACATCGCTAAACTGCTACAATCAGTTCAGCCTTTTCCTGAACACGATACATTATCAGTCAAAACTGTTCAACAAATACGGTCCATCAAACATGAACGTGTCTGTAATTGTCTGCAGGCTGAGATCTGACTCTCACTCAGCGCCCACTTTTGTCCAGTTCTCTGTTCACTTTGTGAACTATTTTCTTTAGTCTGTATCCTTCCTGCTTCGTGAGCCCTCCTCTGTCCTTGCTCCTCATGTGAGACCTGGCAGAGCTGGAGAGCTGCTCCTTGTCCGAGAGGTAGTCCTCCACTCTGACTTTTCTCACGTTCTTACTCCTCCTCAGAAACTCCTTGATCTCCTCCACGCTGTAGCCTCCAGAGCCCCGAGAGCTGCCAGCACCGTGTGTAGAGGGCTCACTGTTTGCAGCAGAGTTCTCCTCCTGACTGGACTCAGAGTCCTCCCAACCGGACTCAGGGTCCTCCTCCGGCTTGGACTCACACTCGGCTGCTCCTCCACTGTCTGTAGTTGCCACTTTCTTGGCCTGTGAGCTTCCTCTGTCTCCTCTCTGTTTCCTCTTCAGCTGAGGGGCCTTGAGCTGCTCCTCGTCTGCTTCCATGGCCACCTCCCCACCTGCCTCCACCCGTCCTCCAGCACTCTCCCTCACCTGCTGGACCTCACTTGCCCTCTCCTTCATTACCTCTTGTCCCCTACTTTTCCTCTCCTTTTCCGCCATTTGTACCCCACTTGTCCCCTCCTCCTCACTGCCTGTGCTCCACCTGTTTCCTCAACCCTCACCTCCTTGGTCTCACTTGTGTCCTCAACCCTCACCTCCTTGGTCTCACGTGTTTCCTCAACCCTCACCTCCTTGGTCCCACTTGTGTCCTCAACCCTCACCTCCTTGGTCCCACTTGTTTCCTCAACCCTCACCTCCTTGGACCCACTTGCGTCCTCCACCCTCACCTCCCGTGCTCCACCTGTTCCCTCTTGTCCCTCCTGCTTGCCCCCACTGGCCTCAGCACCTCCCTGGTTCTGGTCCTTGTTTGAGCCGTGTTCCCAGGACACGCTCTGCTCAGATGTCCTTCTCTCCCACAGCTGTAACATTTAAAATCGTTAGTCTTTGCAAAGATGACGTAGTCAAAATCGCCCACAGTGATCTTGAAGCTGAGGTTGACTGCTCTGCTCCTGTCGCTGGGGATCATGAAAGCATGCCTCCTGTGAGACGACACGTGTCGCAACAGCGGAGACTGAAATCCACAGGGCATCCTTATCACCGGAGACACCACCTTCCCATGCTTGGACAGCTCGTTGGCGATGGCAGCGCCCGTTATGAATGGTGGCACGTTGGACACAGTGACTTTCACCTCGGGTGTTGCGAGGAGCATGCGTGGGCAGGAAGTGCCCACCCACGGAGATCCCGCGCGTCAACACCACATCCGCAAGTTCAATACAGTCCAAAAAGATGACCACCGCGCTGCTCATCAGTGCTGCGGACTTCACGTGGCTGTGGCCGACAAGTTCACCCACTGCCAAACTGATCTCCTCCAACGAACACCCGAACAGCGGCGGCGGTATCTTCACGCCGTGTTCTCTGGTTAGCTCCGTCAGGCGCATGCTAGCGGTTAGCACGCCGACAGCACCTGCTGCCCGGCTGCACTCCGCTCACAAAAAAGACCCAAAAACCCGATAAAAGTACGCAAAAAAAACCCTCGTGAACCCTGCACACCCCACTACACCATCATACCCAACATTACCCAACGAAGAGAAATGTCGAAAAACACTTTAACTATCGCTCTCAAAACCTCCGCTCCTGCAGCTCCGCACACCTGCTTCCGCTCAGAGAGAGAGAGAGAGAGAGAGAGAGAGAGACAGAGAGAGAGAGAAAGAGAGAGAGAGAAAGAGAGAGAGAGAGAAAGAGAGAGACAGAGAGAGAGAAAGAGAGAGACAGAGAGAGAGACAGAGGAGAGACAGAGAGAGAGAAAGAGAGAGAGAGAAAAGAGAGAGAGAGAGAGAGAGAGAGAGAGAGAGAGAGAGAGAGAGAGAGAGCTAGAGAGAGACAGAGAGAGAGAGAGACAGAGAGAGAGAGAAAGAGAGAGAGAGCTAGAGAGAGACAGAGAGAGAGAGAGAGAGAGCTAGAGAGAGACAGAGAGAGAGAGAGAAAGAGAGAGACAGAGAGAGAGAGAGCTAGAGAGAGACAGAGAGAGAGAGAGAAAGAGAGAGACAGAGAGAGAGAGAGAGAAAGAGAGAGACAGAGACAGCGAGAGACAGAGAGAGAGAGAGATGATGTAATATCTGGATGAGAGATGCAACCATGCACATACACAGGGGGGCTGAGGGAACAAATACACAGGTGTGCAGGATCAGGGGGGCTTCCATCTCTCTCTCCTCTCTGCTGGAGTCCTCCGTGGTGTCAGATGATATCTGATCCCATGTCAGCGCTGGAGGAGGCCGGAGCAGAGCCATACTGTGATCAATCCAAAACACAGACACCGGGTACGATTGAGGAAACACTTCAACCGAAAGCAGTTATGGTCTCCCTTGTGTGTTTCGATTGGCTGATCTTACATGGTCGGCTTTGCTTCATTATGTCCCGTGCGGTTGTGTAATGCTGGCTCGACTGATGGAGTTGTGCCAGTGAGGCGTCCCTGGCTGACACTAAGTGGGTTGTGTCAGTGTGGGGAAGCCTTCCTATGCAGGCCAATAACTAGATAAACACTGCAGCAGGCATGTGTGTGTAAACGAGCTGTATTAGCAAAGAGCTACCAACCCACGCCTCCCTAGACCACAGCCCACACATGTGCAGCAAAGGAGATGGGGAAGCGTTGGTTCAGAATACAGCACTGCATGTTGACTATAGACTCAAAACGAGTGTGTTTGCTCTGTTCAAACAGTAACTTAGTTGAACGTGCTGAGACATCACATTCTGTTTCCTTTGTTTATGAACATTTGCACACAACAGAGATATGCAAAGCAGCCGGCTTCATCATTTACATTTTAAATGATGAAGCACAGCTTTGTATGACCATAACCGCATGGAATAGTATTACTGTAGTAATACAACAGACATGCAGGCACAACATACTCTGCTCCGCTGCTCCACTACATTCAGGGCATTGAGGTTTACATCAATGTGACGCAAACCCATTGTTCAGGTATTTAAACCCATTTAAAACCTCTTACACTCGGGCCCTATTTGTAGGCCTCTGCTCGAAAATAGCATACCCATACTAAAGAGACCACAGTTCTGTTACTACATGGTCTATTTTAATCATTTTTGAGGCTATAATCAGATCACAACACTGGGGAGATTGATGAGATGTGTAATATTGTGTATATGTTGCTGGTTAATATAGTAAATTAAGACATTACACAGCTCAAATTAAAAATATTCAAGTTCGCCTGAAAAAAAAGAACTTTCATTGCTATTGTGTTTTTGAAATAATGCAGCAGCTCCCTAAAAACTCTCCCAAATCACAACTGATCAGTAGTTGCTGAATGAAGGTTAAAGTGAACCAGCTGTTGCAGCTCTTACATTGTAGTTTTATATACTATATAACTATATATTTCACTTTTTTATCACTCATATTATTCAATATATCCAAATACATCTGCTAGGAATCATTTTGAGATTCCTAACATCATCAGAGTATGTTTGTGGCTGTCATCCATAGGATTTTCTCAGTTCATGTGTGTTTATGGGGCTCCAGGTCAGCCTATGATTGGTCGATCTCAGTCATTGAACCCGCCTTCGAAGCGTCAGACTCTCAGCAAGGCGGAAGCCGAATCGGGTGTTGATTGACACATTTTTCATTGAGTAAAGTTGGAAGAAGTGCTGCGTTTCCCCGAGTGTAAATTTCCGCTCGCAGGAAGTCTGACCGCTCGCCCATGCTGGATTGACCGCTCTTATTCTGGAAACAGCGCTGAAGTAAACCAGATGCAGTTGGCATCAACGATTCTAGCTTTGAAACGGATAATCTGCGACGATATTTTACAAATTTTTCATAAAACTGGACCAAAAACCCACGTTTGTTTTTCGGCAAAGGGCAGTGGCATCTTACCGTTCTCCATTCACAGCTTTCTAGTGGTTCCACGGAGAGCAACACCGGAGGTATGTACGCGTTCCGCCACGGGTGCTCATTCTACTAAATGCATTGGTTAGCTCGGTAGCTGCTAGCATCAGGGTGCAAATCATGATTTGCGTACACATAGCAGCGATTTCTGCCCATGATTTCATGCTGTTATGACACGTTTTCTAGATGCTTATATTAGTCGTCTATAGTTGTGTTTGGAGTGTGTAATAAGTGACTTAGATGATCGTGTTGCCCATACGTTGCTGTTTAATCCGGAAAAACAACTGTAGAAATCCACAATACTGGCGAACAATAAGGGCATTTTTCGAACGATATTTTCAGGGGTGCTGAGCCTGAGAGCCCCCAAATTCGGGGGCGTCATCCTAATTAATTCCATTAACAATTCCTTAATACATTCTTTATTACATAAAGCATTTAGGAGATCTATTATCAGAAAGGGAATATAATATTCATAACTATGTTTTCATTAGTATGTAATCACCAGAAAGTAAGAATGGTTAGAATGAGCTCCTCAGATCTACATAGGGAATGGGTCCGCCATGTTTCTACGGTAGCCCAGAACGGACAAACCAAACACGGGCTCTAGAGACTCGTGTTTTTAGGTTACACCTGAAGGCCACCGTAGTTTCCAGACACGCTTGTGAAACCTCCGTAACGTGAGCCGCAGAGGGCAACACCGTGGTACCACCAGCCTCCTTCTGACTTCTGCTGCTGCTTCAGTAGAGTTATTATGGTCTGGACTCTGAGCGGGTAATGGCACTACCACCGGTTTGCACTCTGTGGTCATGTTACCAGTCTTGTAAAGGGAGGAGAGGGGAGGTAGTCAGTTGGTTGCTACCTACTGTAGATTCCACCAAATCCTACCCACTGTCCCTTTAAATGCTTCAGATCATGATTGCTCAGTGATGAAGGATTTTACCCGTAGAAGAAAGACGAAAGAAGAAAGAAGAAAGACGGTGACCTTTGAAAATCATACTTATTGGACCATGAAGAGTAATGGTGAAGTACTGACTGAACGTTATGTGACTTCAAGTAGCGTTAATATCGAATCACAATATCTCTGAATCACCACACTTTAACTAATCCTAATCCACTACCAATCAGACTGAGATACAGCAGTATCATACAGCAGTATCAATTATTGTCTATAACACTGTTGATGTCATGTTCTTCTACTGTCACATCAAGCCAACAAAAGTCCCATCAGGAGGCAACCTCCAGTTCTGTCGAGAGAAGCCGATGCTGAAGTGTCTTAAAGCTGCATTCTCTCCAGTGTCCACCAGGGGGCGACTCCTCTGGTTGTATAAAAGTCTATGAGAAAATGACTCTACTTCTCTCTTGATTTATTCCCTCAGTAAACATTGTAAACATGAGTTTATGGTCTCAATCTCTAGTTTCAAGTCTTCTTCAATACAGCATGATGTTCATTTAGTACATTATGGTCCATTTAGAGTCACACAGACCATAAAGCAGGGGATGCTTTAGGGCGGGGCTACACAGTGATTGACAGGTCTCTACCAGAGTCGTATACGACATCTCTACGTCACTCCTCCGCATTCCAAATATGGTAACTTCTGTTCATTGGCTGTAAAAACAACAACATGGCGACGGCTGTAATCCAAGATGGTGACGGGGAAACCTCCGAACTGGAGGCTTCATAACGTCCACAAACCAATGTGTGATGTCACCACGACTACGTCCACTTCTTATATACAGTCTACTACGGTCACAGCCAACAAAGGATACGAGCCACTGACGAACGAGTCAACTCATCCACCATAACATCACACAACGCTGCAATCAGGAAACCAGAGCAAAAAAACATAATTTGTATTGAAGAGAAGAGTGTAGCTGTTGGTGGATGGGAGTGCGTGTGTACAGGAAACATGAAAAACTAATTCAATCCAATTAACAACCGAGTCGGCCATCGATCAGTTCCAGTGTAACGCAGGAATACGGATGATGTTTCTCTGTAGTTGTAGTTTCAGTATTTTCAATCACATTGATTTGACCAAGTGAAATGTGCAGCTCAATGACTTTCTGCATTTAACACTAAAGTAAAGCACATCATCATCAGAGCTGGTCTTATTTACTACTGCGTTACATCAGCACGTTACATCACATCCTGAGTGTCAGCAGCTGTCCTCCCATAGAAGGTGTAACAGTGCGAGCGTGTAGGAGGGAGATGTGTCATCACGGACACACTGAGGACGAGGACACAATGCTCACTGATCACTGGTCACTTGAGATGCTGCTGAGCCACATCAACACTACACCACACAACCACAGACCAGAGAGGCCACTGACTAATCTGTGTTCTTGGTGACGTACATGAGTAATTTGTCCGTCTGTAATTGCACAGGTTTGGAGGGTTTTGTCTTTTGAAAAGATCCAGATCACACAGAAGGGAACTGTTCCCTGTCCCCTCCATCTGCTTCAATCTGAACTAGAGGGAGCAATAATGGTGCCGACCAGCTACACACCTGCTAGATCAGCGACTCCTTCAAGTGTCTATAATCACTATTTTTATAACATCCCATAGGAGCGTTTCCATCCTCCTGTTTTTATGCACTTTTCAATTTGCACATAAAGAAACCTGAGAGGAAACGTCTTTCTATGCTCGGCTGAGGTGGAAAAGTTGCCGTATCGGTAAAAAGCAAAGTGGAAACAGATTTAGGGAATGAATGATGTGGAAGCAAGTGACTTCAGCGTCCACTGGAGCGTGTGCTCCTCACGTTAATACATTTCCATCCACTTTTCTACACTGCACGTTGGACTGGCGCTCTTTTAATCGAGTCACCTTGTTGCGCTCTTCTTCTGCAGCGGTACGATGGTTTTCCACGAACTGCTTATCTCACAGTGGACAGAAACAAGCAGTCCTTCACATTTTATTTTGCCGATTTGAACAACAATCCATTTGGATGGAAAACCAGGCTGATGACGAGGTGGAAACAATATGACGATGGTGTTTTCAGAGAAAAGGCTGTAAAAAGCTGCTATACACTAGCTGCTCAGCAGCAGACAGCAGACGGACACATTAAAGCACCAAACGCGCTCAACGCCTCTCATTTGACGTACATCAAGGCATGAGATGTGAGCCAGCAGTGTGTTAGGACACGATTGAGGCCATGCATTTGTATATTGATACACCTTCATCTTTTTAACTTGACTTCAAATAATGAAGGTCCTGGTTCCAAACCATAAAGGGGCCAAGATGAAATGATGAACGAGTTAATGTGAGAGTGGCAGACATATCACTCTATTGGAAGTGTTTGGACTACTAGAACACTGTTGTACTGTTTGTTCTTTCAACTTCTTTTCTCAAATAATATTCCAAAAACAAGCAACGGATGAGATCCGAATGATCCTCAGCCCAGAGTCAGCGATCCTTCTACATGCCATCCATCATTTAAAGACATTCTGTTGGACAGCAGACTGAAGCTGAAACTCAGGAACCTTTAGAGGAACCCAAAATACAACATCAGTTACACAATGAAGTATTTCCACACTTGACATCTACATCACTGTGAGCTGGTGAGAGCGAGAGAGAGAAACGAAGACAGAAAAGAGAGGCAGCAGCTAATCCCACCTCACTAAACACCTTATCAGTCTCCTGGCAGACAGGAAACCCATAGAGCAGGGATTCCCAAAGTGGGGTGCCTCTAGGGGGTGCGCGAGAGGAAAAGTGTAATGGCGGTCTGATGGTGTAATAATATTAAATATTAAAAAAAAATGTAATTTTAATTTAAAAACTGTCAGGTGGGACATCTGAAGCTATCAGTCGTAAAAGAGGAGAGGGACAGAGAGAGAGAGAGGAATCGGAGGCGAGGGGAACGGAGAGGTGCGTTGGGGAGAGACCGGGAGAAGAAATCGAACAGGAGTCAGAGGAAGATGAGACGGAGGAGACCGAAAAGGAGGAAGGGATAGCACAGACAAATCGGGAGCACATCGGCCCATCGCGGAGTCAAGGTGAAAAACGAGGAAACGAGAGTGAGCATCAGACTGGGAAAAAAAGAGGAAATATGATGAAAAGTATCTGTGTCTGGGTTTCACTTGGATTGGCAACGCAGATTCCCCAAAGCCACAGTGCGTGGTGTGCAGTGAGGTTCTGGCTAACAGTCTGAAGCTCTTATTTACGTCGCCACCTGAACACCAAGCATGCCAGTGCAAGTCAAAAGCCCCTTACAATGTTTATATCGAAATTGGAGGAGTTACAAAACAGCCAAAAACAACTGCAGTCTCATTCATGTGTTGGGTCTATAAATGACGCACTACGGGCTTCATATCTGGTTACAGAATAGCGAGAAAGGGGCTACCGCACACAATCGCCGAAGACGTGAGCTTGCCAGCTGCCAGAGAGATGGTGGAATGTATGATTGGGGAGAAAGAAGCAAAAAAGTTGGACATGATCCCGGTGTCCAACAACACTGTGTCGCCGCATCGATGCTTTGTCCGAAGACATCCTGGCTACATTAGTCGCTCATTAATTGTAAATTAATTAACACACTGAGCCTGTGCGTGTGTGCTCGCATCCGTATTGCTCTTTAAAAGTGACGCCTTGTGTCACTGAAAGTTATTGAAACTTTGTTGCAGTGTTTCAGGGCGTTTTCACACCTTCAGTTCGTTTGCTTTGTTGCAGTTGCTCCTTTGTTCGGTTTGTGTTCACACTGCAACATTTAACAGCGGACTAAATCTTGTAAACAAATGCCACGCGCGAGCAAACTGTTCTCTCATTGGTCCGATTCTTATGCGGCTATGAAGGCTTAAAAGGCTCTGTCTTTTTTTTTTTATTATTAAGGGGGGGGGGGGGGGGTGCGCGAACCCGGTCGGGATGTAGAAGGGGGTGCACGGCCTAAAAAGTTTGGGAACCGCTGCCATAGAGGACTTGTTTCCTCCTCACACACACACACACGCATCTGTCTGTGTGTGCGTGTCTGTGTGTGCGTGTGTGCGTGCGTGTGTGTGTGTGTGTGTGTGTGTGCGTGTGCGTCTGTGTGTGCGTGTGTGTGTGTTATTGATGCAATGAATCATAAAGCTCATGGTGAGATCAGATCAGCACAAAAGAAAAAAGGGAGCAAATATAACTTGTAGATATCTGATCATGCAGATCATTGATGATCCTTATGAACAGATGTGTTGTTTGATTACAGCAGCTGGTCTAAAAGGATCCAGGTTTTTTTTTTTTTTTGCCATACATCATTTCAAGCGCTCTGAAGTCAGAAAACCATCACACAGTCTAAATATTATACTTTTACTTTGTTATAGTAATAAGTGTTTATTTCTTCATAAAAACACAAAATTCAAATGATCAGGAAATACATCATTAAAACTAATAATCATTTGGGTGGAAAAGACAAAAATAGTAAGCGGGCCTCGCATTCTCACAACGATGCCGCTGATACCGATCGTTGATGAGCCATGTAGCCGTACGGGTCACAGATCAATGTTGATCCATTACACCACAACGTTATACAGTCAGGATCATCACACACACACACACACACACACACACACACACACACACACACACACACGTGCATGCAAACATAACACCATGCTAGGATTAAGCATATAACAATAGGAGAAATGTAGTAGTCGATATACCAGTGAAATTCCACGATGACACCAATTTGACACCACAGTAAAAATACAACAAGTTAAACAGCTCATATTTCCTCTATTATCGATCTTATGTTGCTGTGATGACAGCTTCTTCACTCAACCACATTTATTGTTGAGTACATCTGAACACATCATAACATCATAATGTAGCACTGAATAGCACTGTAACGCATCGCACTGGAACTCAATGCTACCTCCGTTAGCGTTAGCTCCACGGGACGCATCGATGGTGAGCTCACTGCGTGCTTTCACATTGTAGAGGTCAACAGTCCGGTGCCGGAGGAAATCAACCGCAACACGTTTTCAGAATTTGGGCATTGACTTGGTACCGAAGTGTCGGTTCTGGTGAAACTAAAAACTAGGGATGGGTATCGTTTGGGTTTTTTCGATACCGGTGCTAAAACGATACTTGTAAAACGATACCGGTGCCTAAACGGTGCCTGAACCGATGCTTTTTTCTTCAAATTGAACAATATATTAACTGTTTAAAGTATACTATAAATATAAATAAATACAAAACACTTGGCTTCAATCTACAGCTTCAAACTTTTTAACTATGAACAATATATTAACTGTTAACAGTTTACAGTATACTTAAATAAATATAAATAAATACAAAACACACACACTCTGTACACGCACTACAGCTTCAAACTTCAGCAATTATTTTGCAGAAATATGAGCATATTTGCATTCTCTGGCAAAATATGACACCTATTTATTTTACCAGTTGGTGGCGGTAATGCACCAATTCATCGTTTGCCAACCGCCACTACACCTCAAAGAAGAAAGTTTGGCGTGCCGGATGTTGTGCTTGTTATGAGCGGCAGTGCTAAGTACCCGGATGTCGATGGAGTTAGTAGCCTGCCAGCCGTTTGACAGATCGTTTTTTATTTTATTTTTAACAAATCATGGCCGAAGCTTCGCCAGCATGATGGAGGGGTTTGTTTCTAAGCGCGCACGGCTCGTCCGGTTGTAATAATACTGTGAGTGAGGAGCGGAGGACCGAAAGGAAGCACTGAAATCTGCGTTGCGTTGCGTCCGGTAGATACCGGTTGTATAGGAACCATACCGGCACCGGGTTTCGGTACCCAACCATACTAAAAACTCTAATCTACACCTCACTATCCTCACTCTCTTCCTCTATGAAGAGATGCCTGCATCAGCACAGCTGCACACACACACACACGTGTGTGTGTGTGTGAGATGCAAAGGGCAGTGTCCATTAGCTAACAGAGCCGAGGTAAACGACCCTGCAGCCTTGCGTCACCTGACACCACCTGTCATTACATAAGTCACCAACGACCTCCTCAGACGCTGGTCACCTCAACATTCTCATCCTCCTCGACCTCACTGCAGCTTTTGACACCATCAACCACAACATCCTTATCTCCCGCCTCGAATCCTCCCTCAACATCACCGGAACTGCTCTCTCCTGGATTAAATCATATCTCACAAACAGACAACAGTTCATCAGCATCAACAACTGCACCTCCTCCACTGCTCCTCTGTCTCAAGGCGTCCCTTGTTTGTTTGCTGATCAGAGATGAGGAAAGCTCATTGGCTGGTCTGAGAGTAACTCTTATGCTGCGTTCACACCGGTCGCGTTGATTTTTTGACGCGCGTCGAGATTACATACAAAGTCTATGCACAGACGCGATGAGACTGGCGCGCCGCGATTTTGCGATGGCGCGGCGCGTTGGACGTGTTATTGCAGTGCGGTGGACGCGTTGGACGCCGCAAAATCGCCAACGCGCGAGTTGAAATTTTTCAACTTCAGCGACATAATCGCGTGACGCGATAGCCTATCAGCGTTGAGTTGCTCCCCCTGTCATCACTGACTTCCTGCCGTTGTTGAATCAGGAAATAAATACTGTAGCCGTCTGTGTTCACCCAGAGCTCTACGATACCTCATATCAATAGAGACCGGACCAAACTATGTGTATACATGTGTGTGTGTGTGTAAACCATACGGTACAAACAATGAATAGACACTGCCGTATTTACGTCTACGTGACGTTATTGAGTGCTGGTGGAGCTGCTACGATGTTAGCATAACCTAGCACCGATCCATCAGAGCTCCATTGAGAAGACCAGTAACCTACAAATCGGCATCATTACGTAGTTATTTCGGAGTCCCTTTTTGTCGGAGAAGACAAGTACAAATCGGCATCATTATGTAGTTATTTCGGAGTCCCTTTTTGTTGGTTTATTGCCGTTGAATCACAGCCAAATCAGTTTATTTTGTGTTCCTACAGCTGTAGTAAACAGCGACCGGTGGCTTGCTAGACAGTGAATACAGCTCGATACAATCCACGGAGCTCCTCTGAACAATATTATGAACCAGACATGACGGCGTTTGGCATTCCGATGTTTGAGGGACTTCCACAACACGTACAAAGCAGCAATTGTCCTTATTCCTTTCACGGTTGACAGCGGAAAGAAATGGCGGCCAGGTGAACGGCTTCCAGGACGATAAACCACGCCCCCTCTCCGGCACGGAGCGATTTTGCGGCGTTTGGTGTGAACACAACCGGCGGCGCGTTGGACGCGATTGTGCAGTGCGTTGGACGCTTTTTTGCAGTGCGTCAAAAAATCAACGCGACCGGTGTGAACGCAGCATTAGGCAATGGTCCTCAGCCAATCAGAAAGCGTCAACTGGCTGATGGATGTGAAGTGGGTTTAAATGTTCTACAGCCCAACAGCACGTACTGTACATTATGTAACAATCGGTCCTTCTCGTGCAGCCGTCTGCCCTGGAAAGAAGCACGGTGACGATGAAAATTAAATAGTTGAGGATAACATGAGAGAGTGCCACTGCCTACCTTCTCTAACACCTGCCCACCATTCAGTTATCTTCACCACTGTCTTCAGGAAGTAACAGCAAGTAATGTGGTGATGCTGGTAAGAAGTCATGACTTAATCATCCCCACAACAAGTATGGATGTAGAGAACACCATCAAACTATCCATTATCTTCTTCCTATTAGGGTTCCCAATAGTAACAAGTGTTTGGTGTAACTCCACACCGCAGACACAGCCTCAGCCGTGGTCATGTCCAGCATCACGCTCTGTGAAGACCACCGTCGTTAGCGTCACGGCAGCACTGATCGCTCCGACAACGGGACCAGAGACCACTTCGCTGCTGTCAGTCCTCCATCCGTCCACTCATCCCTGTGTCCCCACTCTGCTGTGATCAGCTGTTATCTGTCCTTCTTCTTCTCCACAGCGGGCTATGCTCGCGTTTACTGTCACACTGATATCAGCTTTAAGAAGGAAACTTAATGACCTACTTGTGGAGCTAAAACAACTGACTGATTATGGATCACGAGTGATTATTTTCAGTTAAAGATTAACGGCCTAAACACCAAATAGCAGCTCTCAAATAGCAGACTCTCATATTGCAAAATGAATGTGCATGCTCATGCACACACAGTGCAGACTAGAAACTCAGATTTACCCGCTGATAACACACAAAGCTGTCAATCACAAGACACATCTGTGGAAGCTGCCAAAGCTGAGTGAAAGCACAAGACAGAGAGACACGGAGAGAGTAAAAGAGATGCAGGCCAACAATGACCACGAGAAGACAGAGAGACACTGTGTGTGTGTGTGTGTGTGTGTGTGTGTGTGTGTGGAGGTCACGTAGTTATGTAACTTCGTAATAACTAGACCAGCGATGTGCTGGCTCTGTCTGTGTGAGGGCTAATCTGTGTGTGTGGAGGGTCTGCTTCTACGTGAATGTGTCATTGATAATCAACAGCGGTGCTCCTGCAGACGCGTTCAGAGCCTGCACATGTGCAAGCCAGTCACACTCTGAACACTTCACTCAAGAACCCCAAAACCCACGTTTTCTTTAAATAATCGAGAAACTACACACAGCTGACGGTCCATGAACACATCATCTGTGGCGAAAGCTTCCTTCAGAAATGCAACCGAAACTAAGCTTACAATTGTGATATTTGATCAAAAACATTTTATTCTACATGTCTTGTTTAACATTTTTCCCCAAATAAACCTTTACTGGAAACCATTCAATTCTAAACTCCTCCGTGATGAACTCATCTGAGACCGACAGTCATGTGACACCACTCTGTGAGTCCCAGAGCCGAGAGAGAGGTTCAGTACAGGTTGTACAAATGGGAATAGTTTATATACTGCATATATATATATTAAACTATATATTTATGTATATATGGCGCACGTGGAGCCTCCATTTTTATCCAACGTTGGTAACACTTGTGGGAACTTGGAAAAATGTTGAATATATTGATTTCATTGTTTGCCAATCTTTGTAAAAAGAAATGATGAAAGAAATTCAACTTGCGTTCCTTTCTTTTGTTATGATTGATGGCATGCTGCAGTCATTGTTGTGTTTCCATAGAGGAGCAGGACTTATGGAAACATGACAGGAGAGAAAACCGCCCCCAACGGCTTGAGGGTCAACATGCACCAGGGCTGAAGGACTCTACATGAATATAGAACTGTGATCACTGTGATCTTATGATTATCTTTACATCATTATGCTCATTTTCATTGACAAACATATTACCAGTGACTATACTGGGGATCTGGACCAAACAAAGACGTTAAGTCTGTAGAATGTGTATTTCATTTCGATGGTCATTTATTACAATCGTTATTTGAAAACAGCTTGTTGTTGTCAACACGGTTCCATGAAGCAGAAGCTTCAGTGGTTCAGCGTGAGAGAAGAAGTGCTTCTGTCTGTTGATTTAAGGCGGCGCTCTCTATCAGGGTGGGGGGTTACGTTTCCATTTCATCTCACCTCTTAATGTCACAATCAAAATCATATCCATGACGTTAACCAGGCTTTTGCTGAGCAGACAGAACGCAGATGGGCGTCATTCAGGGTCACTTGTAGATTCTAGAGAATGTTCTTAGTGCATCGTAGTTATGATAGAAGGCTGGGTAACAAATCTTAATATCGGCGCAGGAAAAAAACAATCATTGATCAAACATTTCAATCGTCAACATACGATCCCAACGGCAAGATTCAAAGAGAAAGGAAATGTGCTTCACTTGGGATTCTTTTCATCTTTCCATTTCATTGTTATTCATTGAAACGCGTCATTGAACATCTTCTTTGCAGAAATCACTGATTCTTGAGCTTTACGGCTGCATAAACCACCTGAGTGTGTGTGTCTGCACTAGATTGTGATGCTGTTGCTATGACAATAGCAACAGAGAGGCAGTTATGTGACGAATGAGGGTTAAAAACACAGGAGGAGGAGCCAGACAGAGAGTGTGTGTGTGTGTGTGTGTGTGTGTGTGTGTGTGTGTGTGTGTGTGTGTGTGTGTGTGTGTGTGTGTAAGTCTCTGAACTCTTATCTCCCATGCGTGAGCCAGATGGTGCTGTGCATTGTGCTGTTACATAATCAAAACAGTGAATCACATTTCTGTGCGCACACATTCACAGCCATTCACACACATGATCCAAAACGATATGCCGTCAGTGTCAACCATTGCTGAACCAGATCCCTGCACGGACAAACACACATCCTCCACGCCGCTTCAGCGTGTTCTACACAGTCCAGTGGTGTGTGTGGTGTGTGTGGTGTGTACGGTGTGTGCGGTGTGTGCGGTGTACGGTGTGTACGGTGTGTGCGGTGTGTGTACGGTGTGTGCGGTGTGTGCGGTGTGTACGGTGTGTGTGCGGTGTGTGCGGTGTGTACAGTGTGTACGGTGTGTGTGCGGTGTGTGCGGTGTGTGTACGGTGTGTGCGGTGTGTACAGTGTGTGCGGTGTGTACGGTGTGTGTGGTGTGTGCAGTGTGTACGGTGTGTGTGGTGTGTGTGGTGTGTGTACAGTGTGATGCAGTGTGTGCGTGAGGAATAGTGTGATACACAGATTACAACAGAAACACCACTGGAACCACAGCACCACACCAAAGCACATCAAAGAATACGCCCAACATGTCAAACTAAAGATCTGATTGGTTGAACACTATGCCTATCAACAATATCGTCCCCATTCACTTAAACTGCAGATGGATGAACTTGAGACTCTGCAGGCCTCTGGCTCTGTTCTTACCTAGAGACACAGAGGTGAGATCTGATTGGATAAAAGCTCTACTTAAAACAAGCTGCACTGGAAGCAGAGCAACTGAGGAAGACAGGAGCTGTGCAATGAGAAAATAAGATAATGGGGAAAATATTATGATCAATTATAATACATGTAGTGTATTTCAGAACAATTATTAAATTATAAAATAGCTATAACTTTGTGATTCTGTCTGGGCCAGCAGAGAAGGCCTTGCAGGCCCTGACGGCCCACCACTGCATCTGAAGAACAGTGAGAAAGAACTAGAAAAAGCATTTCCTGCTGAAAATGCGTTGGAATGCTGAAAACTGAAATTAATCGCAAAAACAAATTGCAAAAAGCTTAATAATTCAAAGAGTTTAAAGATTACAAATATGAAAAGTCATATCACACCTCTCCTGAAAGAGCTGAACATTTTGATATTTGAACAGTTTCGGTGGCTTAAAAAAATTCATCAGTGGTGATATTTGTAGTAGTATAAGTTGTAGTATAAGTATTATTCGTAGAAGTATTAGTAGCATTAGAATAAGTACTAGTAGTAGTAGTAGTGATATTTGTAGTAGTAGTAGAAGTTGTAGTAGAAGTATTATTAGTAGTAGAAGTATTAGTAATTAGAAGAAGTAGTAGAAGACGTAGTATCAGTAGTCATAGTAAAAGCTGTAGTATTGGTCATAGTATTTAATATCACAGTAGTAGTAGTAGTAGTAGTAGCAATAGTAATGGCAGTAGAAGATGTAGCAGTAGTAGTAGTACTAGTAGCACTCGTACTAATAGCTGTAGTAGTATTACTACTTTTAGTAGCATGAATAGCAGTAGTAGTAGTAGCAGTTGTCGTATAAGTAATAGTAGCAGTGGTAGTAATAGCAGTAGTGGTAGTAATAATATTGATGGTAGCAGTAATAGCAGTAACAGTAGTAGTAATAGTAGCAACAGCAAAAGTTATAGTAGAAGTAGTAGTAGCAGTAATACTATATTAGCAGCAGCAGTAGTAGTTGTCGCAGTGTTAGTAAGAGCATTCATTTTTTTAACAAAAAAGCCTAATTTTGAGCTTGTTTAAATACAGTTAATCCATGGGGCTTTTATTTTGAAAGGGTGGTGCTGGGTGGGGGGGAAAGGGGGAGAGGAGACATAATCATAATGTCTGACACACATCAACAGAGGTTATTAAATGCCTGGCTTCATCGCAAGCATTTCAATTAGAATTCACTCTTTGGGGCTTTTATTTTGAAATGGGGTGTGTGTGTGTGTGTGGGGGGGGGTCCTCTAAAAGTCTCTAAGACCTGAATGACTGTATGAGACAGGGAGAGAGAGAGAGAGAGGAAAGAATTAGTGAGAGAGAGAGAGAGAGAGAGAGAGAGAGAGAGAGAGAGAGAGAGAGAGAGAGAGAGACTCTGATAGCTCTGGCAAACTTTCTCATTTGGAGATTGTACTGTTTTATCTTTTACAGCTTACATGACTATTGTCCTGCTCTGCCATGTCTTTCCTCGTCTCTCCCTCTTGTGTCGCGGTGTATGTAAATGTCACTCGAATCAGGAAACTTATTAGAATAGAGAGAGAGAGAGAGTGAGAGAGTGTGCGTGCGTGCGTGCGTGTGAGAGAGAGAGAGAGTGCGTGCGTGCGTGTGAGAGAGAGAGAGAGCGTGTGTGTGAGAGAGAGAGAGCGTGTGAGAGAGAGAGAGCGTGCGTGCGTGCGTGTGAGAGAGAGAGCGTGAGAGAGAGAGTGCGTGCGTGCGTGCGTGCGTGTGAGAGAGAGAGAGAGTGCGTGCGTGTGAGAGAGAGAGAGAGAGAGCGTGCGTGCGTGTGAGAGAGAGAGAGAGAGTGCGTGCGTACGTGAGAGAGAGAGAGAGCGTGCGTGCGAGAGAGAGAGCGTGCGTGTGAGAGAGAGAGAGAGCGTACGTGCGTGCAAGAGAGAGAGAGCGTGCGTGTGAGAGAGAGAGAGAGAGCGTACGTGCGTGCGAGAGAGAGAGAGAGCGTGCGTGCGAGAGAGAGAGAGAGCGTGCGTGTGAGAGAGAGAGAGAGAGATAGCGTGCGTGCGTGCGTGTGAGAGAGAGAGAGCGTGCGTGCGTGTGAGAGAGAGAGAGAGAGAGAGAGAGAGTGTGCGCGTGTGAGAGAGAGAGAGAGAGTGTGCGTGCGTGTGTGTGAGAGAGAGAGAGAGAGCGTGCGTGCGTGTGAGAGAGAGAGAGAGTGCGTGCGTACGTGTGAGAGAGAGAGAGAGAGAGAGAGAGCGTGCGTGCGTGTGAGAGAGAGAGAGAGCGTGCGTGCGAGAGAGAGAGAGAGCGTGCGTGCGAGAGAGAGAGAGAGTGTGCGTGTGAGAGAGAGAGAGAGATAGCGTGCGTGCGTGTGAGAGAGAGAGAGCGTGCGTGCGTGTGAGAGAGAGAGAGAGAGTGTGCGTGCGTGCGTGCGTGTGAGAGAGAGCGTGCGTGCGTGCGTGTGAGAGAGAGAGAGAGAGAGTGTGCGTGCGTGCGTGTGAGAGAGAGAGAGAGTGTGCGTGCATGCGTGTGAGAGAGAGAGAGAGCGTGCGTGCGTGTGAGAGAGAGAGAGCGTGCATGTGAGAGAGAGAGAGAGCGCATGCGTGCGAGAGAAAGAGAGAGCGTGCGTGCGAGAGAGAGAGAGCGTGCGTGTGAGAGAAAGAGAGCGTGAGAGAGAGAGCGTGCGTGCGTGAGAGAGAGAGCGTGCGTGCGTGTGAGAGAGAGAGAGCGTGCGTGCGTGCGAGAGAGAGAGAGCGTGCATGCGTGAGAGAGAGAGCGTGCGTGCGTGTGAGAGAGAGAGAGAGCGTGCGTGTGAGAGAGAGAGAGAGCGTGCGTGCGAGAGAGAGAGAGCGTGCGTGCGTGTGAGAGAGAGAGCGTGCGTGCGTGTGAGAGAGAGAGAGAGCGTGCGTGCGTGCGAGAGAGAGAGAGCGTGCGTGCGTGTGAGAGAGAGATAGCGTGCGTGCGTGCGAGAGAGAGATAGCGTGCGTGCGTGCGAGAGAGAGAGAGCGTGCGTGCGTGAGAGAGAGAGCGTGCGTGCGTGTGAGAGAGAGAGAGAGCGTGCGTGCGTGTGAGAGAGAGAGAGAGCGTGCGTGCGTGAGAGAGAGAGAGCGTGCGTGCGTGTGAGAGAGAGAGAGAGCGTGCGTGCGTGAGAGAGAGAGAGCGTGCGTGCGTGTGAGAGAGAGAGAGAGCGTGCGTGCGAGAGAGAGAGAGCGTGCGTGCGTGCGAGAGAGAGAGAGCGTGCGTGCGTGCGAGAGAGAGATAGCGTGCGTGCGTGCGAGAGAGAGAGAGCGTGCATGCGTGAGAGAGAGAGCGTGCGTGCGTGTGAGAGAGAGAGAGAGCGTGCGTGCGTGTGAGAGAGAGAGAGAGCGTGCGTGCGTGAGAGAGAGAGAGCGTGCGTGCGTGTGAGAGAGAGAGAGAGCGTGCGTGCGTGAGAGAGAGAGAGCGTGCGTGCGTGTGAGAGAGAGAGAGAGCGTGCGTGCGTGTGAGAGAGAGAGAGAGAGAGAGCGTGCGTGCGTGCGAGAGAGAGAGAGAGAGAGCGTGCGTGCGTGTGAGAGAGAGAGAGAGCGAGAGTGTGCGTGCGTGTGAGAGAGAGAGAGTGTGCGTGCGTGCGAGAGAGAGAGAGCGTGCGTGCGAGAGAGAGCGTGCGTGCGAGAGAGAGAGAGCGTGCCTGCGTGCGAGAGAGAGAGCGTGCGTGCGAGAGAGAGCGTGCGTGTGTGAGAGAGAGAGAGAGCGTGCGTGCGTGCGTGCGTGTGAGAGAGAGAGAGAGCGTGCGTGCGTGCGAGAGAGAGAGAGAGCGTGCGTGCGTGTGAGAGAGAGAGAGCGTGCGTGCGTGTGAGAGAGAGAGAGAGCGTGCGTGCGTGCGAGAGAGAGAGAGAGCGTGCGTGCGTGTGAGAGAGAGAGAGAGCGAGAGTGTGCGTGCGTGTGAGAGAGAGAGAGAGTGTGCGTGCGTGCGAGAGAGAGAGAGCGTGCGTGCGAGAGAGAGCGTGCGTGCGAGAGAGAGAGAGCGTGCCTGCGTGCGAGAGAGAGAGAGCGTGCGTGCGAGAGAGAGCGTGCGTGCGAGAGAGAGAGAGCGTGCGTGCGAGAGAGAGCGTGCGTGCGAGAGAGAGAGAGCATGCCTGCGTGCGAGAGAGAGAGAGCGTGCGAGAGAGAGCGTGCGTGCGTGAGAGAGAGAGAGAGCGTGCGTGCGTGCGTGTGTGAGAGAGAGAGAGAGCGTGCGTGCGTGCGAGAGAGAGCGAGAGAGAGAGCGTGCGTGCGTGCGAGAGAGAGCGAGAGAGAGAGCGTGCGTGCGTGTGTGAGAGAGAGAGCGTGCGTGAGTGCGAGAGAGAGAGAGAGCGTGCTTGTGTGCGTGTGAGAGAGAGAGAGTGCGTGAGTGAGTGAGAGAGAGGAGTGCATGTGTGTCTGTGTGTTTATCAACATCACTAATTGGTGCCCTCTAAGCTGCGCAATACATTATAAAGTCAGAAAAGGGCTGAAAATCATAAAAGTAAAATTGCTGCAGTTCAAAAAGTTTAAAAGATATCAGAAAGCTGAATTATGCGGCAATAGTTCATGGTTTTCTCAACATTTGAAAGTTGAAATGGTGTCTGTCGCTGAAAGTATGATGAAGTTGAAGGATTTGAAAGTTGAAGAAGTTTAAGAGGATTTGAAAAAAAAAAAAAGTTGCTAAAAGCTTCATAATTCAAAAAGTGTAAAGGTTAGAAATATGAAGAGAGATAGCACCCCTCTGCTGAAAGAGCTGAACATTTTTGGAATGCTTAACAGCATTCCAACAATTAGACCAATCACAAGGAACACAAGGAAACACAGCCACGTGTTGTTCTCTGTATACATGGTGTAATAGAGGATCTGCTCAGTGTTGGATCATTATGTATTCCGGCTGTAGTGCGTAGCTGCATTTTACCAAATAGCAAATGAAGTTTTGTTCTCTCGCTCGCTGCCCTCTAGCTGCTGTGCACACGCGCCTCTCTTTATCGGCTCTTTCACACTAGTTTCTAGCTTCCTGGCTACTTGAGGCAAACCTGTTCAGTAGCTCAGCTGCAGAGGAGTTAGTCTCAAAACAACAAAGAATTGGAAAAGCGTGCCAATGTCCCAAACAACGGGGATGAAATAGGCTCCACAGACACAGCTGGTGAACACAGCAGGGTCACCACGAAGACAAACACACAAACCAGCAGAGCCAGCATCAAGAAGCATCCACAAGGGTGGTCCTCCTTCTATTACTGCATCCGGCCTATAAATAGAAACACAAAGGTCTTACCAGGGCAGGCCACTGTATGTGTTTGGCCTTGGTTCCCTGAAGCAGTCCTCCTCCTGCTCCTCCTCCTGCTCCCTCCTTCCTCTTGGCCCAGACCAGCTGGTGCTCCAGCAGAAACAGCTGGAAATCCTCATAGACCTTCACCCACTCTCTCTTCTCCCACTCCTGGTCATCGAACTCCACATATACCTGCACACGGCACAGAGAGGCAACTGTCAGCGGCAACATTTGGCTATGCTTGTTAGACCTGCGTATTGATACATTGTATTAGACTGAGAAGAAAGAGAAGAGGAAGAAGAAGAGGGACAAGGAGGAGAAGTCAGAGAATCAGTGTGCACAGGAGGTGCAACATTTATCATAAAGTGTTACAAACGCCACTTTAAAGGAAACGCTGTAGCGCTGCATCATATTCTACAGACTTTGTTTGGTACAGAATCACACCATAATCATTTGAATATGTTTTTCAGTCAGAATAACAACAATGATATCAGTCAAAATATGTTTTTTCTTAATCGTTCAGTTGCATATAAGAATCAAAGTGTACAGAAGTATGCACATTAACACACACAAACATTCAGAAGGCATATGAACAATAAGAAATATGTAATCGATACTCTCGAGCTCTTATCATGTCATTACAGACGTCATCACAGCCGCTTCATGTTATTGTCTGTATGTCTGTCTTTGATGTTTATGTCACTATATGTATTTTATTCTGTCACATTACTTCACCAATAAAAAATATCAAAATATAAACGATTAAAAAAAGGGTTTGGATGAATGAGTGAAGCACCAGCAGCTGTTGATCATATTAAACACAGTTTGATCAGAGTCAACAATAATGTATTGGTATTCAGACATTGCAACCTCCTGACTGTACAAATATTAGACTGTTGCATGAGTCCTTGTGATAGTGTGTGTGTGTGTGTGTTAGCCATCTTCCTTTCTTCATCTCATTTCATCTTCACTCCCTCCTCCGTCTGATCTTCATCCCTGTTCCCTCACTCCTTCTATACAACCCACCCCACCCCCACTCTTCTCTCTATGGGCAGAGAGAGAGAGAAAGAAAGAGAGAAGGGATCAACGAGTGCATCTCTCCTCAATCAGCCTCCCGCCCTCCCCCTCTCCTCTCCCATGATGCACTGCTGCAGTCGACTGAGCGATCGCTCCCTGCCAGCAGGCACGGAGGCGGCTACCTGAGCGGGTCTTCCCTTTGTGTGCTGTTACTGCAGTCTGTGTGTATTACCACCTGTCTGTACATTGTTATCCTGGCGTTATGACCACACGGCGCCCACATGCGTCTCCACTGATCCCTGGTCTCTGTATCAGTGGACCCTCAGCGGATCTAGTCCAGCACCGTCACATGCTCCACCAGCCTCTATCGAGCCGTTCATCTAATTCATTCCAGACCTCTATCTGTCATGTATCACTCTTACCTGGCAGCTCACTCAGTCAGCGTCACAACTGTTCTCTTCATCCCTTCATCAGCTGTTCTCTTCATCCCTTCATCAGCTGTTCTCTTCATCCCTTCATCAGCTGTTCTCTTCATCCCTTCATCAGCTGTTCTCTTCATCCCTTCATCAGTTGTTCTCTTCATCCCGTCTCAGCTGTTCTCTTCATCCCTTCTCAGCTGTTCTCTTCATCCCTTCATCAGCTGTTCTCTTCATCCCTTCTCAGCTGTTCTCTTCATCCCTTCATCAGTTGTTCTCTTCATCCCTTCTCAGCTCTTCTCTTCATCCCTTCATCAGCTGTTCTCTTCATCCCTTCATCAGTTGTTCTCTTCATCCCGTCTCAGCTGTTCTCTTCATCCCTTCATCAGCTGTTCTCTTCATCCCTTCATCAATTCTCTTCATCCCTTCATCAGCTTAGAGATAATCAGGGCTGCAGAGTATTTGATGGACTACGTACTCCATGGATTAATCAGATAAAAACACGTTTGCTTTATTGAGGAGCAATAGGAAATATACAACAGAGAAAATAAGACGGAACAATTCAAATGATTGAAAAATAAATGTTTGCTTCAATAGAAAGAAAAAAGAATATTCACGGCATTGTTAGTTTCGATTATATATTATAAGCTGTGTTATAGAGTTAACCAGCTCATAAATCCCTCTCTAATATCTATCTATGTTCCTTCAAACAACTGGAGTCATTCAAGTTTCTCACCAAAAAACACATTTTACACGACAACATGTGAACGCATCATGGTAATGTCATAGTTTACCTTTGCTCAATACTCATTTTTACCACGCAGAGCTTGAACGCATCATGATGTAACTCTTCAACCTCTGCTGATGTTAGCCGTTAGCTCCGTTACATAGCCAAGCAGGACTGTACTGCTAACGGCTAACGGCTAACTAGCTCCGTCTCCAGGAATCATTTGAGCCCTGAAGGTAATCACAACTCTAAAGATACAGAGCAGAGAGCGGCTCAACGCTGCTACCGTTCATTCATTTCCTGTTGATCAGCTAACCCATTGATAATCAACACCACATGGCATCACGAGAATGATCGGACACATTAATAACACATGTGGACCGTCTGTAATCCGTTGTTGATGATTATTATTATTTATTTTTTTACAGATTGCCACATCCCAAAAATAAGAGAGAGTCTAAAAAGGAACAAACAGAATCTAAACCTGAAATGAGACACTGCTGGCCACACTTTGAGGTGAACAAGGTCCTGTGTTGTGCTTGGATGAGGACTGAGATGGGGAGAAATGCTAATTGAGCAGCTGATTATGCAGCACAGTCCCTCTCATACACACTAAACAGAGTGAAGGACTGTTTGCATTCTAATTGGTCCTTTTCTATCCCATAATCACCTGTCTCTTAATAATAATACTGAATCATATACATATGGCAATGGCGATCCATACGTCTCATGGAACACATGTGCTTCCATTTCACAAATGAGACAATCTACACTGAGCTGAGTGGGCCGGTACTGGGAATAAAACAACACAGAGTAGAACTCGCCTCCATCGCTGCTTGTAGCCCCTGACGCCCCCACTATAGACACATACACTGTCAGGTGTGTCCACCTGATGAAGATAAGTCCACTATTCTCTCTCTGTTAGCTCTGCTTTTGGTCTCCACCAGCTCCTGAGGGCGATATCTGCCTCAGCAGCTGGTCTCCAGCTTACAGTGGGCTGTTAACCCAGCGGCTGCTAACGGCTAACGTTGACTAGCTCTCCACCGGCTGATTTCAACGTTCACATTTGTAGCGTGTTTGTAGCATTTTCTATTGTCCCCGGGGGTGATACATACAAAATATTGATTGTGGCCGCTTGGCAATATGGTTGAAGTCAATATCACGAGAATATTGTTTCAATAGAGATAAATATGACGATATGCGTACACAAATGTACTCAAATCCCACGCTGATATGGCATGACCACATCAGAAGACAGTCCCAAATATGATCTCAAATGGCTTCACTATTGCCCCCAATTCTGTTCCATGTGAGCAGAGTCAAAGCATTATATCTGCCATAACCGTCCTCCAGAGTTAATGCATCATTAATATCAGTATCACCACGAGAAAAGGTCTTCCCCATCCGTCTTTATTATTTTACATCCAATAAAAACTCAACCACTCAAAGCGCCTGTGAATGGTTAAAACTGTGAACACCCATTTATGATGACTTTGACACCCCAAATGCAAAGAGTTAATACGGAACCTGATCAATTAGATATATTAGGCTATAACATCCTTCTCATCATCAGAATATGAATCGTCTATCTCTCTGCACAATCTGCTGATGTCACTCTCTGCCCCTCTCTGTCGGGCACAAGATGAGGGACGACGACCGGGACAGTGAGACGCTCCTGCTAAAGCCGTCACGTCAATCACTTCATGTGTGTGTGTGTGTGTGTGTGTGTGTGTGTGTGTGTGTGTGTGCCGGAGTGGCAGCAGCTGTGTGACAAGCCTTGATCCTCTAAATCTGTCAAACCTCAGCCTGAAACACACACACACACACACATGCAGGGCGAGTGGTTTGGTTACAGTACGCACTGATTACTGTCCACGAGACTATTGATAACCTCGACACGTCCAGAGCGAGGACGACGCCGTCGTCTGTCCACACACACACACACACACACACACACACACATGAAAAACACACATGATCGGAACAGGGAGACTCTGTTGCTATAGTAACGGGAGGCAGCAGTGCGTATTGGACATACACACACACACACACACTGAACCAGTCGGCTTCTATCAGCCACAGAGGGGCAGAAATAAGAGACAGAGAGAACAAAGGAGAGCAGGTGCCACACTTGAAACACTGCACAGCTGACATTGGCTCTCACTATCACTACGGGCCGCGAGTCACACTGTTCTTCAGATACACCGACATAGACGAGCGCATACTCTCAGTGGTCATCAGAGATGACCCTGCTCCGCACTGTGTGCAGATGGTGTGTGTGTGTGTGTGTGTGTGTAAGATTCAGGAGCCCATAGATGGACAAAGGCATGTATGTATCATACATGCATGTATGTATCGTGACAGCAGCATCACGGCTGCTGTCAAGGAGGGCTTTTAGTTACTCGGCAGGGACATTCTATAGCATGACACATCTCTACTGTATACGTAAAGTACAATCTAAGTTTGCAAAAAATTAATTTAAAAACACATTGCAAAGCCAAAATATTTTGGGGGTAAAACTGCACACGTAGATAAGTGGACATAGTTCCCGTGATGTCACCCAACGGTTTGGGGGCTAATGTGGACTCCAGTTGGTCATTTTGCCCGTTGCCATGTTGTTGTGTTTTGGTGAGACAAGAAGGTGGAGCTAAGTACACCCTAACACTGAATAAGACATTTTTATTCGACCAAAATGTGACAATTAACTGGCATGAATTCGAAACACAGGAGACGAAAACCTGCCAGACCGGACAGCGACCGGCAGCGAAACTGTCAATCACAATCACAAGTAGCCCCGCCCTAAAGCACACCTTGCATTGTGGGCTATACGTTGTCATCTAGAATGTCCAGAGCCACTACTTCACTGTTGTGAAATTACTTAAATTAAATGTTTTCTCAACATTTTCCTCCAATGACAAAAATTATCCCTAAAGAATGTATTAAAAAATGCACAAAGAAGAGAAATGGGTAGCGCAATTTCAGCATCGCTATCTAACCTCTCCATTTCTGTACATCACAATCCCCATAAAATGACACGGGAGGCCACGCAGCCTGTGAACGCACCAGCCGACTGCCTCTTCTTTCAGGTTGTTCCATTGAAAGGCCTCGAGTGCGAAGCCAAGAACAACGGCTGATACAAGGCCGGAGGAATGAGTGGACATTAGTCAGGACTCAGGAGGTGAAGAGGCTGAGCAGTGTTTGTGCGGACGATGCATGTGGACACTGATCTATGTAAGTGTCTCTGTGATACAGGCCATGACCGTATACATGAGCGTATGTGATGCATGTGTGCTTAGCGGGTGCAGTGGCGTATAATCTGCCCCTCACTAACGGCTGCAGATCAGCTTTCTGTGAGCCAATGAGCACAAAGCATCGCGGCAGGCGACCAATGTGGACAGAGCGGCGTCATCTGCCTTTTAAATAGAGCGCCAGAGAAAGATGGAGACAAACACGTAACGAAGCAGAATACAGAGACGAGAACAGAGGCTGAGCTCTCTGACAGGACTGGATTACTATATGAAGACAATACTATATGTACTACTACTGTGTGTGTGTGTGTGTGTGTGTGTGTGTGTGTGTGTGTGTGTGTGTCTGTGTGTCTGTGTGTAGCTTTCTTGTTTTTGTGATTTGCACAATAAGGTTGCATGTGAAAAATGGGTTTTATTTTACTGAGTGATCGCGCTGTGTGAGGAGGCATCAGGTCACAAGCCTTACTTTCATTCTGCAGCAATAAAGTTGTTTATTTGTTGTTTAAAGTTGTCACACACACACTCACACAGACACACTCACACAGACACACTCACACACAGACACACACAGTAGTAGTACATATAGTGATTCAATACAAATCGTGATTGCGATTCAAATTATATTAATTGTGCAGCCCTACTGGACAGACAACATGTAGACCAGCCAGGCTAAAAGGATACCTCTATCCCTTTACCCCCCCACCCTCACCCATCGCCCCCGCAATGCGTAGACCTTGCACACGCACAGAACAAGAAGTGCACATACACAGAATTACAACTAGCGGAGCAACGTGAGCACAAACAAGCCTTCTTATCGTCAACCACTTGTGCATTGAAGGGATTATTGTCGGTATGCAGTGCCTCATAACTAATACCACAGAAGGTTGTTGATGAAGTGCTTGGAATGTGGTCATTGGAATAAAGGGACACCTCATCAGTGAGACGTTTCTAATATCTAGTCTACCCTGATATTACTGGGCTCAATGTGAACATCTCTCAACATGACCTGCAGAATCCAATAAGACCACAGGCACCCACACCTGAGACACAGCTGACCATCAGAGCCTTGGTGGAGGTAGGACTCATTGCAGGACCTCATGCACTGACAGCTGAGTGTGTACATACATTGATTCTGGTGGAAGAACTCTGACTTGATTACATCGCCCAATTTCTGACAACAACCCTGAAAAGACTTTGAAGTATCTCTCAAAGGGAGGACTTGATATGAGGCAGATAACTATCATTAGTAGTTTCCCTGCACACCTAGCATAGACCTACTTGAATGGCATGGTGCTTCATATAGCACCGGTGTTGCGGCTAACTGTGTGCACTGGAGCAGCACACGTGACCTCAAATGTACGGTAGCTAATGTAAGTCAACTCATAGACCGGGCACCCAAAGGGAAGCAGTGTGAGCCGACGAGCGCTTCTTTCCTCTATTCGTCGCTCTTCATGTGTTTCTCATGCTGAATGACATGTTTCCATAAACCTGGTGAGGACATATCTGGTAAAGTAGATTTCAGATGTTACTTTGGTGTGATTCCTCAGTTTAGTAAATCAACTGCTCGATAAGCGTCGGTCCACTAGTGGAGGAGGACAGAGCCGTCAGTGGAGGGACGGACATGAGAGCAGAGCTAAAGGCAGCAGCTGAGCCTGAAGAAAGACGAGTCGCACAGACCTGCAGATCCTCAGAAGAGGCAAAGAATGAGACAACAGGACAGTGGATCATAGGAAACTAACAAGTAATTATCTGACAAATAAAAAAGAAGACGGATGAGGAATGAGAATGTCTCATTAAAGAGGGAAACCAGGGTGAAAAGAGACGCATGAAGGAAACACTCAGTGAGACGATAACACATGCAATCAGAGTAAAACAACAAAGTACCAAAGGAGGAACGTGGTGTGTGTACACGGACACAAGAGGACAAGAAAACAAGACAAAAGGAGACACCGCTGGTCATCAGAAGAGCGACATTTGATTTGATTTTTAATGGAGAAAGGAGGCAAGAAAGAATGAATCTGATACTTATGCAATGAAGGAAAGAGAATGATGAAAGAAATGGATTCAATAGCGTGGGGGAGGAAACGGACAAAGAGAAGCAGGAAACAGAGGGGAGGAAGAAGGGGATGATGAAGGGGAGAGCATCAGCAGTGAGGGAACATGAAGCGCGGAGCGATGTGATATCAAGAACAAAGAGGAGGTGAAGATGCACCGTGATGGAGAAGAACCTGGATAATGCAACTAAGGGCAATATATAGCACACAAAAAGGAGGGTGGATGAGATGAAGAGAAAAGGAGAAAGAGAGGAGAGTCCAGCTGCTTGGAAACTGAGTGACTAGTCTACCACCGGCGTAACCAAGGCTCTCCTTCCCTGACAACAGACCAAATGATGCTGCTGCTGCAGAATATCAATCAGTGGAGGAGAGAGAGAGAGAGACAGAGACCGACAGACAGCGAGAGAGACAGAGAGACAGAACGAGAGAGCGACAGAGAGAGAGACAGAGAGAGAGAGCGACAGAGACAGACATAGTGAGACAGAGAGAGACAGAGAGACAGAGAGAGAGCGAGAGACAGAGCGACAGCGAGAGAGAGAGCGGCAGAGACAGACAGACAGAGAGAGAGAGAGCGGCAGAGACAGACAGACAGAGAGAGAGAGACAGACAGAGAGACAGAAAGAGACAGACAGAGAGAGACAGATAGACAGAGAGAGACAGAGGTTTAAAATGTATCTTTATTAATTTTTGTAAGTTCCATTTACAGAGTTTTACTGTTTATCACACCAAACTTAATTCACGCAAAAAAAACAACAAAAACCTAAAAAAAAACATAACTCATAGGTTCAGAACCAGAGCATTGTCTCTGACTGAACACAGCACGTCGTTCAGAGCCCAAATGTTCACAAAGAGTTCAGTTTTCTTTGTCAGACTGTAGAAACCAAACTCCACCCTGAGCCGAGCAGCCAGCCGTCCGGTCAGCATCAAGCTCACGTCCTCTGACCCTACACCCCTCACCCGGTTTTTCCTTGTTTTCCAAATTGCTAGTTTGGCCAGTCCTGAAAGGAAATTCAATAGTGTGTGGACAGATTTCTTTTTAGCAGAGTAGTTTGGACCATAGATAAAAAGACAGAAAGAAAAGTGTTCTCCTAAGCCCTGAAACCACGCCTTCAGGCGGCTGAAGAGTCTCACCAGCCTGGAACACTCAACGAACAGATGGTGGATAGTTTCTGTCTGTGAGCAAAAAGGACAGCTGTCCCCTGAGCCAGGGTCGAGGTGCACCAGATACCTGTTTGTAGCTATGGCCCCATGTACAATCCTCCACTAGAGGTCTCCTGTCTGTTTGTCTACAGGGGGTTTGTACAGGGACCGCCAACAGCCCCTTGGGGAGGATGCCCTGCCAAAAAACTCGGTCCACCTCGACACCCTCACTCCTGCCAGAGAGCGCAAGTTAGAGACTTTCACACTGACTTTATACGCTGCTTTCCTCCCCAGAGTCTCAAAGTCCCCCAACTGGGGTGTCTTTAGAGACAGCAGTGTTATGTTGTGGGGTGTTTCACGGACCCAAATGCAGACTCAGACAGCAAAGTTCTATTTCAAAACCAAGGTTCGTTTATTTCTCCCAGTCAAGGGAAAAAACAGGAAATGGACAAAGTCAATAGGAGGCGTCTTCACGCCTCCGGCCGGTTCCAAGCCGGAAAGTGGCTAATCCTGCGGAGCGGCAGACGAAGCCGACAGGAAAACTGTCAACGTCGATACGGAGGCGTCCTCGCGCTCCGCTCGGATCTTAGCCAGGAAGTGGCCGGTCCGCGTCCGCGGCTGGCAGACAGGCTGGATCGTCTGTGTGACACCCGAGGCTCGACACAGGAACGCCTAGACTAAACAGTTGATCTCCGAGGAACGACCTGGAAGGCTTCCTCGTACAGGTGAAAACCCGAGGCTCGACACTGTACGGCAGGCAGGTCGAAGAAACGAGCGGCAACGTTAGTTTCAGATCTTCAGAGAATAACAAATGGACTACTCACGGGTCGGAATACCAGGTAGGTAAACGGACAGACTGACAACTGGGTTGAGAGTGACAGGAGTATTTATGGCAGCTGGAGGCGATCACCGGAGATGAGGCACAGCTGTGCCTACGGAGAGAGGCGCGGCAGTGGGCGGGACTCTTAGGAGGACACTACTGAGGGAAACACAGCAGAGATCGACATAAATCCTCACAAGCAGGATGTCCTCCTCATCCTCCCACTGTCCCACAGCAGGACAGACAGCCAGGGGTGGGAAGACATACTCACATTCATTGTCCTATTGGTCAGATATTGCACTGTCTCCAACAAACGCTCTGAGGACTTCTGGCAGGGAAGCACAGACCTCCTCCACCAGCCTGAGCAGCAGCCTGCTGGACCGGATGTTAATCAGCTCCGCAAGTTGAGGGATGGAGGTCTTCATCAGATGACCCAGCTTCACACAGCCGGCCTCTCTCAGTCTGGATCTCAGGCTGACGGACGTCAGGACCTGGGATGTGATATAGCTGCTTCCAAAAAGCGGCTCCTCAAAGAGCCACATTCCTGGTGTCGACACAGCTATCCGATGGACTGTAAAAACCTGCCACGCCTGTAGGACGGATTGATAGAACGTGTCAGACCAGTTAGATCCACTGACTGGGGCTGGAGCAGGAACAGGTGTTTGTCATAACCTAAGCGTCCGGCCCTCCTCAGTAGCACACAGGCAGTATCCGTCCATGGCAGGCCGAAACTGTACAGCAGTCTCTGAGCCGTCTGCAGTCTGAAGGCTGTGATTCGCGATGCGATGTCCACCAGGCCCTGCCCTCCCTCCTGGACCGGCAGGTACAGCACCGCAGAGCTCAGCCAGTGAAGCCCTGACCAGAAGAAGTCCACAACTGCCCTCTGGATGTCTTTAATCAGGCCCTGTGGTGGAGGCAGGACTACCAGTCTGTGCCAAAGGGTCGAGGCAACCAAGTTATTGACAATTAGGACCCTCCCCCTGTAAGAGAGCTGAGGTAGCAGCCATTTCCATTTAGACAATCTGGTACACACTCTCTCCATAGCACCCTCCCAGTTCTGTTTTTGAAACTCTTCTGTTCCCAAAAAAACACCCAAAACCTTCAAGCCCTGCCTTCCCCATCTGATGCTTCCTGGTAGCTTTGGTATTTCTTTGTCTGCCCACTGCCCAACCTGCAAAGCTTCACTTTTTCCCCAGTTTACCTTCGCTGAAGATGCCCCCTCAAACAAATCTAAACTGTCACCTAGGACCTGGACATCCCTCTGGTCTTTGACGAACAACTAAATATCATTAGCATATGCTGACACCACCAGCGAGGGCCGCTGAGGCAGCCCAGGTAACATTAGTCCTGATAGATGGGATCTCAACCTATTCAGAAGAGGCTCAATGGCAATGGAATATAGCTGTCCAGAGATAGGACATCCCTGTCTGATGCCTCTCTGGACCTGAACTGGACAGCTCAAACCGCCCCCCACCTTCACCAGACAAGCAGCCTCCTTGTACATCAAACCCAACAGTGACACAAACCCTTCCCCAAAACCAAAGGCTCTTAAAGTGGAAAAAAGAAATACTATGATCAACCCTATCAAAAGCCTTCTCCTGGTCTAATCATATAACCCCAACATCAATATTATACAGTTTTACAGAGATCCAACAAGTCCCTCATGAGAAAAATGTTATCCATGATGGATCTGTCCGGTACACAGTAAGACTGGTCTCTGCGGATTATAGACTCCAGAAAGTTCTTAAGCCAGTTGGCGAGCACCTTGGAAAAAAGTTTATAGTCTGTGCATAACAACGCCACCGGTCTCCAGTTCTTCAGTCAGGACAAATCTCCTTTTTTAGGTAACAGTGATAGCACTGCATGCCGACATGTCGTCGGTAACAGGCACCTGCCACAGGTCGGCTCCCAAACACTTCCAGAAGTGTTTATAGAAGTCCGCAGGCAGTCCGTCCAGTCCAGGAGCTCTCCCAGAAGCCATCTGACCCACCGCAGCAGTCAGCTCCTCCAGGGAGATGTTGGCGTCCAGGACAAATCTGTCCTCGGGGCCCAGCTGAGGAAGGCCCTGAAGCAGCTCGTCAACACTCTCTTTGTGGTTGTCCCCCTTCCTGAAGAGGGCGCTGTAGAAGCTTACAGCATGTTGTCTCATTTCAATCGGGTCAGTCGTCATCTTACCATCAGGGAGGCGGAGACACACCATTTGTTTGGTTCGAGAGACGGACTTCTCCAGATTGAAGAAGTAGGAGGTAGGCGCATCCATGTCCCTAACGCTGGTGAACCTTGACTTGACCAAAGCTCCCTTAGCTCGCTCCTGTAGAAAGGAACCTAGTTGCTGATTCTTCCTGTTTTTGCTGTTCTGATGTGAGGGTTCCGGGACAAGAGGATGTCAAATGTGTACATATTGTAAAGCCCTCTGAGGCAAATTTGTAATTTGTGATTTTGGGCGATACAAAAATAAATTGAATTGAATTGAATTGAATCTAAGGCTATGGTGAGACCTCCACCTACAGAACCTGTAGCTGCCTCTTCACAAACTTCTACAGACTGTGGTGGTGCTTCGGTACCAGATGTAGTGAGGTTCTGCGCCACCACAGAAGCCTGCTGGTTGTAAGACTGGCTCTGATCCTCCTTATCGACATTATTGTTATCAGCAGAAGACGAAGAAGCGCCGCCGACCGCACCGGCGGCAGCCGCAGCCACACCAGCGGGACCCGGCGCGGCCGGTGCCGGAGCGGTCGGTGCAGGAGCGGCCGGTGGCTCCGCAGCCGGTGCAGGAGCGGCCGGTGCAGGAGCGTCCGCTGCCGGAGCAGCCGGAGGCTCCGCCTCCGCGCCTCTCTGCTGCTTGTGCGGACACGCGAAGTGTTTGTGTCCTACATCTCCACACTCAAAGCATTTGATCTGTCCCGAGCTTGCGTACACCATGTATGAACCCTCCCCGTGTTTAACCCTGAAGGACACCTCCAGTGTTTGTGTCGGTGACTCCAGGAACATGAAGACCTGCCGCCTAAGAGACAGCACGTGCTTCAGCTTGGGATCCTTACACCCCAAACTGACTGTTCTAAATCCGCTGCCAAACTTTCCAAACCAAAAGAGAGCGAGAGAGACAGAGAGACAGAGAGAGATAGAGAGACAGAGAGAGACGGTCCCCCACAGGTACATAAATATATGAAGCAGCTTTTGAGGCTAGCTGGCTTCTCCTTGCAATTACTAACAGGCAAGTTAGAGTCAGAGAGAGAAATCTCATCATGCAAAGATGAGATTCAAGTAGAGCTGCTGTGATGTTCCCTCCGAATACAAAACACAGAGACTGGGAGAGACTCTGTGTGTGTGTGTGTGTGTGTGTGTGTGTGTGTGTGTGTGTATTTACTCCTGAAATTGCTACAAGGGAGAATGTCGGACGGCAATTGTTCAACGAGAAGACATGCAGATGAATGAGGACAAAGGACGAGGCAGAGAGAGAAAGAGGGATGATTGAGGGATGATGGATTGACAGTCCTGTTGGATGGAGGGATAATCACGCACGATTACATTGGTGATGTCACGAGAATCGTGATTGTGGAACCAAGTTGATGGCACAATGCTGTGAACGATGGATTATACGGGGATCAGGGCTAGAGACCCCGAGGACGATGGGAAATGTCCCGATGACACGACATTGTGAACAACAGGTCCATGTTGAAATCGGCAGGAGGAGAGCTAGTTGGCGTTAGCTGTTAGCAGCCGATGGGCGGCACACAAAGTAAAGGAGCTAACAGCTCACGTTAACAGAGGTGACACTGAGTTGCATTATGATGCGTTCAAGCTCATCAGTAAAAACAAGTATTGTGAAATGGTCAATTATATCGTCATCAAGATGTGTACAAAAGTTTTAAAAAATGTAATGAAATGACCCGTATGCACCCGGTAATAAAGGAGTGTATGATGAAGTGTGTTTGTTAGAATCACTGGTACTGGTATCCACTGATAAACCTCTGCTTTGTTTACTGCACAGCTGCACCTTCAAGCTTCAGGCTCTTGCTCTTCACCTGCTTTCAGCTCTTGCTCTTCACCTGCTTTCGGCTCTTACTCTTCACCTGCTTTTGGCTCTTGCTCTTCACCTGCTTTCAGCTCTTGCTCTTCACCTGCTTTCAGCTCTTGCTCTTCACCTGCTTTCGGCTCTTACTCTTCAGCTGCTTTTGGCTCTTGCTCTTCACCTGCTTTCAGCTCTTTCTTCACCTGCTTTCAGCTCTTGCTCTTCAACTGCTTTCAGCTCTTGCTCTTCACCTGCTTTCGGCTCTTGCTCTTCAACTGCTTTCAGCTCTTGCTCTTCACCTGCTTTCAGCTCTTGCTCTTCACCTGCTTTCGGCTCTTGCTCTTCACCTGCTTTCGGCTCTTGCTCTTCACCTGCTTTCGGCTCTTGCTCTTCACCTGCTTTCGGCTCTTGCTCTTCACCTGCTTTCGGCTCTTGCTCTTCACCTGCTTTCGGCACCTGCTTTCAGCTCTTGCTCTTCACCTGCTTTCGGCTCTTGCTCTTCACCTGCTTTCAGCTCTTGCTCTTCACCTGCTTTCAGCTCTTGCTCTTCACCTGCTTTCAGCTCTTGCTCTTCACCTGCTTTCGGCTCTTGCTCTTCACCTGCTTTCGGCTCTTGCTCTTCACCTGCTTTCAGCTCTTGCTCTTCACCTGCTTTTGGCTCTTGCTCTTGCTCTTCACCTGCTTTCAGCTCTTGCTCTTCATCTGCTTTCAGCTCTTGCTCTTCACCTGCGTTCGGCTCTTGCTCTTCACCTGCTTTCGGCTCTTGCTCTTCACCTGCTTTCAGCTCTTGCTCTTCATCTGCTTTCAGCTCTTGCTCTTGCTCTTCACCTGCTTTCGGCTCTTCCTCTTCACCTGCTTTCGGCTCTTGCTCTTCACCTGCTTTCAGCTCTTGCTCTTCACCTGCTTTCAGCTCTTGCTCTTCACCTGCTTTCGGCTCTTACTCTTCACCTGCTTTCGGCGCTCAATGCAAAGTGATAATTCATGGATTTTGACAGCGTTCGGTTCTGGTGCATCAGCTCCGTCTGATGTTTACACTTCAAGTGAAACGTAAGCTTTTCAGCGCTTCAGCTTCGACTTGACACCAACTCTGGTCTCATACTTGTTATTTATCATCTCGTATACTTTCCCAACCTAAGAACACACGTTACAAGACGTGCTGACCCGTCTGCAGCGTGCAGCTTAACAGCACACTCGGAATCCTATTCCAGTTCATCGTTCTGACACGTGACCGTCTTTGTGTGCGGTTGTGACTTCCGCTCCATTCATCCCCATAAACTCCCAATATGACATTGAATAGAGATGGAAAAGCTCCTGCAGCGTGTTGGAACTCCTTTCTGAACGTCTGACCAATGTGTTCATTCCAATGCCGTTGTTAAAGTTTCCGCTGCCACGTTGTCTCACCTCTCACATGTGCTCTCTCTGTAGAGAACAAAGACGAGCGGCTACTCGAGATGACACAACACGGAGGGTTTCCCAAAGGTCGTCAACGTCGCAGAGCGTCAAAGTCCACAGGTGACGCTCTGCATCCAGAGCAACGCGCACGGACAGCTGAGGTCCGGAGGAGATTCCTCATGTTTCTGTTGAATCACCGAGCTGACAAAACACGCTCAATGCAGCGAAACAAGAAGATGAGCTTCAAACCGTCGAACCGGGTAACCGCTCCAGCAGCAGACACAGACAGAGCGCTGAGAGGGAGAAGAGTGGCTCTGTTGTGGCTCACTGTGGTGTGAGTAATGTGAAGGAGAGAGACAGAATGAGAGAGCAAAGGAGCTGAAGTAATACCCAACGACAGCATGAAGAGGCATCCCCTCTTCCACAGGGTCACCTCTCGCCCTCTCTCCGACCACCGCCACATGGGAACCAGGGCAGACACAAGATGGAGAGAACCACGGAGAGTGCAGGCAAGAGGATTTGAGAGGGGGGATGGGGAAGAGGAAAACTATTCTGACAGACACAGAAAAAGAGAAAAACAGAGAAAAAGATGGAGAGAGAGAGAGAGATGAAGTAAACAGCCTTGAGCAGAGAGATGTGACCCAGCTTCCTGCTCCTTTATTCCTCCTTCATCTCCTCCAATGTGAAGGATGTGTGGGCCCAGGAGAGACGAGGGAGGGAGAGGGGAGTAGAGGAAGAGAGGGAGGAAAAGGCACCAGAAATAGCGCTGTGTTGTTGTCGACGCAACACCAGGAAAACACGAACTCTTCCTTCTGAACCACTGATGTCAGGCTCCAAATGGTTTTCATCTTTTATGTGTTCCAGCAGTGCATTGTGGTCCGCATTCTTAGCGCTGCAATTTTGCCCGACGCATGTCTGTTGAGCAGGCTGTGGTGGGACGGTGGACACTATGTAGGCTTCAATCAAAGCAAACTCAGTGAAGCAGAGCGAAGCTTCAGAAACGTGTCACATATATTCAACGCCATGGTACTTGGCTGGTCCATGACATTTACAACAAAGTGTGATTGCGTCCCCAAAGGAGAGCAGACAGTCTATCACCACAAACACATTGGTTCCTACTGAAAATGTAAAAAATATCCCCTCACGATTATGTCATTTCATTTTTACACACAGTCATTTCCTGAAACAGCTGGTCGTTGTGCTTTTTTCGGGGACTCTTTTTCTGCGGTGGATGAATCCACACTTGGTGGTCGAGTGACTGTTTGTGGCAGCAGGACGGTGAGTGAAAATAAACGAATGACGAAACATTGATGTGTTTTAATGTGGAGCTCTATGTGTGTGCTCTCAACAGAGCAGGGTCAACGTGCTCGGTGTGTGTGGCTGTTATACGCCTCGTCGGTTTGACAATTCTATGTCACCTCAGATTTCAGAACAGCGTTTCGTCAAATCTGATTCAGACACATTGATGAGCCCCCATCACATGAAGCTCTCTGAGCCCTCTTTAGAAACCTTGTATTAGTCGGAGGTAAAACCAATCAACATCTCTGATAAGCGGTTCAAAGCCTCTGCTGCTCCTCTTGCATATCTCTGTAAATCAAATGTCTTCACTCAACACACATCCTGGGAACTTGTGATTTGAAGGTGTTATGAACTTGTACGAGGTGGCAGTTAGAACAGCGTTGGTGAGATTTTAATCCCACTGCAGTGAAAATCCAAATCTAACAAAGAGCCTCTATGAGGCCTGAGATGTGGAACAGTGTGGAGAACACAGAGGAGACGATGTGTTGGATATTCAGCAGAAGTGGGAGAAAAACAAGTGGTGCTGTTCTGTCCCTCCCTCCTCTCTCACGCTCTCACTCTCTCTCTCTCTCTCTCTCTCACGCTCTCTCTCGTGATAATACGGCTCTAATAATAGCAGAGTTGCATCGGCACAATCGTTGGGTGGAATCTAGGGCAGCCGCTGCAGAGGCAGTATGGGAAAATCCCTGCTGCCTTCTCCAGCCCGCATGCCTGCAGACTGCGCGCGCACGTGTGTGTGTGTGTGTGTGTGTGTGTTGGCATTCAACCCGCCCTGCGCAGGAAGAAACAGGCTGACTTTGTACATAACAGCTACAGAGCTGATTCTCAGACTTGGGACGGCTGGAAGTCTTTTTTTAACACAAGTTGAAGCAGCTGTGGACGGGAGCAGCAGAAAAACAAAGTTCAAGTGTACGCTAGATGTAGAATATTTACTCTTCCACAGGGAGCCTAAGCCGTCATCTACACGTCCTCATGGAATGCATTACTCTGAGATTGATGTGTTTCTGACTCTCACACAGGAGATTGTTCTGTAGATGTATTAAAGTTGAGGAGCCGTTCACTGACATACAACTGACATTTAATTCACATTTGATCTTTAAATGATTTAGACATTGACCTTTGTTTTATAACCTGCTACTGCTTCTCTGGAAACATCTGGACGTGACATCCACATGTTGGGATGTCACGGCTGATTCAGGGACATTGACGGTGGACGATACATCAAGGTTATGGACTGGATTCATGAACGGAGCACTGGAAGAATATAGAAGCACACACCTGACATTAATAACATGACTACAGGCCACAGCTGTGTTCACGTCTCATATGTTACGGTCTATTGTTTTGTATGTTACATAATGTTAGAAAGGCCACACTGGGAAGTGATAGTTGTGAAACAGTGACTTAGTAACCAGTGTGCCAAATACCCAAAGTCCAACACAGACTTCGTACACAGTGGAGAAGTTATCATGGAAGCTGTACATCACTGAGGCCACTCACTCACTACACAAGGCAATGACCACTGCACCTCTCTCTGTCCACCCCACACACATGACCACGCTGGAACCTCGGCTCGGCTTCATCTCATCGCCGTCCTGCTGTTCAAGAAGACGAGAGACGATGTCCAGCTTTGATCCGGGTTCTCCAGAGGGGGGTACTTTCAGGTCAGCAAACTAAAGTGAAGACAGGTTTGGTTTGTGCAGCCTGTTGGGTCATTTACTCTCTTCATGTTGGTGAACGAATGCTTTGCACTTTGAATCATGAACTGCTGGCATCAGTAGGCTTTTACAAGACAATGTACCCAAAACCTTTGCAATTGGGGCTTTCAGGGGTTCTGTTTAGGACACAGTGGGGAACGGGTCACACTGTAGGAACATGGGGTACTTTTTCTACTGACTTTTTAATCCTTGAACTTGGCAATATTAACAGTAATCACAGAGATTTGGTACGGCTGCCATGTTTGCTGACGGGTTAGCGCAGTGGCTCCCCTGAAAGGATCCAACATCCTGTGAGTGGCTACAGGATGATAAAAGGACTCAGAAGGAAAGGATCTCGTTTGTTTTCTTTGATTCACTGTAACGGTGCTGAACCTCGGAGCCTTCTAACAGCCTTCTACCCACACACAATGAGGGCTAAGTGCAACTTGCAAATGTCATCAGTGATGTCTGACAAGTTAAGTACAAGTGTAGTCTGCCAATTGAGTTAAGTTGTTGCTAATTACGTAATGTAAATACATGTGTAGGATAATAAGAGGCTGGCTGGTTGCATGTGCCGATAGTTCAGACTTGCTAGCTCTGTTACGGGCCGTCTCTGCTCCTCACGTCGTGTATTCAGTGTGTGACCATTAGGACTCTGGGATGCTAACTTAGCCGACACCGTTAACAGACAGGATGCTGTGATTGAAGTGCCTAACGAGCCGCTCAGCAGCAACGACAACCGATGCACGAGCAGCTCCACCATCACGAGCTGCAGTGTGGGCCTCTACGGGAGTTAGCAGCCACAATGTCGCATCAACTGACGTGGACATGTGCAGCCACTGTTCCCACACAGCCAACTAGTTCAGCTGCGCGGAGGCCTGGCCTGACGTTACTCTGTCGGGGTCTCCAGCAATGCACTGCAAGCCCGGCGGTCCGCCGTGTGTGTGACGGTGAGTATGAAGTGAGCAGTGACGTGGCCGTGACCGTAGCGGTGCAGTGTGTGTGCTTTATTTGACGTGAGTAAGTGCTTCAACTCCCAAGCACAGTCCCCGTGTCTTGTTTGCCATCTGCTGATTAAAGTGAAGGGGTTAGCCCCGGAAGCTAGCCACAACTTGGGCCCCGGCTCCCTTCAGGTGGGCCGACCTTTGAGGTGGACCAGCTATTCTTATTCCAGTGGCGAGCTGCTCCTCCGGGCTTTGCTCCGCTTTTTAAAAAACTGTTTTCAATTCGTTTAACTGTTGCTTGAATCAGTCAAAAGTGTTATTGTCGGTTGAACGGTTAATTATTAACATCCCTACTTTGACTGGGAGCAGGGACGAATAAACACACACACACACACACACACAGGCAGAGACTCGGGCTGGTCAGATTACCATCACGTGAACACTCTGTGGTGTTGTGTCAGGCCAACATGGCAAACGGAGCAGGGCTGAGTCTACTGCTGATTCATGTGACTTCACTGAGACTCGTGTGTGTGTGAGTGTGTGTGTGTGAGAGAGTGTGTGTGTGAGAGAGTGTGTGTGTGTGTGAGAGAGTGTGTGTGTGTGAGTGTGTGTGTGTGTGTGTGTGTGTGAGAGAGTGTGTGTGCGTGTGTGTGTCTGCACACACACACTGCTGTCCAGTACTGCTGGATGCATGTGGTTACATGAGGCACATTCAACACAAACATACATTTTGTATTAAAGGCCTTGAATGGGTTTAGCTGCACTAGACCAGGCATCCTGATACCTTTTCATTCCAGTTGGAATGTAATAAGACGGTGAATTGACCCATGTGTATGCATGTGTATTGTTAGTGGATCATTTCTTACAAACTGCACCCAGACTCCTGGAGTGTAACTTTCCCCCATTTGACCAGAAGACATTGTGTGTGGACGCTGGACAGCCGGGCATGAAGAACAATGAGCGTGTCTCATGTGAGCGTTATTGTCTCGGGACAACATCTGGTGGAGTATTCAGGGCTCACGTCTCCCCCGATGAGCTAACAGCAAGCGGGCACCTCATCAGCATTCTCTCCCACGCTCTTTCTCTTATCAATAATTGACATTGTTCTATCGTATGTCCATTCACTCACACAGACACAGTAACACCACATGTAAACATGGCTGCTGCCTTATTCCAGCTGCAGGTCAGATCTTACAAGGTAAATACACTCTGTATTTTCTGTGTTACATCGTCCTCTGCATTTGTGTTCACACACAGTCTATTCATTGTATTCCAGATACAAGGTGTCATGTATTAGTCAGCAGGATATATTTAGTGTCAAAATCCAATTGCAGGTGATGTAAAGCTTTTTGTGAGAGTTTATTATTTCATTCAAACACATAGCTGATAATCCAGCAGTGCCACTACTAAGGAAAAAGGTTCTAATCAAGACTAAAGGCTGTGTTTATGGAATAATACATTGTGCCAGTGTTCACATGCAGTAGTTTTTCTTCCCATTTCAGATAGCTGAACTTCGGGCGCGTCGGTTGATACTGAGTGCATTAAAAACCAGATGTGGTCTGACTGGTGGGATCCTCCAGTGTTACACTCTCCTCTAGCAGCTACCTGAGCGTGTGCAATTCTCAACAGAATGAGAAAGAGCCGTAAGCGACTTCCTTCATCGATTGCTTTTGTTTCCAGAGCCGATGATGGAAGTAACGAGTGAGCCGTCCAGCCTCTCTCTCTTCTCTGTTGAGAGTTGCACGTGCTCAGTACTGATCAGGCAGGATGAATCATAAATGTTATGATAACGATATATCGGATTGGAGCATAGACTAGCGTACTCTCTGATAGCCGATCCACCATTTTAGTCCGTATCGGACGCATTTCTGAAGCTAAGAAGTTGAACTCAGCGGGGACATTCTGAAAGCTCTTTTACTCTTCTGCTGGCCAATGAATACGTTCGTGTGAGAGTGTAGGGCTCCTGATGATGCTACTTGCATGTGTCACAATTCTAATGAATTTGAAGTTTGAACAAGCGGTTAATTGGATTTCATACTGTTTGGAAATAGATCACAACCAACAGCCAAACCAAACAGCCAAATTCAGTCAAATTTTGAGGATACCTTTTCAATCCATAAAGACTGGATCTTATACTCGGTCTAGCCCGTTGTCACTAAACACAATCATTGGAAATCAAACCAAAGAGGAGCTTTCCATACAGTACATGGAGTCAATCACCATGGCTCATTAGCACACAGAAACCAACGTGCTGCTTAGGAAAGGAATAGACAGCCATTCAACCTGCTATGAGGTACAAGTGACAGGTAGCATGTCATGATGGATTACACCAAAGCACAGTGTGCCACAGCATCTTAGTATGGCCCCACTACAAAGGATCATACACCAATAAAAAGTACAAGACCGAGGCATTTCACCAAGCGAGTCACAGAGTGCAGAGTCACATTAAAGCAACGTTAGCGGTGTCGCTGAGGGAACCGCCTCATAGTGTTTTGCACACATACATGCATGTAAGGATTCCACCTCTGGCATGCGTCTGTGTGTTGTGAGGGGGGAAAACGACGTCCTCAAACAAAGAACGCTGATGCAAACAGTCTCCCTCTCCCTAAAGTCAGTGGGCCTCAGAGCGAGGAGGCCCCAGAGGGACTTAGGTTCAAGTCTACAACTAGTTCACACACCATCCATAATAATAATTATGGCATTGCCGGGCCGGAATCGCAAATGCAAATTAGTCTGCAACCTCACGTTTTCTTTGCACTTTAAATGCAGTTCAATGTTCTTGGCCACCCAGTTAGTCCGTACTGACGTGATAGAGGCTTCCACAGAAAGTTACACATCAGCTGCAACCGTCTCGGTTCTTTTCTGCCGGTCGATGGCGGCAGCGAAGCCGGATGTGGGTCGGAGACCCCCCTGGAGTCTGAGCGGAGGGAGTTTCTGGTGAACCAGACCCGGTGGCACCGATGACAAGCATTGAGAATAACAAAATGGACAGAGCCAACCTTCTGGCTGATGGTCTCGTTTACTGATGTAGGTCACACAGAGGCATCAGCCAGAGAATGAAAACTCTAAATTGGACTTGATTAGTAAGCATTATCATCGAAATATACTTATACAGAGTGGCCTATTTCAGAATTATACATATTGTAAATGAATCAATGACACACGCGCGCACAGTGACGTCCTCAGGGGACAGATGAATGAGTTCGACAGCGTCTGAAATCAGTGCTGCCCTCGTCCCTCCACTGTGGGTTTCATGGCAGCAAACACTGAGGACGGAAACCAAATACTGAAGAGTCTGACAGTACTGTGAGCTGTGTACACACGACAAGTGCAAGAAAAGTATCAAATGCATGTCTATGGTGAGGTATGAAACACTGGTGATTTCTCACAGTCCAGCAGCTGCTAATCAAGTCTTGATCAGATCCAAACCATGTCATGTCGGCGTTGGTTGGCGTCATGTTGGACAGGAAGCCAGTGCAAAGACATCAGAACTGGAGTGATGTGATCCACCCTCCTGGTCTTAGTGAGGACTCGAGCTGCAGCGTTCTGAATCAGCTGCAGCTTTCTGACGGACTTTTTACAGAGACCTGTAAACACACCATTACAGTAGTCCAGTCTGCTGAAGATAAATGCGTGGACAAGTTTTTCCAAATCCTGTTGAGACATAAATCCTCTAATCCTTGATATATTCTTCAGGTGATAGTAGGCTGATTTTGTAATTGTCTTGATATGGCTGTTCAGGTTGAGATCTGAACCTTGAGCTCAAGACCCGTAGAGTGAGCAACTGTACACATTCAGAGACGCTGGCATTTGCTTCATTCATTGTTAAAAACAAGCCAACAAAACCTGCTCGCCAGCGTTAGCCGACGTGTTCAAAGAATCATTCTGCCTCCGCCGACGCTGCGCCCACAACATAAGTCATCACATTTACTTACAGGAAAGGGCTCGAAAAAACTCTGTTTGACTGACTTTGTCTTGGGAATCTTTTTCTGCAGGATAATTATAGTCACCATTTATACGCCTTCAGCTAATGAAGTAGAACGGACGTCCAAATCAATGCAGCGGGAAAAGCCCATTTTATGTGTGACGTTGCCATTGTGAGCGTTGTAGCTAACTGTAGTAATTTTAACAGACTCACGGCGAGTCACACACTCACTGAGGTGAGGTTTTGCATTGACGACTAAAACGAGCAGTGGAGTAACGTTAGTAACGTTACAAAGCACAGAGAGCCAGAGTAAATGAGTAAATGAGTAAATGAGTAATTGAGTGAAGTTTAACAACTCCATGCTTCATCCACACTCTTCTTGTCGCAGCGTAGGAAAGCACATTGCTGTCAGCAGAGAGAGAACTCTGTCACCGTGTAGCATTAAAGCATGGTGGAATTAACTAGATAGCTAGCTCGTTAACTCTGACTCCCTAGCTACCTAGCTAACTAGCCAGCCACCCGTCTCCAGAGCGGCGTCCAATCTTTTCCCCCACCAGCTTTACTTTACTGATGTGCGTTGTCCCCATAACAACGAACAACATGACCAAGAAAAACAGCTCAATGTCTTCTTCTTCTTCTAGTCTGTTTCTGTGGGTCTCTTTGCTACGCATGTTTGGTTCTCAGGGTCGGCCAACCTGGTCCCGTTGGTTAATATTCATTTACTCAAGACCCGTAGAGTGAGCAACTGTACACATTCAGAGACGCTGGCATTTGCTTCATTCATTGTTAAAAACAAGCCAACAAAACCTGCTCGCCAGCGTTAGCCGACGTGTTCAAAGAATCATTCTGCCAACGCCGACGCTGCGCCCATAACATAAGTCATCACATTTACTTCCAGGAAAGGGATCGAAAGAGATGTTCCCCAGACTGCCAATCCCAGTGTGAAGGTGCTATCAGCGAGTGAGGGAGAGGAGGCAGAGAGAGGCCTGATAGACAGCTCAGATCAGATCAGATCAGATCAGAATCAGAATCAGCTCCAGACTGAGCTGACGCTTTGTGGCTTCATGTCAGGGGCAATGACTGACATCATGGAAAACAGCTTTTCTTAATTCTGGATCGGTACGATCACTTGTCAGCCCTGCTCTGGCAAAGCCACTGTGTATATATGTGTGCGTGTGTGTGTGTGTGTGTGTGTGTGTGTGTGTGTGTGTGTGTGTGTGTGTGCGCGCGTGTGTGTGTGCGTGTGTGTGCGTGCGTGTGCGCGTGTGTGTGCGTGTGTGTCTGTCCAAATCCAAAAACAGACTTTCAGCAACCGTGCCCCAAAATATGGGATCAGGAGCTTTAGTGTAGCCTCTATATTTTGCGGTTAATCAGTGTTTCTCCTTTTCTCTGCATGCAGACATGTAACAGCAGTTATCAACAAAGAACACACGTGTAAATATGTGAGAATACAAGCATGTATGTGGTGCGTAGGAGCTGCGGTGCTGTCTGTGTGTGTTGGCTTGTTAAATCTGAATCACAGTTTGGTGTAAATTTAGCTCCAGCTTAATTACACGGCACATAAGACTCAAACCTCACAGTGCTATTCACCCAGAAGCATAAGCATGGTCTCTTGCTATTACAAGGACTGTTTGCTGCTGGTTCTGTGAGGACAAAACCACAGAGAGTAAGATCCGACATTTCAACAAGGGAACAAAGCACAAACTCGGCAATCTTTGAACTGCTGTTTTCCAGTGTCAGTTGTGTAATCACACTCCATGTTCACTTCGTTAAAGGTAAAGAAGCTGTGGACCTTTGACTCCAGCTTTAAACAGACTGCTGTACAGCTGATATCTCACATAGGGAGGCAGGAGAAACAGAGCAGCTGTTACTCAACCCAAAACTATTTCACACAAACATCAACACAGTCAGTGTGTGCGTGTGCGTGTGTCTGTGTGCGCGTGTGCGTGCGTGTGTGTGCGTGTGTGTGCGTGTGTCTGTGTGTGCGCATGTGGGTGTGTGTGTGTCTGTGCGTGTGTCTGTGTGCGCGTGTGTGTGCGTGTGTCTGTGTGTGTGAGTGTGTCTGTGTGCGCGCGTGTGTGTGTGCGTGCGTGTGTGTGCGCGCGCGTGTGTGTGCGCGCGTCTGTGTGTGTGCGTGTGTCTGTGTGTGTGTGTGCGCGTGTCTGTGTGTGCGCATGTGGGTGTGCGTGTGTCTGTGTGCGCGTGTGTGTGCGTGTGTCTGTGTGTGTGCGCGTGTCTGTGTGTGCGCATGTGTGTGTGCGTGTGTCTGTGTGCGCACGTGTGTGTGCGTGCGTGTGTCTGTGTGTGTGTGCGTGTGAGCGTGTGTGCGCGCGTGTGTGTGTGCGTGTGTCTGTGTGTGTGCGTGTGAGCGTGTGTGCGCGCGTGTGTGTGTGCGTGTGTCTGTGTGTGTGCCTGTGTGTGTGTGCGTGTGAGCGTGTCTGTGTGTGTGTGTGCACGTGTGTGTGCACGTGCGTGTGTGTGTGCACGTGCGTGTGTGTGTGTCTGTGTGTGTGTGCGGGTGTGTGCGTGTGTGCGTGTGTGTGCGTGTGTGTCTGTGTCTGTGTGTGCGTGCGTGTGTGTCTGTGTGCGTGTGTGTCTGTGTGTCTGTGGGTGTGTGCGTGTGTGTCTGTGTGTGCACGTGCGTGTGTGTGTCTGTGTGTGTGGGTGTGTGCGTGTGTGCGTGTCTGTGTGCATGTGTGTCTGTGTGCGTGTGTGTGACATTGATCCAGCAGGACACATATTCTTGCCGTGTCAGGGTAAAAGCTCGTCTCTGTGTTTGCAGTGAACGATTGTAACGTCTCCGTCTCGGATAGAAACCTCACTCGACCCCTCACAGAGACTGAAGACATGCTACCTCTTGCCATTTATTTTCCTTGTGCCGCATTATTGGTGGAAGCATCCAACTTGTCCTACATACAAAAATAAAATAACCTTAGTCTTACAGCTCACATTCTTTCACAATAAAAGTGCTTCCAGAGAGGAAGTGAAGAGTAAGCTGAGGAACATAGAGGAGCAGCGGAGAGAAAGAAAACAAGTGCTTCAATTGAAGCATAAAGTTCCTTTTGAACATCTGGTCTTTGTGTTGATTATTGAAAACAAACATTTCATACGGTTGCACTCATTTCAATTCACTGAGAACGTGAGTGTATCCGTGGTGTTGTTCCACATGCACTCTCCTGGATGACTCAGGCCGACGAGCCAAACGTTTACTACATGAGCGTGCACGCTCCCCTCGCTGTGGCTGGAACAGAAAGGAGCCGTCCAGACAAGAGGTGAGCAGTCAGCTGTTCAGAGTGAGAGCGATGCCTGCGTACCAACGTTTCATGGTGCTCGTCATAGATTTGTCAGCAGAAATGTAAAGCGGTGATAAGGACTCGTGTTGTGTTTATGAGTCAACGTGAAGACTGGACATGGTGGAAAACAGCATCACACGTGTATTCCTAAAGCCGACGAACAACTGCTTTACTGTACTTTCATGTCACTGAAAGCTGTTGTTCAGAATCAAGAAGACATTGAAGACTCTGAAATGGGATGACTGCTGTGCTCAGGTAGAGAGGCTGATGCTGCTGATTATATGTATATGTGTGTTATAACGCCATGTGTATATCTTCCACAGTCCCGTACACTCCAGCATTTTACAAATCCGGACTGACACGGCTGAAAACATCACATGACCACTAACGTACACTGGGCATGTGTGTAGACAGGAAGGCAGATCGTCTCCTCTGGTTAAGTTGCAGAAACAGGTTTTATTATAGTTCCTATGTCACACAGAGATGACTTAGTGAAGTCATAGTTACGTTGTCGTTTGTTCTCAAACTCGTCGTACTTTTGTTCGTTTACAGTTTCTTTGTGAACTTCACTAAAGATGGACAGAACACAATAAGCATCGATAAGAGACGGACTCGTGTCCCATCTCCCTCCTCAAGGCCGCAAACCGAACAGAAGCTGGCCTCTTCAGGCCGGTCTCATCCAGCGTCCGCAGCTTTACCTCCCAAAAGGAATTGCGCTGTAATTTGTAGATATCACACAAAATGATTGTGTGTGATATCCACGGCCGGTCTGGGCGGGAGGGAGGCAGAGGTGGAGACCGCTGTTCGTTCCCTGTGGTGAACCAGAAGTCGACGGGTTATTCTTCACGTACTTCAGTAACAGCACTTCCGTAGCTATTTTAACCTAAACCACCATCTCTTCCAAAACACAAGCAAGTAGTGTTGTTGCCTTAAACCCAGTTGTGTCCTGTGAAGACGGAAGTGGATTTTGCAAAGTGTGCATGTAACAAGAGGAAAGTGACTCGTGTTGCTGGAAGTAGCGCACGGAAAAAGAAGAGTAACTCTTCGTAGGATATCATACAAAACGTTTTGGCCTGTTCTACATCTAAAATGAAAACGCATGAGGTTTCAACGCTGGGGAAAGCGCCACAGTATGAAATAACACAATAACTGTGTCGAGATTAACATGTAATGTGTGAAGGCCAAGAGACAAACAGACAAGCAGGATTGTTGAGCGCTCGAATTGAAACCAGACACAGTAAACCTCCATGTCTCTCTCTGTCTCTCTGTCTCTCTATGTCTGTCTCTCTGTCTCTCTCTCTTTCTCTCTCTCTCTCTGTCTCTGTCTCTCTCTCTCTCTCTCTCTCTCTCTCTCTCTCTCTCTCTCTCTGTCTCTCTCTCTCTCTCTCTCTCTGTCTCTCCCTCCCTCTCTCTCTCTCTCTCTCTCTCTCTCTCTGTTTCTCCCTCCCTCTCTCTCTCTCTCTCTCTCTCTCTCTCTCTGTCTCTCTCTCTCTCTCTCTCTCTCTCTCTCTCTCTCTCTCTCTCTCTCTCTCTGTCTCTGTCTCTTTCTCTCTCTCTCTCTCTCTCTGTCTCTCCCTCTCCCTCTCTGTCTCTCTCTCTCTGTAAAGTGGAGGATCTGACGTTGAATGCAGCTGACCCTGGCTCTGCTGTAAGGAACTGGACTGTCACTGCTGGTGGTACTGCTACTCCTACTGTTCATTTCTCCCTCTTCCTCACTTTTATCCCAAACATGTCTCTCACTGTTTGCACACAGGCTCCCCCCCCCCCCGTCCCTCTCTTCCTCTGTTTAATAGGCACGCATTTCTCCTGACTCTGTCTCTATTTCACCACTGTGCCGCTCTCCCTCTCTCCCCGTCTCTCAGAGATGGTTTGAGGTCAACCGGCTCACGTGTCTTCGTCTCCTGCTACAGCATGTGGGCTAGAAATTCCACCATCCCACCGTTTCAAATTGCATGTTTCCTGGCTCGAAAAGATCATATGCATGCATACACACACACACACACACACACACACACACTCACACACACACACTCTCTCACACACACACACACACACACACACACACACACACACACAATGGAATAGGGATTCTATAAGCAACAGCCATTTTCACAGGAAGACCAGATTATTACTACATGAATGCCTTCAATTGATTTAATGATATAATTCTCTATCAATCTGTCAGTTTATATCCATTGATAATCATCTATCTATTAATCTATGATGACTGAAGAAATATACACAGTTGTCCACTTTTGACAAAGCAGTCATGTTTGACACAGCCCCTACGTGATCCTGCTGGCTGTAGAGCTAACGTGTCCTTTGACTCTCAGAGGGGGAAGAAGCTACTTCACCGTCATGAATTATGGACGTCCAACTCCTGAGATTACGGTCGGCTGGTCACATGGTTGCTTACAGCCTGACTGAAGCTGGCGTAGGGCAATCGGGGTCACAATGCACTTCCATCCTGCTCAGCGTGCCATCACCTCGATTAGAACAATGCCGGCTGGAGAGAGAGCGCTCCGAGCTCCTCCTTCGGCCAGGAGCAGAGCTTAGTATCACTGGGGAAAATGAGAGGTTTTCTAAAGGGACTCTGGTGCTCAGCACTACCACTTCTGTCCAGCTTTAAGGATGGCCTGAAATATTCTCATACGTATTCAAATTTTAACATGTAGAAAAAGAACCTCCCCAAAGAAATCTAGCTAATATTTTCATCTGTCTGTTATTTTGTTGTTCATGTTGAACACCAGAACACAAAAACACACGGTGTGGGTTTTTTCTATCAATAACATCTTTGGCTTTCAGAGCGCATTGTCTCGCCATCATGGTCATGACGGAATTTCTCCATCTGGTAAACAACTGGAGCTGACTCACTGCCAGAAGGACGTCAACAGCACAGTTATAGAAAGCTCTGTGGTACACGCAGCTGAAAGACATGGTGCATCCAATGAATTCAAGACAGCACAGCAGCCTGAAGCTACTGCTGTGTGTGAGTGTGTGAGTGTGTGAATTAGGGGATCGAGAAGTTATTACAATACTAATCACACTGCTGTACCACTGTATGTGTCATGTGATTTAAACTAATCTCCAGCGGCCTGCTGCCTCACATTTAATGCACAATTTGCGGTATTAAGCAAAGCGATAAGATCGGGCATGGGGATTCCATCTCACTGTGGAGTTAATCAATGAAAGTGTTGATGGAGACTCAAACAGACCAGTGTTCACCAGAAGCATCATGACTGGTATCAGTGTGAAGGAGTGCGTGTGCTCCTTCGCTGTAGTCTGTGACGGTCACTGGCCGTGCAAACCGTCTGGACTTAATCTCTCTGCCTCTTTGCCAATGGAGGTAAATCAATGAACCAGTCGAGGAAACTCGTTCTCAACCCGAATCAATGTCAGTCAGAGCAGCTACCACAGCCGGCAGCAGGAGGAGTATGACGGTGTTACGCTCCTCCATCAACTGATACAGAGAGTTTACATGCACACTCATGTTCCATTGTTATTCCGAATATGACAACATTCCCAATTTGACTCATGTAAACATCATATTCCATTTGGATATTCTGAATTATTCTGAATGATGCATTGTCTGATGTGTGATGTGTTGCTATATTTATGCATTCTTTGGACGTGTTTATAGAGCATTCACAACATGCGTCTCAACAGAGGATTTGACCTCTTGCTCTCTGTATTTCCCAACTCTTTCCGGAGTCCCTGAATTAAAGCAGCAATGGCAGCAGTGATGCAGTATTAACAGTAGTAGTGGGACCGGTAGTTGCAGCAATAGAACAATTGACAGTACAAATGAAAGCAATGAAAGCAGAGTGATAGTTATAGAAGCAATGGTGGTGTCGTAGTATAGTGACACGAACAATAGACTGTTACTGATGTTATTAGGAGTTGTCCAGTTGTCCATCAGAATACTTGTGTTTTCTATATGGAGGACTCCTTTGTGTACTTGTGAGAAAGCTTCACCATGTACAACGTATCCACAGGAACTAATTTGGCCTCATGGTGTTTGTCCTTTCTGAAACACAAAGAGGCAGAAGGCAAGTCCTCCTCTCTCTCTCCGGCGTGCTAAAGCTCTCTGAGAGCTGTGAAATACGACAGGAAGGTGCTGCACTGGCCTTAATGCAGCTCTAGCTGCACTCTGCATGCACGCTCTGTTGCAGATGGGGTTATCAGACAGAGGGTGCTGGGGCTGTTGACAAATACTCTAAAACTCAAATATATATGTTGGAGTCACAATAACAAACGGGGGGAAAGCAGCACTATCCCAACTGTCCGTCTCGCGTACACTGAACGCACTGCATAATAATAATAATAATAATTCTTTATTTTATATAGCGCTTTTCTTAGTACTCAAAGACGCTTTACAAGGTTCCATGCACACCATTCGCCCAGTCATACCGGTGATGGTAAGCTACGTCTGTAGCCACAGCTGCCCTGGGGCAGACTGACGGAAGCGTGGCAACTAATTTGTGCACAACGGCCCCTCCGACCAACACCAAGCATTCACTCGCATTCACACCAAGCATTCACCATTCATTCCTTTGCATCCGAGGTGGGGGAAACCGGAGTGCCCGGAGGAAACCCACGCGGCCACGGCTGAGAACATGCAAACTCAACACAGGTTGTACCAGGAATCGAAACCAGAAACCTTGACTGGGAAGCGAACCCAGTACCTTCTTACTGTGAGGCAGTGATCTTAACCACTCTGCCACCGTGCCACCGTGCCGCCCTCCCATGATGGGAGGTTCCAGGGAATATTGTGATATTGATTTGAAATGACATACAATGTAGCCAACAGCTAGGAGTAAACCTGCAGCCTGCTGTCACCTTATTTAGGTTCTAGTCGTGAAATGAGGAGGTATCGTAAAGACAGCTCCTCATTTCCAGTTCACCAGTCAGCCGCTCCTCGTACGTTGCAACGATTAGACAGGAATAAATAGAAACGGGGCGCCGACAGAAGGCCAGTTAGGACACGGTGTCATGGACAAAATGCATACATATTCACATTTTTCACAGCTGTATGTTTTTTTAAGAAGACGAGTATTCAAACGTCACTTTTTTGGCCCAATTTGGCCCTCGGGGACACTCCCATTATGCTTCACCCTCCTCTCCCCGCTGAGCACAAGTCGTTTGTGAATTGTGCTCACTGTGTTGGACAGAAAGCTCGCCAATTTTGAAATGTCAAACAATCCTCGGGATGGTGTCGTGGGTTATGAGAGCATGTCGCTGTCACACAGGGGAAGACAGGGTGGAGAGACACATGGACGGAAAGACAGACACTGTAAACAAGAGCAAGAGAATAAGGGGAGGGCTGCGTACTCGTGATCGTCTGTGTTCTGTGTGTGCGTGACTTACAGCCTGACAGACATCTGCTGCGAGGGTCAGGTTTCAGTCTGTATGGAACCAATCAATGGATGCAGCTCTAGAACTCCCCTCCCTGCCGTCATCTGCTGCACGCAAACACACTGGCATTCACAAAACCCAAGTATGATTGTGCAGACAAAAAGTTATCATGCACACACACGCCTGGTTCAAACACACACACACCCACGCTTTTACGCAACAGTGTGCTCTGACAAATCCCACAAATATATATGCATGCACACTTGGAAGCAGCCGGGCAAGCTGAACATGCACGCGGGCTCCACACATGTGTGGAGAAGGAACCTTGCCCTAGATTCTCAAGGAACAATCTCGTGTTACAACTCCGGTCTCACAGGCCCAGCATGTCAAGGCTGCACAGAGAGTCTGGCAGGCCGACATGTGCAGCGCTGCAGAGGCACACTGTGTTCAGGGACCTTTGTGCTGAGCGCTGCTGCGTGTTACTTTCTTTCTACAGACAGATGTTTAGATTCTGCTGCGTACAAACAGGATTCAGACCTGCTTTGAGACTCGAAAATCAGTTTCTGGTTGAACCCAGAAACCAAGCGGGTAGAAGAAGAAAGGACGACCACAGGATGTTCCTGTACTAAGACAGATGTTTCAAGATGTTGTAAGCCTTGTAAACCTTTAGCTATTTACCGGTAGATCCAGGAGAGATTTTCTCAAACCACATTGGGTAATATGTTATGTCGGTTAAAATAACGCAAACACCGTACAATACAATGCAACTAAAGAGAGGAGACATTGTCCCAGGACTGTGCAGTCGGAGAAGCTGTGACAATGTACTCCTGACATAACATCAACCGAAACTTTGGACTTGACACGCCACGACATCCACATGACACAGCACACGACCACACACACGGCGTGCACACATGACATTTCAGGGTGCATTGTGGGGTTTAAACTCGTTCCAACGGCAGACGCAGCTCATTCTTTAAGCTCTGTCCAGATGGTTCAGAGTCCGATGGAACACAGTGTGCATGGACTGCATGGTGCATCTCCTTGCACAGATTCATCTCAGGCTGAACCTCTGCTGAGGCTAGGGCATTCCATAAAGTTACAAAGGAACATTCCCACAAGAGAATTCAACAACCAAGCCCAGTCCTAGAGACGGATCTCACAAGTCAGCCTGTCCACCTAATAATAGGCCGAGCAGTAAGGTGTACAGGATAATGACGGCTCTGGCTTCATTGGGCTTCATTCAGGCTTAGAAGAAAGGAATTAAGCACAAACCAAGCCTACAATTTAACAGATTAAATGGAGAGAATGGATTCTCTCTCCATTCATAAGTTTCACAACACCGCAGGACTCCACTACTACATCCACGCCTCACTACACAGAGGTGTGTGTGTGTGTGTGTGTGTGTGTGTGAGAGAGTGAGCTCAGAGTCACACCCAACACAGTCGTGTTTCAAGGTGTGTCTTTTTTATTTTCCCTCGGCCAGAAGAGACTACCGGTAACCTCTGTGTGTGTGTGTGTGTGTGTGTGTGTGTGTGTGTGTGTGTGTGTGTGTGTGTGTGTGTGTGTGTGTGTGTGTGTGTGTGTGTGTGTGTCCACGTGAGGCGTTTCTTTCTCTCCTGAGTGATATGAGAGGACACGGCCGAGGGTGAGCAGATACACGTTGCTGTACAGGACGGGGAGGCGGTGACTGACACTGCTGACTCGGGCCTTTTTGATTGGTCGATTAATCCGACTATTATAACAATATAACAATGAACATTTCAATATTTTATTCAATCATCTTCTCTTTGAAACAAGCAAACGTAAAGAGATGATTAGTCAGATCCAGGATCAGAAAAATACTGGACCTTCAAATTGAGAAGGACTTAGTGACACTTGGATTCATCGTGTCACTGTATGTCACCGCAACCCTTTCCCTGAACTGGGTAATCAGTCTTTTTACTGAACTACACTTGAAATGGTGATGAAATGGATATATTTCATCACTGGAGTAATATCAGTTGAGATAATCAAATGTGTTTTGCATCAGTGTGTGGGCGAGTGAAATAATAGAAACCATTTACAGTCAACCGTCTGTGATGTTTGTGAAAGCCACCTTCTCCTTCGTACATGTCCTTTAAGACAGAAAATAACAGATGGCAGCGTTTGACGGTGTGCCGGTACAACGTTAAGCGACTGCTCGTTGGTAGAATAGTCCTCGTATATCAGCAGTGCACGTTGGTGCAGTATTGCTGCCGCTACTGTCTTGACAAAGCGCTCCGGGAGGCTTTCTCTTCCGCTTCGTGCATCACAGTTGTCCCGCGTGATAAGCCATTCCAACTTCTCCAGTCCAAAAGCCTCCAGCATCTGATTGTTGGGTCGCTGTCTGAAATACTTCACCGCTTAGAGGAGTGTTCTCTGGGGGAATGCATGCTCTTACCAGGCACAGACACTTCTTCAAATTGATATATTTTTGTAGTCAGCCACTGTGTTCTGGACCAACAAAGAATGTTCGGGACCAGAATAAAGAGCTATGTGCCCCGGTACCCTGGTTTCTGTTTCAGAACCAGGAGATGACATCAACCAGGACACCAGTGCTCATGTAAACACCGAGTGTGACACTACAGAGGGATGATACCTGTATTAAGAAAATGAGTCAATTAATAAAGTAGTTCATCAACAGAAAATGTACCTGCAACAATTTTGATGAGCGATTATTCATTGAAGTCCCAATGAACAACAAGCCAAACAAGGTGTAGCTCCGGCTTCTCGGCTGCATGTCTCCGTTTGTTGTTGAATATTTTGGGTTTGGGGTTGTTGGTTGGACAAGATGTGCAAGTTGAAGACGTCACCATCAAGACTGACAATACTTATTGGTTGCAGCGCTGGGTGACTCTAGTGAGAGACACTGCCACTCGCTCAGAGACCATGCTGACGATGAGAGGGTGATTAGCTTGTAAAGGGAATCTTTCCTCTCTCAGGTAACAAGAGTTAACTTGTTTAATTACGGCTCACATTCCAGCCGAGACACGTCAAATACCAAGTCTACTCACACCTTAGAGCAGACCTGGGCATTGTACGGCCCGTCGCAAGTCGCAGACGTAACCCTTCAGTGTTGAAGGGTTACAATTTGAATCGTCATTATGAGAGGAAACACGCGGAGAAATACGAAAACTTGACTGATGCAGAGCGGACACGGAGTCTGAGGCTTTGCTAGCAAAGCTGCAAAAGCAACAAGGCCTTTTTACCGAGCTTCACACATCCAGGGATGCAGCCGCCAAGACCGGCTTTGTGATATCCCACTAAAACCAGTCAGCCATTCTCTGATGGGGAGTTTATCAAAGAGTGTTTGGTGGACTCTGTTGCACTACTAGGACCCGAGAAAAAAGAGGCATTAGAGAATGTGCAGCTCTCCAGGCGCACTGTAACGAGGAGGATCGAGGACATCGAGGGGAATCTGGAGCTTCAGCTGCAAAGAAAAGCAGACAATTTCGAACTTTTCTCCTTGGCTCTGGACGAGAGCTGCGATGTCCGCGACACAGCCCAGTTACTCATCTTTGTACGTGGGATAACGAAAGACTTCGTGATTACAGAGGAGCTGACAATGAATGGGACGACGGCGGAGTGATGTGTTCACAGATGTAGATGCTTCCACAAGCTGGGACTGAAATGGGACAAACTGGCATGTGTCACAACCGATGGTTATCCAAATCTGACGGGGAAAAATGTCGGACTTTTGAAGCGGATGCAAGATAAAGTGACTGAAATAGACCCAGAACTGAACTTGGTATTTTTGCATTGTATTACACATCAACATGTGTTGTGTGAGTCAGTGCTCAAACTGAACCATGTTGTTGATGCTGTAACTAAAATAGTTAACGTCATCAGGGCACGAGCATTGAACCACAGACAGTTTGTTGCACTCTTGGAGCAGCATGAGACTGAACACAGTGACAGGCTAACACACAGCTGTCAGCCTGGGCAAAGTGCTTCAAAGAGTTCGGACCTGAGAGCAGAGATTCAGCAGCTTTGTGAGAAGAAAGGCAAGGACATCCCAGAGCTCTCTGGTGTAAACTGGATGACAGATCTTTCATTTGCTGTTGATGTGACTGCACTAATGACTGATCTGAATACCAAACTGCAAGGCAAGGGCCTCTCTGCACATGACATGCACAGCCTGGTGAAGGCCTTCATGACAGATGCCGGTAACACTCTCACCCACCTGCACACCCTGAAATAAGCCACACCATCAGTTGAACATCTCCACAGGTATCATCCATGTTAGGGCACTGCGTGGTGAGTTCAAGGCCATTTCAAGACTTCAGAACAGTTGAGAGTGAAATGCACATGATTTCTTCTCCTTCACGTGCAGTGTGGATCATGTTCCCAGTGATGTTCAGCTCCAACTCATTGACCTGCAGTCTGATGCAGTACTGCAGAGCACTTTAAATCAGTATCACTGCTGGATTTGTATTCTTCTCTCAAAGAGGAGAACGTTCCACACATGAGGAGGCATGCTCAGAAGATGTTGCTTCTCTTTGGATCGACCTACATCTGTGAACAAACATTCTCCAGATCCAGATCCTCTCTCACTGACATCAGCTGTCAGCTGTCCTTCACATCTCAGCTCACACACTCAGCCTGACTTCAGTGCACTCGTTCAACAACAAAGACTAGATCTCTCCACTGACCTGAACAACAGAAAGAGGTCATTGTATAGTAATAGTTATAGTAATAAAAGTACTCATTTTGCAAAAACATGATCCCCGTCAGTGTTCTACTATTATATATGGATATTACAAATTTAAACAGTATGTTGTTTGGATTATTCCTGCTGCAGATGTTTACGGTGGAGCTCATTTTAACTCTTTTATACTCTGTTGTTCAGTTTGGGTCGTTAGGAAAGGTTTGAAAAATGACAATGTGCAAAGTAACTAGTAACTAAAGCTGCCAGACGAATGTAGTGGAGTAAAAGGTATGATATTTCCCTCTGAGATGTAGTGGAGTGGAAGTACAAAGTTGAATACAATATAAATACTCAAGTAAAGTACCTTGAATTTGTACATAAGTACAGTACTTAAGCAAATATACTAGTTACATTCCACCACTGATCATAACATTTACTCTCACAGCTCATCAACACCAAACAACATACTGCTTTTATAAAGAGGTGGAGTAATATAGAGCAGGATTGAGTTCAGTCTGTTGGTCTGGCCCTCCACAGTTCCTGTTTCTCATGTGCCCCCCCCCCCTGCCTTAGAAGCAATGTGAGCATCCAGACCAATCAGACCTGCATCAGGCAGTCAATGCTGCAGCCTTCTCAATCTACATTCATGATCAATATTGGGCTGTTTATCAAAGAGACGAATCACAACATTGTGATACTGGTGAATATCTAGATCAGGGGTCACCAACCTTTTTTAGACTGAGAGCTACTTCAAGGGTACCAGCAGTAGAAGAGCTACTTGTTTGATTCAAACTTGCTGAATAACAAAGTTGCACAGATCACCTTAACAATAATAATACATGTGAAGAGACTGTTTGATCACATGTCAGTTAATTATTCCTCACAATAATTATTAATAATGATTTCCACAACAATGATGGTAGAGCTACACATACATATTTAAACATGCAACTTTTATTTCTGTTAATCTGTTTCAACATGTGAAAGTCAGAGGTATCACATCTCTGATATGTTTGTATCATCACGTGATCAAAGCCGGTTACTGTTGCACACAGCGCCTGCTGGTGAATGATGCAGTGGTAATGTAGACATTTTGGGAAGTCTGGGTCACCTTTGCATTGCGCAATGAAGCCTGCATGCCGGCCCGTCATGGCGGGAGCCCCGTCTGTTGTCACCGACACCAGCTTTTCCAATGGAACCTTTTTCTCCAGGAAGAAACGAGTAAAAAGTCTCGTCTGTAGCCGAGCGGGGATCCAACCCTCCGAGGTGCGTGAGCGTTCAAACCTCTAGTCTGGGCCTTTTCGGTCGGATTGCGTTGCCTCGCCTCTACCCCGCCACCCCTGAGTTGTTGCCCCGCGGCCTGTACGAGGATTTACGGACCTGACGACGGGGTGCGCTTGCGGCGTCTCATCCTCGTCCTCCATGCGCCTCCGGGTACCCGACTCTCTTATGACAAGACATATTGTCATTTTAAAATCTACACTAATGCAAGCATTTTAATTTAAAAAGAACAGCAACTAGTGCTATTTTTAGAACATGCCTTGCAGGCGACTCACGTGGTCCCCGCGGGCACCGTGTCGGCTACCTCTGATCTATATCGTCATTAGAAAAACTATGCTGGTTCATCAAGACTAAAATCAGAGAAAAGTTTACAAATGAAACTGAATATTGAAATAAGTACTAGCGTGTAATGAACATTGTACTGTACGATGCAATAGCACAAACTAAATACATGTTTTATTAATTAAAATATACAGAGGCCAGTAAGTAAGTTATGATTGTTCCCAGAGCCTGCCATATTGTACAACTAATAATAACAATAATACATCTTGTCTATACGGTGTCAAAAAACCCATAGTCCAAACTTTACTCTTAGAGTCAATCATTTAGTTTCCTCATCTAATTCCATTTTCATAAAATGGACCAATATATTAAAAAACACAGGCTTTCATTGGCAATGATATTACATTGAGAAATACTTGTGCCGCAATAATACATTCTCTATTATTTCCTACATTGTGCAGTATTAATAGGCCAATTGTTACCATTGTTCAGGTGACATTTATGTCCGTAAAGACATGTTTAAGGAGGGTTAACTCTCTACCATCTGGAAAGAGTTCACAAAAGGAACACGGTGAACAGAGAGAGAAGGAAAACGACAGAAGTGAGCTCTCTGTATGGAGATGAAGATCCTCTGGTATCTCAAATACACACTGATAGTATGACTCACAAGCTGTGTATGAAGGCGTTGCAATGCAATACGCTGGTTCATTAGCAGGTTTATGTTGAAGTTCCAATATTTAAAGAATGACAGTGTGTAATCAAACAATTATAGATGTTTTGGGGTTTGTTGTATGTGCTTTCAAACCTTCACTAGCTATATACATTTGAAGAAAAAGCCTGAGCAACATTGTCTCTGGTGTACACTGATGACAGTAAAGTAACTGAACTGAGTTGTTTAACTTTGTCTTGGTCAAGAGATTTGATTTCTCTGACGGAGTGAAGTGGAGCAGTGGAGTCAGGAAACCCACAGAAACACATTTGTCCAACAATCATTCCACTGTTATGAATCCATGTTCTGCACACTATTCTGCTCTGCATGGAGGTATTCCATTTCACTCTATAAGACTGAGAGGTCTGCTCTATATGACGCTAATCTAGGGCTGCAACAACGAATCGATTTTATCGATAATACTCGATTATTGAAATAGTTTTCATTATCGATTGTCAAATTTCATTATCGATTCGTTGTGTCGCGCGATTATTCCGCCACTCAATGAGTCGCGGAGATGTTTGAGAAAAAAAAAAGGAAAAACAGAGCAGAGCAGAGCGCTGGTTGTTGTGAAGTGGAGCTTCTACTGACGACCAACACACGACTGGTTTAGAACGGAACACTTTACTTCCTGAACGCTGCAGTTTAACAACTGTTACAGTGAACAGACCGCGCTCTTGCAACCGACATATACGTTAGGTTTTCACTTATCATTGTTGTCGTGAATAAGCATGTATCATGCTACTTCCTGTCTCTTCACAGTAAAATCACTTCCGTTTTCATGCTCTTCACAATAAAAGTAAATATGCGATCAAACTATTTACAACAGAGGAAAGAGCATCGGACCCGTAACGTTGTTCTGAAACATGGCGGAGGCAGAGGAATCAGTACGACCTAAGTCGGCCAAGGTGTGGGAGCATTTCACACTTAATAAATTGAAAAAGTGTGTTCATTGCAAGATGTGCAAAAGCGACAGGATATGGCACAGGAGCACCACGGTGATGATTCAGTTTCATATTTGATTCACATTTATGTATTACACATCAGTTGAATTCTATTTTGTTCTCATACTATTTGTACGGTGTTCCAGTTGAACCAGCTCTAAATAAATCCAGCCCAGTTGAGTTGGTGGAATCAGATAAAAGGTTCCTCTTGTGTGTGTATTGTGTCTAGAGTTCTCGATGCTCTCTCTGTTCTCTTGCTGTGTGCTGCTGTATTGTGCTGTAATGTGGTGCTGAAGGAGTTAAGTTCTGTGCAGTGGGTGAACTCAAAGGAACTGGCGTTCACGTGGCTAAGCCACTGTTGCTATGGGAGAGAGGCCAGACAGAGGAGAAAGAAACCCCTCTCTCTCTCCGTCTCTCTCACATTCCCATTTTCTCTCTCTCTCTCTCTCTCCTCTGCTCTGTCGTTCACTCTCTGCCAGAGAGCCTGGCTGGCTGGAAATCCAAACTACTAATGAGAGTACACAGCACTCCCTCTCTCTCCTTTCAACATTCACTCTCTCCTTTACTTCAGCTCTCTGAAACATTTCTCTCTGTTCCTTCATCTGCCCATCTCTCCCTCAATCCATCTCTCTCCATCCTTCTCTCTCTCTCTCTGTAATATCAGAGAGCCAGCGAGTGAGTCACACACCAACAGCACAATGCCAGGCCCAATATGCCAGTGTGCATTTCAGCCCTTTGGAATTAAAGAGACCATATATACGACCAAATATAGAACCAGGACCCTTTAAGACACAAAGCTGTTTAGTAAAGCAGATGATGCAGATTGTACATCTATCTCTGCTTCGAAGTCATCGAATAGGTAATGCACTGCAAAGAAAACCATGAACATTAATAGTTTCTAGGACAGAAACAACAATTATCTTCATTATCCCTTCATCTGCTAAATGTATTTCATTCATCAATTATCTGTGGAGTGAAACACGTCCATCACAGACCTCTTGTCCACAAAAGACAAAGGTAGTTCATTTACTTCATAACAAGGAAAATAATTCAATTTATACATTTGAAAAGCTGGAACCAACTTATTTCTTTTATCAAAATTGCCAATAAAATTTTCTTTCGATTCATAAATGAATTACAGTGAAAATACAGTTTCAGCAGTAGTTTAATATTTACTATATAGCATAAATGTTACAACGTGTGAGTGGAAAGGTCCCGTGCCTTTACAATCCAAGGTGATCGTGACCATGAAAGGCAAGAACCCAGCTGAGTCTGAAAAACATTTGGAAATGATTTTCACTGCAACGAGATGTTGTATAAACCCTGTCACCAGACAAGACACCAAATAAGTGTGCTTATTTGGATATAAGCATGAAGAGGAATATGGGTATATTCCGGGCCTGGTAATACACATGATCCAGTGAGTCCCAGGGGACAGGACCGGCAGGTCTGGAGCATGAGAGACATGAGACATGAGAGAACAGGGCACAGAGACCTTTGGGAAGAGGTTTATTTTGTAACTGTCCAGTTTGAATGAAGTGCGTTTTTGATGACCATAAGCTCAACTATTGAGACTGGAAGCAGGCCTCCTGTTGTTCGTTCCCTTAAGGCACAGAGCGACCACGTTAACGTAATGAATTTGATGATGACAAGGTTAACTGGTGTCAGTGAGGTCTGCAGACAGACACATGACACAGACAGGTAAGGCAGCATTCCATCAGTCCCAGCTTTCTCCACCATGGAGGCGGGGAACTAGTCACGAAGACAGTGTGACCTCAGGGGGTGGACAGGTGTCCCGTCCAAGAAACAAGCAGACTATAAACAGCCCTCTTCTACTCTACACGAGAAGGACACGCATGAGCCACAGTTGCTCGATCCATTTGGGAGACGTTCCAAACTGAGCGAGCACACAACCTCCTCATTACTGACTACACCGAAATAGCTTCCCTCGCATTCTTTGGCAAAACAGTCTCGTTAAGAGGGCCGGGACAGTATCCTCTGACAGCAGGACAGCTCTGGGTCCAAGACACGACTTGGACTGACATGATCCTTTCTAACGGAGCAGAGTAAAAGGACGTTGATGAACTCCGGTAGCAGATAATCCGTGTCCGGTGGCGGTCCTAACTCTGCGGTGGAGGCTGTCCACCCTACACGTCTAGAAATACCGAATAGTATATGGACAAGAGGGTTTCCTTGCTTTATCAGCTCCTTTATCTCAAATCAGTGAAGGACGGATGTCATTCAGAGCAGCAGGGAGTCTAGTGATGTGATGCAGATGACAGCGGTCAGACAGGACGCAGTCACAGTCCGTCTGGGCTGCTTTCTCGCTCGATGTCTCCTAAAAAGACCTTGGCTTTACTGTTGAGGATAACCGACACATTGTTCAGCATAGCAACCATAATGTCTCTCTTTATCGGTGACGATAAACACATAGCATCTATTCATTTCTATATTAACATGTTGTAGCTAACCCTACACGTTTGGTACCACTCTGGCAGAGCCATCTGATAGTCTTTGTTCTGCTCAGTGAGCTCTGATGGTATCTGAGGCTGGACAAAGATAACCAAGTGTAATCTCCTCAACTGAGACATCCACACAAACGCTGGTGCACCTGACTGAGGGACCACGCACTGCTGCTGTTCTGAAGCTTCTCCTGAATCATCAAACTGAAGTCAAACGTGTGCTGATTGGTCGCTATGTGTTGCCTCTCTGTGTTAATAATGTTCTCGGTGCAAAGTGAGAACGAAGGTCACGAGATGAAGTCGGTTCGGGCGAGGCCTGTTTAATACCGCTTTGTCTTCAGAGTTGTCATATAATCTGTTATTGTCTATTGATTTAATGTCTCCATAAAGTATATGAAAGATGAGTCGTACAATTCACGTGAAGTCAAAGTGTAAGACCAACAAACACCACAATCTGTCTCCAGCGGAGATCAGTTTGGTGGTCAGTGTGACGTGTTTTACAAGCCTCTGGTGCCATATTTTGGTTCTCATAAAGTTCCATTGCTGCTCTTTTGTCAGTTCTTCTCCATGTATTTTTAGCATGGTGTGCCTCTGAAACGCAGCCCTGCGATGAGAGCAGAGGTAGAGTGGAACAGTGCACCATTCAGGTCTGACCTGGTCCTGCAGGAAACCACAGAAGCTGTGGAGTAGTGCAGACTAATGCATTCCCAGGGTTAACTGGGAAGCCTGCAAGCCTATAGGAGCCTTTATGGCTGCCGTATGTAGCGCTGTGCACTGTGTGTGTGTGTGTGTGTGTGTGTGTGTGTGTGTGTGTGTGTGTGTGTGTGTGTGTGTGTGTGTGTGTGTGTGCATCAGGAGAGATGGGGGAAGGGTACAGCCAGCCCATCCTGGCTTCAGATTACATTTTGTTTCCTTAGGCACCAGAAAACAAACCACTAACACACCGAGTATCCAGTTACCACGCTGCCCTGAACGCCACACAGCAATGCTGCAGCGTACTGTGCAAATATCAACTTGATAAATAACGAGTCATCCCCCTTTTCCCCCCTTCCCCTGAAATTCATTATTACTGCCACTGCTAAAGGACAACGAGCCACTGAGAGAGCGTGAGGAGTTTACTTGAGCACACATCAGGGCAAAGACACGCTACACTGTGAGCGACGGGACACAGACACGTCCAGACGTACCTGAAGGTTACTCGCTGAGAATAAACGTCCGTGTCGACGCATCGGGTCGATCCTTCATGTGTCTGGACCTGTCCATGTGTCTGTGGCTGCACCGGGTGTTGGTGTGCTTGATGCAGTTTAAACATGATCGTTCTTGGTATCTCTAGTGTAGCAGATATCACAATATGTCCCGTCTGTTACAACAGCTGGCTGAGAAAGAAATGAAGAGATCATATGATCACGACGTTACACAGATATGTGATCAATTACAATAATAATCAACTAGCATTTCGGCCCAATTTGCAGGGTTGATAATATATAATTGACTGTACAGTCATAATTCAATACTTTGTGACTTGAATCAACCTAATAGTTAGCCATTTGTTTCCTTCACAACATTTTAAGAAGTTACAAGTGCAAACTGAAATATACACAATGCACTGACCAGCATTCAGAATAGTTCAAAGTAATGTCGCTTCTCTACTGAAACAAGCGGTGTAGGCAGATGCGTATCGCGGTACACATCGGCCTTCTCTGGGTCTTCTTCACATCGGTTTATTCTCTGGGTCTCTGGTTCTGGGTTTGTGCTCCCAACAATGTGGCAATTCACGACCCGGAGCACGCTCACACACAGCTGGCTGGAACCTTTCAGAGCTGAACTGCAGCACTGCAACAAGCAGCACGAGTTCTGTATGTAGAAGGTTCTTCCCCCGGGCCGCTTTCTGCTGATAAGCCACGCGGAGATGAACCTCGGGCTTACAGCCCTGAAAACAAAGTGGCAGCACTGCTACTGTGTACACACACACACATACACGGTGGACTGTGATGGAAAACAAAGGCTCCTATAGGAATGCCCTGGCTGCCCTGCTCTTTCCATTCATCGTGGATCCAGATGAGTGTGGCGGTTTTATGCCTAATGTGCCGGCGTGGGATTCTGCTGCTGCTCTTTTCTTTTTTCTTCCAGCTTGTGTCGGTGTCCCCTCAAGTCCCACCAAAACCCCCACGTGTGTGCGAGGCTGAGACTGCTGTTCAATTCAATTCAATTCAATTTATTTTTGTATCGCCCAAAATCACAAATTACAAATTTGCCTCAGAGGGCTTCACAATATGTACACATTTGACATCCTCTTGTCCCGGGACCCTCACGATGTGAGGGTCCCGGGTTCAGGTGCTCTGTGTTCTCAGCTCTCTGTTTGTTCAGCGCTCTCTGTTGTTGCCGTTTCAACTCTGTCATGTGTTTTGCTGCTTTCAGTCCGAGGCTGTCCCCGCGCTGCCAGTACTGGCTCCCTGCTGAGGAATTTACACTTCCATTGGCGGCGTACTGCATTGAATACTTTCTGAACTCTTTCTCATGCCAGGGCCTAACAGAGAAATGTTTTCTTCTTCCTTAAGAGGATTGTCGGGTTGATCAGGTAGAGAGCACTCAAACAAGGAGACACCCAATGTATTAAATACTGCCGGCAACATTGAGCTTAGATACGCTGTGCAGTAAACAAAGCTGGATTAAGATACTTTAACATATGAATACGAAAAACAGAACTGAGCCTCAACATTGCAACAATGTTGCATTACATCTGATACATTGTATCAGATGTACTAATTGTATCATCTGATACATTGTATCAGATGTACTAATTGGTCATGAGCTCACTGTGCCGTGTGGACTAAGGTTAGACTATAAAGCCTGCTGCAGCTAGATTACCCAGAGTATTAGACGGCTGGTATGTCTAACATACAGTATACTATTATTACTGCCGTCATATATCCAATACACAAAATAATACTCTGAAGAATGTAATGACTCTCAAATGATGTCCTTGTCTTCATCATTTCTCCCACATCGCCTCTGTTAGTCAAACAGGTCCCAATCTCAACAGAAATCCTAACCATGAATACATTAAATATCTCCCACTATCTGACATACAGCTGTCATAGTTATATTCATAAAGCTTGAAAGAAATGTCGTCAAATCATATTAGGCTAGAGCGGCAACATAGGATTGCTTTCATCGTGGATAAATCTGCATTATTTGGTTGATAACACGAGTGGCTGATGCTCATGGCTCCTCCCCAGGCCCTGAATGAAAAGCATCGTCGGGTACCAACAGGTGCTCAAAGACCACGAGACCTCGAGCGGCTTTGTGACCTGACAACTGCGAGACGTCTTCAAAATGCTTATTTTGTCCAAACCAACAGAATGCGTTGACTATCGTCTGAGACGAGGAACAGCAGCCGATGTGTAGAGCTGCATCCACGGCGACACAGCTGATGGTGTTGCTACATGACTGGTAATCTCAGGATGATTTCTATAGAAATTCATATTCATACGTATTGAATCATTGACTTGAACTTGCATCTGTTTTCTGCTAAGATACACCGCTATGCACCAGTAAGCCTGCGTGATACTCGTGCACTAACTACCTATGTGACCACATGCACTTGACAAAGGCCTGACAGTTTGGCTTGACACACTTCTTCTAATCTAATCTCCAATCCCTCTCCACTGTATTCACTCAGCTAGTTAAGCCCCTCGCTAATCAGACTGTGCCCCCATTGTATGGCATTAAAGCAGAACACTACTCACTGCCTCAATGACATCACACACACACACACGGACCAATTCTACAAGGGAATTAGGGGAAGCAGGGATGCATGTTCGCTGTAGCGACGTATTAAACAAAAGTGCACGAGGGAGCCGTGCGACTACACGTGAAAAAAACACTGCAATCGATTCACACGGAATCGCGTCACCTCACTGTTCCAGTCGACATATAGGAAGAGGACTGGATGCATAACAGAAAGGGTTGTGAGGCAGTGGCACCGTCTGCATCCCTGAGAAAGCACCACGAGCACTCAATGACATGTGAGATTGACCTGTGACCTGTGACCTGTGGGCTGTGGACATGTACGCTTTCAAATACACAACACAGATATATATATTGTGCTTTCATATTTTAGCTTCATATATTGTAACTTCTTGAACATTCTTCAATGCATGCTACACATTTTAACATCTATGAATGTATTCTTACTCCCGTTCGAGCCATTGGTTGACGTTCATTTTAATGTTTCCATTGCTTGAGTTGTTTATTAATCCAGTAATGCGTGTAGTAATGCAGATGATGTACAGACTGATTTCAAAATGTTGCAATGCTTCCCCCTCAAAAAAATCTATTATATATAAATATATATATATATATATATATATATATATATATATATATATACACATATATATGTGTATATATATAATATATATATATATATATATATATATATATATATACACATATATATGTATATACATATATAGATCTATATATGTATATATATATATACACATATACATATAAATATATATATATATATACATATATACATATATATATATATATATACATATATATATATATATATAGATCTATATATATACATATATATATATCTATATATATATATAGATATATATATATATAGATCTATATATATATATAGCCACAAAAATCATCAGATGACAACATTATTTATCTTATTATTATTTACTGTCTTCATGAAATAGCACATATGTGCAAATAACTCCCAGCAGAGATGTGCTGGGATTGGCCAGTAATCTGCAGTCTGTGAACAAAAGAAACGGACCAGACACTGTACAGTGAGACATGGGCTCTTCAGGGCAAATATTCCATTGTTTGCTGGTTTTGGCATGTTAACCCATTGGGGAAATATCTGTTGTTTTGTAAAGGATCTGGAGGGTTCAGACCAATACATAGCCCATGCACATTTCGGCTGCATTAAGAAAGAAGTAATTACACCTCAAGCAGCAAATACATCTGCTCCACAAGTGACACCGTGGAGTCGTCTTGTAAAATTGTAGACAATATTTTACACGTACACCAAACTGCCCATTGTTCAGCAAAGACAGTGTTTTATGTTTTTACAAGTCCCAGCATCCCCAGCAGACCGGGGCTTTCTGCTCCATTATCACGCTCAAATAATGTGGATTGTGACCGACAACAGGAGATAACAGGGATTATCTCCACGTGAAGGCTGTAGCGCGCTGGTGAATCGAGAAAGCTCCGACCGGTCAGCTGGTGTGCAGTAATACGGCAGATTAAAGCGTTTAGCCGCCCGGCCGGGACCCACATTCCTCCACATGCTGTAGACTAGCGGAGGGACAAACGCGACACCCCGTTCTATACGCAGGTGTATCTCGTTGACTAAGTAGTTATTTTAGTATTCACCACTGTACATTCACCTGATCGCTTATGGTTCAAATCCAGCGCGGCGCTCCTGACAACGGAGCCCGCTGTGGTTGCATCGCTCTAGCTCTGCTTCATGTGGAAACATGGAGGTTCGTCTCAGCAGCAGTAAATCAGAGACTTCTGAAGGTTTCCATGTAAATAAGCGGAGCGTCTGAACCGACGCTCCTGGCAGTCTGCCTCCCATTAACTTAGCAAGCTAAGTGGTCAAATAACTCGCCACACTTGTACACGCAACAATGACAAATGCTGAGGCGAACCAGTGATGAATACCAGGGGTCCAACAAGCCACAATACCTGAGAGAAAGACACACAATAATGTCCGCCTACAGCGTTGCCTCGCTGGCTAGCCACCAGCCGCACAGATTTTCCCATTTGCTTTGCATGTAACAGACCGAAGGAGGAGGACAGAAGTCCGCGTTTCCCTTACCGTCAGGTCGGGGTTGTCGCTGTCAAGGTGGTTAACGGCTCGTATGACCCCGGACCTCCACGGCCACCGACCGATGTCACCGATTTCGGGCGGCTCGTCGCCGCTGACACAGAGGAACCGTTTCCCGACCAGCTCCGGCCGAGCCTCGACTGCCATGGCCCTCCGCTGATCAAAACCCCCCCGCGAAAAAACTTCCCAACAACGACGCCCTTACAGACCTGTCACTTACGACATGAAACCCGTTCTAACGAATCCAACCGTAGAAAGAAAACAGAAAGGAAAAGTGATTTTGTTGCGAAGCGCTTAAAAACCGAGCCGGGGGATTTAAACGTGTAGCAGTCTCCACCCGCTTCCAGCGTCAGTCTCTCTTCTCTCTGCATGAAAAAACGGTGGAACACTGAACCGCATCACCGCTGCCATCCACACTAGTGTGTCTCCGCTGGATCCCACGGCATTCACTGGCTGCAGCGCAGTGGTCTCCCTCCGCTCGATTCAATCGTATCGGTACTATTTTCGCAAAATTATTCCTACAACTGCTCGTAATTGAAGAACTGCCACGACTACTACTGCTGACACCAAGTGTAGAATCACTTATGATCATAATTCCTTTGTAATAACACTACTGCTATTGTTCGCTCTAGGTCTACTGCTGCTATTGCTGATACTACAGTGTTGTAAACAGAAACGGCAGCACTCATGCAAATAACAGTTGCATGTATGATATGAATGAATAACTTATGTGTAAGGAAGTGAGAGAGTGGATATAGAAAGAAAATAATAACATAATACAACATGGTGTAAATAGTGTTTAAAGGACCACACCATTAACAGGTTACTATAAATAACGCACACTGGCATCTTGAATCCATTATTTTCTATATTAAATATGGCAAAGAAACTTGTACTTGTGTAATCCATGACAGGGAATATCAAGTCCGCAAATAAAACGTATGTTATTGTGTGAGGGGAAGCATTGCAACATTTTGCAAATCAGTCTGTTAACCTGCATTACTACATTACTGCATGCATTATTGGATTAAACAACTGACGCAATTGAAACATTGAAATTAATGTCAATCAATGCTGACTCGAACATTAGAAAAATACATTCATAGATGTTAGAATGTGTAGCATGCATTGAAGAATGTTAAAGAAGTTACAATATTTGTATCTAACAATAGCAAACGCACTATATATCATTGTAGATCTTTTTTTAAATAGTTTTAAATGTTTTTTTAGGAGAACATTTATCAATATTTGACATGTTTTTTTGTTTTATCCTCCTACTCTTTCCATTGTACATTCTTTATTTTATCCCCTGTGTTTTATGATCCTCGTTTTATTTTGTACTTGTTTTCTGCCGGTTTTTCCCCTCTAACGCACTTTGCAACCTCTTTATTCTCATTATTTTATTATCCTCCATTCATTTTACTCTGCTGCTGATACTTGTATAATACAACTCTTTAATCTTGCTACGTGAGCATTTCATTCAGAATTGGAAATGCAACTGACACGTTTGGTCTCTCTTACAGTGGATGTTTAGTTTCATTGTAGAATATAAAGCAGAGGAACAGGAGGAGGACAAGAGCGTGAAGGTGTGTGTATGTGTGTGCGTGCTCGTCTCGGTGGAGGATCGCGGTAGCCGGTGTGCTTTTGCTTGGCTGCAGGGATCGTAAGGACACTGTTGAGGTTTGTGTGTGAAGCACGTGGATGCAAACAGCCTGCAGCGACCTCATGGGCGCGAGGGGAAGAGAAAGGAAATGGACCGACGGAGAGATGGATCGACGGAAGAGGAGGAGAGCGGGAAGATGAGTAGAGGAACTGTAAAAGGGGAAGAGATGCTGATGAAAACATGGTCACGCTTCATGCGCATGAGAGAAAATATGAAAAGAAGGCAGAAAAAGAAAAGAGCAGAGCAGAGGCGGGTTATAGTGGTAGAGTACGAAGAGAAGACAACTGAAAGCAAAGGCACCATGACAACTGAAGAAGACATGTTTGTCTTATTTACATGTGTGTTTACTGGACACGTGTCGATACTATGCGGGTGTGTTCCTTTAACTAAAAGAGGAAGCACCTGCTCTCAGCCAGAGTCACAGACGAGGAAACGATTGTGTCGTTGAAAGGAATTCTACAACGTTAGATGTCAATGGATACCCATCTGTTTAGAGAGCTGGAGGGAGGGCATAGTTAGCCTAGCTTAGCATAAAGACTGGAAGCAGGGGGAAACAGCTAGCACTGATTAAACATGCTGTCCTCTTAAAGTCGTGCTCAGAAAGCACCATGTGGCTCAAATAAAGATTAGGACGATGTAAACACACAAACAGGCCTAAAATCCCCCCTGTGTGGTGAATGCTGAGACACATGTGCACACGCTGGCGACTGGAGTGAGAAGGTTTCACTTTGATGCCAGCAGCTTTCAGTCTTCATTTGAAAACAGTTAAAGCTCCCCCTCAGTCTGACCTGGGGACAATAAAGCCCTTTCCCCACTGGACAAAAAGCCCACCACCACCCACCAACATCTGGCCTTTGTCTACAGTGGGAAAGATTACATTCATTCCCGGGCCAGATGACTCTGGGTTAGGGTTAGTCAGGGGGATTGATCGGGCTCAGATCCCATCAGCAGCAATGAAACGTCACACCCGGGCGGCCGCACTGAGTTCCGTCCCTCTTTCCTTGACTCTCTGCAGTGGGAGATGTCTTGTTTTGTGTGTTTTTTGTTGGGTCTAGTTCTCCGGCTTGCCTTTGTGCTGCGTCATGTCTTTGATATATTTGTTGCATGCTGATCTGAACATGAAAGCCCTTTGTGTGTAGATGTTTGTTGTTGTGGTGGTAAACGCATCTTGAAATGATTCTGAAAGAATATAACAAACAGTGAATGAATACAAGTGATTGCACATTTCTTAACACATTTGAAATGTAAAGTTTGTTTCCATTTTGCACTACAAACAAATAAAGGAAGTATAGTGACTATTGTTAGCGAGTTTTCTCACGTTTAAAAAGCACATGCGCGCTTCTTTCGGTGGAAAAAGTGGGTCAGCCGATTAGAGTAAAAATCTCATTGGCATTGTCTCATTTATGAACAAAAGGTTCTACCATCAGACATCTACACAAGGGCTTTCATGTGACGCATAAGCGTGTTGCTGGACATACATGTGCTGTCGTGGAAGGCCTTGAAGCTCCTGTTTAGACTCCAGTGTTTGCTCAAGATATTGTGGAAACCGCCATTTAAATCATTAAGCAGACGGGACAAAAGGTCAAATGGAAGTTCTTGCCTGACTTTGAGTCCCAACATGCACAATGTACCTAATCTGAATGTTCCGGCACAATGTGAGTGATGTAAGTCATCTGGTTGATATAGTGATGCATGGCCTATTGTTGAACAGGTTGTTAATGTGGCATTGTAGGCTATATATCACTGAATATTGATGCACTGCAGGATTGAATGCCCTGCAGCAACAATGCCAGTCCCAATGCCAGTCCTACTATAACTTGTTTTTCAACCAGTGGCTGATTTTCGGCGTGTATCTCTGCTCACTTTGATTTATTTGCACGTCTGGCTGCATTTTGCCGCTGTGTGATGTTAGCAGCGGAGCCGCTTCATGCTCTGCGTGAAGGTGTTTTTCTGTTCAGATGTGGTCCATGATGCCGAAGCCGTCTCCGACGGGCAGTGTGACCAGAGAGGCTCCACTGGGAATCACCCCACACTGCTGCACACTGCAGCAGCCCCTTCATGAATAACAAGTAGCTATGAACACGACCCCCGCAAGTCCCCCTCCTCCCCCATACGCACATGCATCATATGTACACAAAACACATCTGCATGTGGTCACAAGCATGCACATCATGCAAAGCACACGTTCACGCACATACAAGCTCACACAGTGTCCATGTGCTCAGATATCCACACACACACGGACGCACACACACACACACACACACACACACACACACACACACACACAGAAGTGCACACACAAAGAGACAGGCATGCTGAAGCTCACAGATGGGGGTTTGTGTCTGCCAAGTGCTGTGCATGGAAAACTGTAATGAATATGATTACGACCTAAAGACTGGTGGGGTTAACGCAATGAGCAAGACAAAGGCAGTCCACTGAATTTGTATTTCAGGTATCCAGTCGTAGTCTCATCCAAAGCCACGAACCTCAAGTGCAACCACAAGAATGCATAAATACAATCATTTCTTTCTCAATCATCTTCTCTTATTTTGCTGCTGCTTCATCACAGCTTCCCCAATGTAACGGTCGTAAAAGAGTACATACTTTCTGTCCTGCATAATACAGCAATCTAGAATGATGTCATTAATACCGCGAGTAGAGAACAAACGTCAATCCCAGGTTTAGTGCAGGTGTAAGAAATGCAGCATAAATGCAGTAGTTAGAAGTGAGTATGCTTCAATATGCATACCTTGCACAATGTACATAAAACACACAATGATTCATTTGTAAATTATTTTGGGAAGAACCCACTTATGTGTACAATTTACATCTGATATGTTCTTTACTATTTATCTTGGTCCTCAAAGGATTATATAACACAGTTTTATCATAAGGAGAAAGAGTTGTCTTTCTGCGTATAAAATATCAGCAATGACGTAATTTAATGTAGAATCATTCACGGAGAGACTATACGTTCGAACGAGGAAGGAAGCGCTTGTTTTAAATCACACCGCGCCCCTTACTTATTTGGTCGATCCGAGAGGGGATTTATTAACATGTATGGAATTTGCAATACATACATATCCGTTTCTCATACTGTGAACAGCAGGCACGTGTGTTATAAAGACCTGATAACCCGCCTGAGTGCACTAGAACGTAAAACTAAGTCACCGACCATGGGAAGTTAAGACCCCAACAACAGCGCTTAGAAAATCCATCAAACCGCCTCATTGCTTTTCTCAGCCATTCGTTAGAATTCGCCACGAATCTAAGGCCGACCAATCAGAGCACGGGTCAGTGGGTTTGAAATCCCACCGCTTCTGTCAAACGCAAAAGTCACATGGGCCAACCAATGGAAGTTTGGGTTTGTTGTAAACAGACTGAAGCGGCCAATAGTATGTCCGGAAGGCCGTCCTCTTCCTGTTGACGTCAGCGGCTACCAGAGCAGCGGCCTGTGCCAGGAACTGGTGAGGAGCGAAGTAGAGAAGGAGGAAACGGGAGGCGATGAGAGGCTACCACACAACAGGAGTCATATTGGATCGACATTCCACCTCTGAGCTATGGCTACACACGCAGAGAAGTGAGAGCGGACGTTATTCTGACATGTCGATCGCTCGCGGTACAGCGAAATAACTAGCTGGTCGTGGATTAGGAGTTTTGGCTGAAGAAGTTCAACGTTGCAGCGGCACAGCTAGCCTCTCTAGCCATTCACGGTATCATCACCGGGGCTGTGTTCCTCCGCTGACAACAGAGACAGAAAACATGGTGTCCTGGATGATCTCGAGAAGCGTTGTGTAAGTACCAAGACACGAGAGTAACGAACCAAAATATCCTTAACCTCATGGAGAACACTCGGGTAGCAGATAGGATTGCGCTTTGTTAGCATGCTTGGCTAACTTGTTGTCGTCCTTCGGCTAAATTGTGACCTCGGTCTTTTACATGTTTTAAAGTTTCCAACTTTCCTACAATAAACGAGATCATCTGTGTTAGCAAAGAGCTACCAGGCGCCACAGCACACACCGCATAGTGTCTTCTGTAAGATGAACAGTGGTATGGAGCCTTGTGGCTGAGACACAAGCTAATGCTACCATCTTGTTTATGAATCATGGCCGTGCACACACTGCTGGTGAGTCAGCCGGAACAATACCTGAGGTTTTAGGTGGAACCTTTCACGTTCCGACATGTTCCTCTGTGAAGGAGTGTCAGGTACAGCCGTCATCTCAACACATATCCAGCGGCCCTGGCACGGCAGTGAGCTCACAGGAAGGAAGGCCCGTTTAACTGGATAGCTACTGGTCTGTCGGCATGCCACTGGAAGAAAGGCACATATTCATACGTGATACACTCGACATGTGTTCACTTTTGGGTCCAAATATCAATTGTTGACCTAAAATGCGTGAGCTAGGTCTCTCCCTGTTCTTCTTTGTGTTTCTCTGCCTGTTCAGGAAGATCAGTTGCATACGTTGGTACAATGGCGGCTAGGAATGTGGTGGAGGAACACTAGGAAAAAGCCTCTCCTTCTTCTCTAATGCACTGTTCAAACCCATCCCTCTGCTGTGAGATAATGAATGCGTGCTTTTGTAAGATACAGGCTGCTGTCACATGTCAGTATGTGGTTCAAGATGAGCTCTTTTTAGGGCTCAGGCTTGTTCTAACCTGTCCATAACTTTGTCTACTCTCCTGCCTCTAAATGCTGCGTTTCACATAATGCAGCTTACCAACAGAACATATCACGGTACAGTAATGGATTCAGGACGATGTCCAGTCCAGTGTTTCACCGTGACATGTTGTTGTTGTGGCTCTTTACACCAGAGCAGTATGTTCAACGTGTGACGGGGACTGTAAGGTAAAAGAGTCAGCTTTCATTTCAGGGTATTAACATCCACATCAGACAAAATGTGCTGGAATGGCACTCTCGGCTTTCCATAGTTTTGCACTTTTAAGGGACCAAAATGAAGACATTGAGACACTTTAAGTCGCCCTTTTTTCATTGAAATGGTTTGCAGTGAATAATTGGCTTATGTTAGGATACACGGGTATCTGCAAAGCAAACATTGTGACATACTGATGATGGAATAACTGTGATTTTGTTCATGCTATTCTACCCCGAACTAAACTTGAGTATATGTGGAGTTCAGTAGTGGTACGCAGTGCCACGTCTGCTTTCATTTCATCTCGACAACTCAAACGTCTGCTGGCCTCCAGAGTCTGTTCTCCGCAGTGTACAGGGCATGTTTCACCGATGGTGTCCTCTTCTACATCAGGAGCGTGAACACATTTTCATTACAGTGGCTTGATGACAGAATTTTTCAGGATCATTCATTTCAAAATGCATTCTTTATGTTAGCGCTTACACTAATTCGTGTTTTAATTTGCCATAACAAAGCACTGTATGTCGTGAGGGAGAACCTAATCTGATACGTGTTTTAATGTATTTTCTGTCTGAGGAGGAGGAAAATAAAGCAGAAAACACTGGCCATGCATCAGTTCTAAAAAGCCAGATGCTAGTTTCCAACTGCGTGAACAACTATTTTAAGGCAGCAGCATGCAAGGGATGCTTCTGGGATCTTTGTGTATCTCCTCGTCCCTATTTGTCCAGCTCTGTCTCTTCGTTACTGCCTCACTTTTAGTTTCGACAAATACATTGGTGTAGAACAGTGGCTGGTATTCTTCCCAGTAATGTGGACCTCTGTGGTGATAGTTGTCTCATAGCACAGATGTGTTCATACGCTGATAAATGAGAAAACACAGGAGGTGAAGACGGTCATGAGCTCCTCTTTGATGCAGGAGCCCTGTAGCTGCGAGGTGTGTTTCTTGGTATCGATTGCACCAAACTGTGCAGGTTTCTATGATACTCGAGTCATTAATGGCTGAAGAATGCTTTCTGTGCGCACAAGGGGAAATGTCCTGACTTGTTAACCTGCCCTGATGCTGTGGTCATGAGTTGTAATGCTGCGTGCCGTGTGCCTGCTCATTCCTCTTCAGCAGGGTGAAGAACAAACCTTTCAGGGTCTGCAGGAGGCGCGGTGTGCTTTCATTGCCGTGGCACTTAGAATAATAGCCACAGGCTGTTTGAAAGGGCCTGCAACCACGTGATGCAGACGTCAAGGATTGTTCATTCATGCAGTGGCAGAACAAAGTCAGGAGTTGGGTGTGAGTCTTCACTGCATTTTGCTGTCCTTTACTGCCTGTCTCGCTCATCTCTCTCCTCTCGTCTGATCTCCGTGTTTCACTGGGGGCGGAGCTTACACACACACACACACACTCGCCGGCTGGGATTACGTCATTTTCTGGCACCTCGCGTCAGCCTCACTACGGAGAATAGACGCTGCGCTTTGGTCCATTAGTTTGTTTATTTTTCACAAGTTGGAAAACCATAGAATTCATATAGCCAATATTCTTCAAGTGTTATAAATATTGTGCTGTACACATTGAACTATTTTCATTTGTACATACAACCCCTTTCTCCTTTCTGTGTTCAGCAGATCAGTCAGAGATTCACAGGGTCAATTGGTTTTTACAGAATGTGGTTAGAACAAACGTTTTGTTTGGGGCAAAATTATTATTTGATGAAATGTCACAATTTCAAGCTTCGATTCGGTTACTTTTTGTGACGGAAGCATTGGTCACACATGATGTGTTCAAAGACCCGTTTGGAAAGTTGAAAACCAGCCAATAATGTTGTTTTTACAGCTTCTGCCTCCGGTAAACTCTGTGTATTTGGAGATTGTTTAAAGAAAACATGCTTTTCAATCTAATCTTGGTGAGTACACGATAACCATCAGAACTGAAACAACGGATGGTACAAGCACCAAGACTGAAGTCGTAATGAACCAGACATCTTTCAAAATTGTGTCTCCGTAGTTCTTGAAACGGTATTCGAGGCGATCTCTGTGTTCTTCTGCTTCCAGGAATGTGCTGATCTGAGCTAAAGTTTGAACTCTGTGTGATGTTCAAGCCACTGTTTTAATTTAAGATTACGAGAGTCTATTGGTGTATGCTGTTTATATCCCCGTGAGGAAATCCTCTGGGTGTATACGTGCAGACCTGGACTGTAACCAGTCTCATTTGCTGTAGCAGCACTTCTCTCAACAATCCTCCCTCTGTCTGTCCAGGGGGAACGTCATGTAATCACATTCCTATTCCTGAAGCTCAAACCAGATGCTTCAAGCTCAAATCTTGGATGGAGATCTACTTTTTTCTTTCTTGCCCCCCCCCCCCCCCCCCCCCCCCCCCCATCTGGTTGTTGGTGGTGTACGGTGTCAGGAAACTGGGGAAATTGACCTGGAGCCCAGACTCTAGGTCTATCTAAAAGCTATTTTCTCAGCTGCATGCGGGGGGAGAGAAGGTGTTGAAATGGCAAGAGGGGGAATAAGGAGGGAGAGAAGGGAAATGAAGAGATGCTAGTGTTGGTATGAAGAAGGGGCCCTGCTTTTCACTGGAACATTTCAGTGCACGTTCAGCTTCTTTTCTGTGATGGGTTTACGGAGACACTGGGTGTCTCTACTGGTCCCTTACTCTCAAAGACATGAATGTACATTTAAGACCTATAAGAAAGATAAAGAAATGTCATCAGAAGGTAAGCATGGTGAAAGTATCACCAAGTAGGACCAGCAGATTTTTCACTTAATAAATGACACCGATGTATTTTTAAGTAACTGCTGCTGTTGCAAGGAGATACGGCTATTTGGGCTTTAACGGTACACATAAGGCCTTTGGTGTATTTTCTTGGGGTACCTAGCGAGTCCGAGCGAGCCGAGCCGATACTAGGAGGTGGAGTCAGAGCGTGGATGTTACGGCAGTCTCATGCGGAGGCACTACGGCGATCAGCTGAAGAGGCAGTGGAAAACCGAGCAGAAAGGGTCTGGTGGGAATGAGGCTGGACCTCACGGTTCTCCGTTTTGGGGTCACAGGTCGGTAGGTTTTTCAGAACAGCATGGAATGCAAAAGAAATGCAGAACATTAGTTGTTGAAATGTGCTATACTAATAAACTTGCCTTGCCTTACTGTCCGTACATCCATGACCACAGTGCTAACAAGAGCTGCTAATGCAGCAACATCACATGTAGCCTAAAAGAACAGGGCTTTGATGCAGTCTGCACCTAGCTCACCAGCTCTGTTGGTACACATTCTCCACGATATGGTTCCCTTCAAAATCCAATAATGGAACAAAAAAAAGTAAAGCCTGACCTCTTGACTTGAGTTGTTTACTTGCTTTCCTTGCTTAGCTTTCTCTTGATTCTCTAAAGCTGAACAGGATCTGGTTAAAGAAAGGTTTATTTGGGTCGAAATTTCAAACGAGACATGTAGAATATGTTTTTGATGAAATATCACACTTTAAAGCTTAGTTTCAGTGGCTTTTCCTGATAGAAACGGATGTGTTCAAAGACCATCAGAAAGATGAAAATCTGACGAACTCTTTCCAGCTTCTGGCTAGGATAAACGGTGTAGTTTGCCGATTGTTTAAAGAAAACATGCCGTTGGCGGGTTTTGGGGTTCAGAGGGTAAATGGGGAACAAATAGTCATTGAAATGAGGCTTTGTTTTGCTGTCCTTCAATTATTTTCCAGAACCCATTTCCCTGCACAATAACGACTCTACAAGTGGGCCAGTGACACCTGTGGGTAGAAGGACAATGGCATCAGTCGGTCTGCACTGCAGAAGTCCCGGGGCTGACGTGAGCTTGTTAACGTTGTTGTTGTGGAGCTTGTTTATTACTGTCTTTATCTCCTCCACACCATGGGCCCAGCCATGTGTGTGAGCAGGAGCTCTGTGACTACACTCTCACTGCAGTCAAAGCTAATTAGGAGCACTTGAGACACAAATACCTGCTATTATTACTGCATCAGAAATTTCATTAACGCCGATCCACCAGACCAGCAAAAGGCCTTCAGATCACGGTGTCAGAGAGGAAATCACTTCTATGTATGTAGAGCCGTGTAGACTGGCTGCTGGTCCGCTTTCTCCTCTCACTCACTCGCTCACACACTCACTCACTCGCTCACACACTCACGCTTACGCTCTACATTGGTGCAATGCACAGCGATTTCACAGTGAGGTGTGATCTTACACATGAACAGCCTTGCTGTTTCTATAGCAACAGCAGGAACATAAACGGCTGTGGTTATTGGCGGCCGGCCCGCTGCTGAAGGGACTCTGGTCAGTGTGTGTCTGTCCTCCACGTTTGTATCACTTGTATTACTTTTGGTTGAAGGATTCCGTGCTCTTGTAACGCACCACGTTCACTCATCCCTCCCAGGCGGCCTCATCAGGGTGCAGGCAGCAGGGCGGTGGAACAAGTAGAGAGCAGGGTATCGATGCATCCTCATCAGGGTGCAGGCGGTGGAACAAGTAGAGAGCAGGGTATCGATGCATCCTCACCAGGTGCTCGGCATCTCAGCGCCCCTTCACATTCTTTAACGTTTGGATGATGAAATCCAAACCACATGGTGGTCGGGCTAAAACAAGAAGTCTTGCTGCGGTCGGACTACCCAGTATTCTAGTCTTCTGGAAATTGACTGCGTAGATTCATTCAGAATTTCTTATACAATGATACAATACATACGTACTAGGGGTGTACCAATACGCGTATTCGTATTGAACCGTTCGGTACGAGGCTCACGGTTCGGTATGCATGACGAACCGAACAATATGTTTGAATAAAAAACAAATTTTTAAACCTTTATTTAACCAGGTAGTCCCATTGAGATTAAAAATCTCTTTTGCAAGGGAGACCTGGCCAAGACAGGCAGCAACACAAGAAACACATAGTTAGACAGAAAAACACAGAACAAGACCACTTAAAAGAAATGAAGTTATAATACTAGTATAATATAATCATAGTATAATAATAATAGTGCATTTGGAAAATGCAGAAGCTTAAATTGTGGGAAATATTATGTTTTCGGTGGAGCCACTGTTCTCAAACTGGCAACCCACATGGCGTAATGGACAGTGTGCTCTCTGACACGCCCACCACCAAAGAAACACGTTCTACTCCAGTCTGCACTTTTGCGCTGTGAGACATGCTACAGTGTAGCGGCTACATGAAGCTAGCTCGCTGCAGTATGGCTATGGACCAGAACTAGAAGATACTCCAATGGCCTGCAGGTCTGGTGTTTGGAGCCACGTTGGTTTCTCTGTGAACTATGAGGGCGATGGTGAGAGTGGTGGATAAAAAAACAACACTATGCTGCATTTGCTACACGAGTGTAGGCTCCATCAGTGTGAATACCTCAAACATGTTAACACATTTACACAGACATCAGCCCAGAGTGGAACTAAACGAACACCTGGAGCAGCACACACGCTTCAAACTCTCCCCGACTCGTTTAAGCAGCTGTTCACTACCGATAGAACAGGGCTAAAGCATCACCACGGCGGTTGGTACATTTATAGCGGCGGACATGAGACCGGACTCTGTCGTGGTAAACGCAGCTTCATGAACCTGCTGAATGTTATTGAGCCCCGTTACACAATTCCTTCACGAGCCCATTTCAGCCAAACCGTAACTCAAGAAAACAAAAGCACGAGAGGAGAATCAAACGTCCGAGGAACCCGCTGCTGCTCTGACAACGGATGCCTGAACGTCGAGGGTTACACACATCGCCTGACTGTAACACACATCGCCTGACTGTAACACATCACCTGACTGTAACACACATCACCTGACTGTAACACACGCACATCACCTGACTGTAACGCACATCGCCTGACTGTAACGCACATCGCCTGACTGTAACGCACATCGCCTGACTGTAACGCACATCGCCTGACTGTAACGCACATCGCCTGACTGTAACGCACATCGCCTGACTGTAACGCACATCGCCTGACTGTAACGCACATCGCCTGACTGTAACGCACATCGCCTGACTGTAACGCACATCGCCTGACTGTAACGCACATCGCCTGACTGTCACGCACATCCCCTGACTGTCACGCACATCCCCTGACTGTCACGCACATCACCTGACTGTCACGCACATCACCTGACTGTCACGCACATCCCCTGACTGTCACGCACATCGCCTGACTGTAACGCACATCGCCTGACTGTAACGCACATCGCCTGACTGTAACGCACTGTTGGGATCTAAAGGAGCGTGTTTGGGTTATCAGCATTTAAGAAACTGAATTCTTGACATCAATAGAATTATTGATGTATGTAACAATTATTAATGATTATTAATATAAACGGGGCACCACCCTGCGAACAGGGACCAATAACCAAACGATAAAACTAAGTCTCATAATTAGTAGTCACTCATAATGTCAATAGTCTGCGTATGACTATACATTCAGTGACAGTGAAGGTTTTAAGTTCGAGCACAGGCTACTACATACAGTCTTATCAAATACATATGCACAAGTAATCACAGACGACTGCTCCTGAAAGTATAACAGAGTTTATTGAATCAAAATAATAAATGATCAAATCAATTAATATTGCAACCAACAAACGTTATCATACAATTTTATGTGCCTAAACTAAAGAATGAATTAAATGGATGAGGGTGTATGTCTGTGTGTGTATGTGTGTGTGTGTGTGGGTCTGTGGGTGAACAGGAAGGAGTCTTACAGCTACCGCTAAAAACTACAAAGATGGCGGCGTCGAGTGACGCGGGCCAAAAGGGGAGGGGCCTTAAGAACTACAGCTAGAAACTACAAAGATGGCGGAGTCGAGTGACTCGGACCAAAATGGCAGTTAGGCTGCTGTATGTAATCACGTGTGCCTGGGCAGCACGTGTGTGAGGCGATCGTTTCAACGGGGTTTCTCAGGTGTAGAGCTAGGAGCTGTGTGTGTTACGTGAGAGGAGGAAAGAGAAAAAGGAGCGAGAACTCGAAGTGAATCACGCTTCGGCGTGCGATGTGGTAGGGAGCCTGCTTGCTGGTTCTATCATGCATAAATATACCGCTGTCGTCTTTGAACTGCCGGTAACTTATGCCGTGATAAACCACGCACCTCAGCTCACTCGTCGAGTTAATGAAAAGAGAACTTCCACACGGAGTGGAAGACAATGAATGAAAATAATCCCAAAGAAACAGTCATAGCAGTTAATACACGAATACAGCGGCGCCTCTCTGCGCCGTAATGATTGCGTAATACCTCAATATCACGCGACAGTAACTTGAACACACAAAAACACGGGAATATCAACATATAAATGAATGGCCTGAATTAAACTTAAGTTAATTTAAGCTAAACTATGCCCAAATGCCAAGAACCTTACTTGTCGATGCTTCGTTGCAACGTTGAAGTGTTCGTGAGCAAAGTAGTCCGTCTTCCTCGTCGGGAAGGGGGACAGGGGGGGAGCTGCTTGCAGCGCGGCTTTGCAGCGGGCGCTGTGTGTCGCACGGCGTTTGCTGGTGCGGCTTCGGTCCGTCGTGGCGTGGCTCTGGAGCAAACGCAGGTCCGATCTGTACTCGCTGCAGGGAGGACAGTTTAACTTCGGCTGAGACGACGTGGTCCGTAGGTCTCCCGGTAATCATCGGTCAGGAGAGGAGCGAGGCTTCGTCGGCTCCTCTGTGCCGGTTTGTGCACAAAATAAAAAGAAGCAGAAAGCACTGAACGAATGCTGATGCAGATTCGTTATCGCGGGCTGTTTCGTCCAGCGAAATGGCTCGTGACCTGTCAGGGTTTGATGAGGGTTCGAGGGGCTCCCTCGTGGGGGGAAAGCTGGTTCTTCTGTGGCCTGGACGGGGGTGTCCGAGCGAAGAGAGCGTTGTGTGCCTCCTGTTAACCCCGGAGGGAGAGTTGGAAAAAAGCCTTGAGTTGGGGGAAGCAGATAGTTTTATAGAACAGGGGTCGAACCACAGGGGTCCTGGGTTCTCTTGGCTCTCGGCCAATGAGATTGCCGCGGTTACCATGGTTATTTGGGGGGGGGGAATTCACACCTGAGTGTGAAATTCCTTTGCTCTCCTCAACTACAAATCAGGATGAAACCTTTGCTTGAAACAGTGAAGGCCCGATTCTCTTTGTCCACAGCACATGTTTAAGCCATATGATCAGAGCCCAACATCCCCCCTTTGTTCTGAAGAGCGAGGTGTTGGCTTCGGTCTTTAGAGCAAACCAAGGGCTGGCATGTGCATCCATGTGGTGGGGAAACCTGAAGAGGTGAGACAGTCCAAGTGTTCCTGAGACCAAAAGCAGTGGTTAAAACAGGCAGTGTTCATTGTCCATAGAGTTCAAGGTTCATAGTGGTCAAGTTCATGGTGTTCAAGTTCAGAGTTCATTGGCATCTGGGCAGATGACTAAGGTGGCATCTGGGCAGATGACTTTAACTACTTCTACCTACATCTACTATCATACACAATTCAAATCATAGGTGAGCAAAACATTATTCCCAAATAATTCAATCGCTATTATGATGTTGTGATAATCTAGCATTGTGGCACAGTGTCAAAGAAAGTAACAACCCAAATAAACAAAACAAAAGAGAGAGAAGGAAAGAATAGAAAGACGAGAAGCAGGTGAGGGGCAAACAGTGGTTACTGGTTCAACTCCTAGACAGGACTGGAGTCCGTCGGCGGAGCAGTCGTAGGTTGGCTACGTGGTGTTACGAATAGGAGGGAATCCAGTTAGTCTGTCGCTTCTGGATCTATTGGTACATATGTGCGTCTACCTCTCTCTAATCGGTAGATTTAGAGCGAGTCCTGTGTCTAAGTTTTAGAATCTATCGATATTGGAGTTGCGTTGCCAAGACTATAGGCCAGAGGTACCTATGAGGGTTGCATAACAGTGGTGGTAGCAGATTTACAGATTTCTTAGCACGGCTAGTGTGACTAGCTAGGCTGGTCTCTCGCTGCTCCAGCTGTTGACAGCTGAGCCTTCTCGGATGAGGTCCTGGGTTAAATCTGACTGCTACGGCAGAGGTTATGTCTTCTCTGGTTACTTCTGATAGTCTATCAAGCATGCAAAGAGTTGTTCATGGGAGTGGCGCATCAGTTTACAGTCACAATGGTTTGTCAGGTCATGCAACTGTTCTGGTTGAAGTGGATGTGTTAGCGGTTAGTGCATGTCTACAGGGTGAGTTGGAGCATGCAGTTAAACGTTAGTAGTCAATAGTAAGCTGCCATTCTGCCGGTTGGTTTCGGCACTGGCGAGATTAGAGTGTACTTCCTGTGAAGTACATCTCTCTAAATTTCTGTTGTCAGAGAGCCCACCCCCCCTCGCGCTGTTCAAGTGCCGAGGGCAGATATCCCACGTTACCGCCAGCACTCAGGGAAACGTCGCGAACAGTTTCACTCTGGAGTGTGTCATGGCGGGCTGGTGATATCTCCCTCCCCCCACCCTCCTAATTAGAGATGGAGACAGGTCCGGCGCACAGGTCAAGTTCAGTTACCTACGGCACTGGCGACTTGACAGGCCCGGGCGATGACTCGGCTGAAAGAAGGCGGTGGCTTCGTTGAACAAGCTGGAGGTGGCTCATGCTGACAGAGCAGGAGAAGAAGGCTTAGTTGACGAAAGATCTTACGAGCTAGGGTGCTCGAAGGGCCTCTAAGGTTGTGGCACCCTAGAGGTGTATGCGAAAAGGCGGGGAACACATGAGGCTCGTTTCTGACCCGGAGTCGGGTAGAGCAAGAGTGTTATGACCCCCCAGTAGGACTGAAGAATATGTATAGATTTATACATAACGGGCATTGCCTTTGCGAACAAGGTCGCCCAAGAAGGTTGAAGAACGAGGTGCGAACATGGGAGTGGTCGTTTCCGGAAGTGTGCTGAGTTCTCTTCCCCCCCCTACCATGTCGACTTGGCAGCAGGGGGAAAAGTCACTTGGCTTAGTCAGGTGGGCTGCGAGTCAGCGTTACCTGATGTGTTGCCCTTGAGGGCGTCTTTCACCCCCCTGGTTCCGTTGGTCTTTCGACCGCCAGGGTCGTTTGTTCCTCGGGGGTGACCAGGGCTCGCTAGGCCAAGTCCTCTCGTCGTCTTGCGACGCTAGGTCAGAGTCGCTCGACTGTTGGATGCCTAAGACTATGGCGGTGTCTTCGTACCGATTTGTCGGCCGTCCGCGTGTCTTCCATGCAAGTTGCGCGTACTTCCTAATCTCTGGCATGGTGAGGTTACTCGTTCTGCAGTGCATAGTAACAGCGTATCTCACGTTGTCGTGGAGATTGTGCAAGAATAGCGACTTGAAGGCATGGTCTTCTAGACCTGGGGCGTTACGTCCTTGGAAGTACGCAGATCTCAAGCGCCTGAAGTAGTCTCTCGGAGACTCTAGCCTTTCCTGGGAGATGGCAAAGGCGCCGAGGGTGGCAGAAGCTGGGTCGTTGTACAAGGAGTACTCCTCCCTAAGGGCGTGACAAAGGGATGAATAGCAGTCGCGGATGCTCGGCTGGAGCGTTTCCACGAAAGCGTGGACGCTTCGCGCAGTGGTTTTCCACACTAGCTTTAGCTTTTCGCGCGATGAGGGGCGCGATAGGTCGAGGAGGCAGCGATCGATCTCCCTTAGGTAGTCATCGATGCTCGAGTCGTGATTATCGGGATTAAAGCGCTCTACGTCTTTTACCAGAGACTCAATCTGTCGAGTGCGCAGGCCTCCAAGGTTGATGGGGCCTGAGCCGTCCGAGTCGTCTGAGTCTCCATACTCGCGATGGTGGTAACGACTATCATCCTCCCTCCCTGAGGGGGATGGGGTCAGTTCTTGTCGCGCTCGTGAACTGCGTGGAGGATCTTGTTCGCCTGAGGTGGTTTTGAAGCCACCTGGGCCGACTAGGACCTGGTGTTGGTCCTCTCTCCTCCTGGTCGCGGATGTCGCTTTCAAGAAATGCAAGGTGGTTCGGGTCTCGGGGAATGAGGGAGCCGAGACCAAGAAATGACTGGGCTGAAAGGCTCGATAGGGGGTAGCAGTACCTACCGGGGTTGCTGGAACACCTTGAAGCGCTTTCAGTTTGTCATCACTCTCTGATGCTTTAGAGAGTTCTAGGTTGACCTCTCTGAGGTCACTGCGCAGGCTACTATTTTCTGACTGTAGGGCTCTATAGTCACGTGACAACTCCTGAACCTCTGTTCGGAGTGTCCAGATCTCGCGTTGCTGCTCGTCGCTCTGTGCCCGGGTTTGGGCAGCTTGCAGCTGCATTTTCTGATGGTAGATGAGCAGTATTTCGCCGATTACGTTCTGAATCAGGCGCTCTCTGTTACCTGCTGGGTTATTTACATAAGCCACCAGCTGCTCTAATTGCTCGTCGCATAGGACAGCAGTGTATTTTGCAAAGTACTCTCTTTCCTTTGCTGTGAGTCCGAGGACATCAGCCACCGCATCTCGTAAGGCGGTGTCTTCTGGAGCTACAGCTCCAGGAATGGGGGATTTGTCGTCGCTCATTCTCTCTAATGAGCATGACTCCCAGTAGTTGTTAATTCCCTAGTGTTAGAACGGAAACTGTTAGTGTTTACGGTTCTCAGTGAAATGTCTAGTTCTGTAACTTAGGATTTCTACTGTTAGATGTTAATTACTGTTAGTGTTACGGTTCATGCAGGCGCACAGTGAAATGTCTAGCTCTGTGACTTACGTTTCTACTGTTGCTGCTCTGAGGTATCACTACTGCTTTGCAGCCAGAGGTGCGAAAATGCTAATGTGGTTTAGCACTTTGGGCCTGTGACAGCTGTGTGTAACTTCTTTGGAGGGATTTAAGAAACGAGCAAGGTATTACAAATAAACGATCAAATCTACTCCACAGCTGGCTGTTAGTTTTACGAAATGAAACGAATAATTAAACCTGGAAACGAAATAAAATTTCGAGAAGGGAATTAAAGATTAAGATTAAAAATCTGGATTTAAAATCAAACATTTAATTACAATAAGAAAATATTTTGAATATCAAAGCCTACCTATTTTGGGAAATAAGTTTCAGGAATTTGGATCATTCAAAAGAAGAAAAAAATAATGTTTCGAAAAAAATATTTTTTTGGAAAATTAATTATTCAAAAATAATTATGGATTAATGTGCATATATACTGTAACAAAACTGGAATAACGTAGCCTCACACGGGGCACCATTATGTTGGGATCTAAAGGAGCGTGTTTGGGTTATCAGCATTTAAGAAACTGAATTCTTGACATCAATAGAATTATTGATGTATGTAATAATTATTAATGATTATTAATATAAACGGGGCACCACCCTGCGAACAGGGACCAATAACCAAACGATAAAACTAAGTCTCATAATTAGTAGTCACTCATAATGTCAATAGTCTGCGTATGACTATACATTCAGTGACAGTGAATGTTTTAAGTTCGAGCACAGGCTACTACATACAGTCTTATCAAATACATATGCACAAGTAATCACAGACGACTGCTCCTGAAAGTATAACAGAGTTTATTGAATCAAAATAATAAATGATCAAATCAATTAATATTGCAACCAACAAACGTTATCATACAATTTTATGTGCCTAAACTAAAGAATGAATAAAATGGATGAGGGTGTATGTCTGTGTGTGTATGTGTATGTGTGTGTGTGGGTCTGTGGGTGAACAGGAAGGAGTCTTACAGCTACCGCTAAAAACTACAAAGTCAGGCTCCGACTTATGTAGCTGATCTACTTCGCCCCTATTCACCCGCCCGCACTCTCAGGTCAAACGCTCTAGGTCTTCTGTCAGTCCCACGCACACGATTTAAGACCCGTGGTGACCGAGCCTTTGAGGCAGTGGCCCCGAGGCTCTGGAATGCTCTGCCTGCAACTCTATGCCTCGCAGATACTGTGGATACTTTTAAAAGCCAGCTAAAAACCCACCTGTTTAGGCTGGCGTTTGTGTAAAAGTAAACCCATGTCCTAGACCTGCTCTTAACATTTGTTTTACATTTTTATTTTATTTTAATTTTATTCTTTAACATTTTTTATTCACTCTGTGTATGTAATTTATTGACCGTAGGGTCACATTGTGTTTTTTATGCTTTTAAATGTCTGCTCTGTTAAGCACTTTGTGATAGTACTGTCTGTGAAAAGCGCTATATAAATAAAATTCATTCATTCATTCATTCAAAGATGGCGGCGTCGAGTGACGCGGGCCAAAAGGGGAGGGGCCTTAAGAACTACAGCTAGAAACTACAAAGCTGGCGGAGTCGAGTGACTCGGACCAAAATGGCAGTTAGGCTGCTGTATGTAATCACGTGTGCCTGGGCAGCACGTGTGTGAGGCGATCGTTTCAACGGGGTTTCTCAGGTGTAGAGCTAGGAGCTGTGTGTGTTACGTGAGAGGAGGAAAGAGAAAAAGGAGCGAGAACTCGAAGTGAATCACGCTTCGGCGTGCGATGTGGTAGGGAGCCTGCTTGCTGGTTCTATCATGCATAAATATACCGCTGTCGTCTTTGAACTGCCGGTAACTTATGCCGTGATAAACCACGCACCTCAGCTCACTCGTCGAGTTAATGAAAAGAGAACTTCCACACGGAGTGGAAGACAATGAATGAAAATAATCCCAAAGAAACAGTCATAGCAGTTAATACACGAATACAGCGGCGCCTCTCTGCGCCGTAATGATTGCGTAATACCTCAATATCACGCGACAGTAACTTGAACACACAAAAACACGGGAATATCAACATATAAATGAATGGCCTGAATTAAACTTAAGTTAATTTAAGCTAAGCTATGCCCAAATGCCAAGAACCTTACTTGTCGATGCTTCGTTGCAACGTTGAAGTGTTCGTGAGCAAAGTAGTCCGTCTTCCTCGTCGGGAAGGGGGACAGGGGGGGAGCTGCTTGCAGCGCGGCTTTGCAGCGGGCGCTGTGTGTCGCACGGCGTTTGCTGGTGCGGCTTCGGTCCGTCGTGGCGTGGCTCTGGAGCAAACGCAGGTCCGATCTGTACTCGCTGCAGGGAGGACAGTTTAACTTCGGCTGAGACGACGTGGTCCGTAGGTCTCCCGGTAATCATCGGTCAGGAGAGGAGCGAGGCTTCGTCGGCTCCTCTGTGCCGGTTTGTGCACAAAATAAAAAGAAGCAGAAAGCACTGAACGAATGCTGATGCAGATTCGTTATCGCGGGCTGTTTCGTCCAGCGAAATGGCTCGTGACCTGTCAGGGTTTGATGAGGGTTCGAGGGGCTCCCTCGTGGGGGGAAAGCTGGTTCTTCTGTGGCCTGGACGGGGGTGTCCGAGCGAAGAGAGCGTTGTGTGCCTCCTGTTAACCCCGGAGGGAGAGTTGGAAAAAAGCCTTGAGTTGGGGGAAGCAGATAGTTTTATAGAACAGGGGTCGAACCACAGGGGTCCTGGGTTCTCTTGGCTCTCGGCCAATGAGATTGCCGCGGTTACCATGGTTATTTGGGGGGGGGAATTCACACCTGAGTGTGAAATTCCTTTGCTCTCCTCAACTACAAATCAGGATGAAACCTTTGCTTGAAACAGTGAAGGCCCGATTCTCTTTGTCCACAGCACATGTTTAAGCCATATGATCAGAGCCCAACAGCACATCGCCTGACTGTAACGCACATCGCCTGACTGTAACGCACATCGCCTGACTGTAACGCACATCGCCTGACTGTAACGCACATCGCCTGACTGTAACGCACATCGCCTGACTGTAACGCACATCGCCTGACTGTAACGCACATCGCCTGACTGTAACGCACATCACCTGACTGTAACGCACATCACCTGACTGTAACGCACATCACCTGACTGTAACGCACATCACCTGACTGTCACGCACATCACCTGACTGTAACGCACATCACCTGACTGTAACGCACATCACCTGACTGTCACGCACATCCCCTGACTGTCACGCACATCACCTGACTGTCACGCACATCACCTGACTGTCACGCACATCACCTGACTGTCACGCACATCCCCTGACTGTCACGCACATCCCCTGACTGTCACGCACATCCCCTGACTGTCACGCACATCCCCTGACTGTAACGCACATCACCTGACTGTCACGCACATCACCTGACCACTGAATGGGAGATGAAGAGCCACGTTCGCTCAGGTTTAGTTCCATCATTGTTCATACTAAGATGATGATGAGAAGATGTAAGTAACAACACTACATGACATTAAGGAGCAGTTTTTGTTTTTTATGCTTATGTGTTGCTAAGAAGACACCCCAGAAGATGGGTCACTCAGGTATAGTTCCATCATTGTTCAAAGTCAAAGAATAACTTCATGATGTTAGTTGTAATGAATAAATATATTTTAAAATCAAGTACATTTCTCTGGCATTTATAGTTTTCTACTGTACCGAACCGTGAATTTTGTGAACCGTTACACCCCGAATACGTACAGAGTCTGAGAGAGTCTGAAGAGGCCGCTGATGCTGTGGCTGCATCATTGTTTGTACAGGATAAACTGCCAATCAATTATTTTCATATTTGAGCAGAATTTCTCCCATTAGGGTGGGACATTGAAATCTTCCAGTGCGGCGAGGGTGAACTGCCGCCCTCTGTCATCCAGCCACCAATGGCCATCCATTGGTTTACAAGATGTCCAGTCCTAAGTACCATTGATGCTGACAATTTTGCCCCAAAAGAAAAATGCGTAAAGCAAATGTGTAGATGAACACCTTTTATACCTGATCGCTCTCAAACCTGTGAAAAGCTCCAGGAACACACGTGTGTGTGTGTGTGTGTGTGTGGGCGCAGAAGAATGTGAGAGAGGGAGGGAGTGTCCTGCTATAAATTGATCTAGTCGTTTTTCTTGCTAACACACACACACACAGAGAGAGAGTCCTGTCAGGGAGAATACATGGTATGCTGCTTAGAACATAGAGAGTGGACAAACTGTGTGTGTGTGTGTGTGTGTGTGTGTGTGTGTGTGTGTGTGTGTGTGTGTGTGTGTGTGTGTGTGTGTGTGTGTGTGTGTGTGTGTGTGTGTGTGTGTGTGTGTGTGTGTGTGTGTGTGTGTGTGTGTGTGTGTGTGTGTGGACAGAAAGAGCTCTGTGTTCTTGTCAGTGGATGGTGCACAGCAGCCACAGAGACGTGCAGTCTAGTCTTAGTCTCTCTGTAAGTGGTAGCTCTGTTATTCTTAATCATGGCCTTTATCTCACCATTGAGGTGAAGACCACAGCATGGTTCAACGGTAATGGCTTTGTTTCACTTGCCCAGTCGGGGATGTTGGTCAGAAATCTCACTTCAGAAATGTACTTTTATTTATTAGTAGCTATCAAATAACAACAAATGTCAATCTTAACCGTCACGTTTAATCTTTATGTCAGTATTTAACTCCACCTAACTAAACGTTTCAATTCAGCTCATCAAAATGGAATTCCACCAACAAGCTGAGAACAAGGATTCACTCCGCTTATGAGACGCTTGAAATGAGAAGTGTAACTGGGCCTGAGTTCCATTCAGACCAACTCCAAATGGAATATGATGTTTACATGAGCCATATCAAGCTGGGATGTTCTTCAGCTGTGCATGGTAAAAACACCCACATCCTAAAGACGCTGACGTTCAAGCTATGTATGTTCTGTACATTGCAAAGACTCTTTTATCTCCGTGCAGGACGTGGTGGTGTCGTGGAAACCTGCACTGGACCAGAACAGGGAACCAAACCCCACATTACCCCCAACCAGGGAAACATTGAGTCATTGTCTTGTGTTCCAGTGGTGTTCAGACTCTGGGTCAGAACCTAACACCCGATCACAGCAGGGTATAAATAAGTCCCCAGATTGTTCTGCAGCAACAGATGAAGGCTTTTAACTGAGTGGTTTTTTTTTTTTTTTTTTTTTACATGTGCGCCTCTGTATACGTCCGTACTGCCATTTAGGTTTTGGGTGTAAAATCCACTCCACAAGCATGTGAGGACCGTAGAAACCAGACAGAGAAGACCGAGACAGTCTTTAGACGTTAGACACTAAACCGAGCGGTCTGATGAATCGCTGGAAACGCACCGGCCCGAACTCAGACGGTCTGCGTACGGCTGTGAGCATATTCAAACCTTCTTTAAGTTCCTGAGTGGGGAAACACTCTTCCACATCCAGCGGGAATGTCACAATGTTGATGGCGATGATGTTCAGAGATCTACTCGAAGGGTAGTTGTGGTTACCGGTATTTGTCATGTGAATGTGATGGGCTTCATGTTGTGCTTTCTCTCTCCCCGCAGGCTGCTCTTCGGGACTCTGTATCCTGCATACTACTCTTACAAAGCTGTCAAGACCAAAAACGTCAAGGAATACGTAAGTACAGACCCAACACCGCCCAACATACATTTAAACTTGCTGGTGTATGTAAAGGCTCATCAGATATTCAGAATGATCACTACCCTGAATATTTGAACAAATCAGAAAGTTTCATATATTTTGGCATGCTAAATCTTCCGTACAGAGTTTATTTTTCTATTAGAGTATTTGGTCTGCACCTGAGAAGGTACTGGTTTACTCCCTTTCGGAGTTCTGTTTGTCTTCGTGTACGTCTGTTGTGCAGAGAGCGTTGCTCTCATGTGAAGGAGAACAGAAGCTGTCATTCTGTGCGTGTGATCTTGTTGGATTCAGCAGTTGAGAGGTCGTCCGGTGCCTCGGTGACGCTCCCTGCTAGATTTCTTTGCTATCTGCATGCGGTGAGTTTGGCAGGTCAAGCCGAGAGGTTATGAAATGGGTTCTGTGCTCCTTGTGTGTTTGTCAGCCCTAACAGTTCAGTGTACAAGCTCCAGCATGTGGAAGTCTATGTTAGTACTGCACTTTAATGGGCAACAGTGAAATGATTGGCTTCAAGTGAAGCATTCGCATCCCCCTCCATCCCCTCCATGTTTACTTGTTATACTTCTTTTCAGGAGGCATTTACCGTACTTTCCGGACTATAAGTCGCACCGGTATATAGGCCCCACCCTCTAATTTTGAGAAGAAAACTGAATATTTACTGATATAAGCCACATCGGACTATAAGCCGAAATGCTACCCGCGATTAGCACTAGCGATTAGCATTAGCGATTAGCATTAGAGAATATAATATCTTTGTATCCACCTTTGTACCGTATATCTTTTCATGCTTCATACAGGCATACCTACCGGTTCATGATGTGGTGTGTTCAAGGACCCAAATGCAGACTCAGGACAGCAGAGTTATATTGCAAACCAAGATGATTTATTTCTCTCACTCAAAAACACCCACACAAAAAACTCTTGAACAAGTTTTGTAGAACTGGAAAAAAACTGGAAAAAACGGTAATAAGTCAACTAGGAGGCGTCTCCACGCGCTCCGCACAGGTCCAAGCCGGGAAGTGGTTTACGGTACCGGTAATCCCTCTGATCCGAGCCGGAAAGTGGCTGGATCGACACAGGATCGCTATTGATCGCTGTCACCATCGTCCTCCTGTGCACTAAAACCATTGAAGTCCTCTTCTTCAGTGTTGGAATTAAACAGCCTCAGAATTGCTTCGTTGCACTCAGTCAGTCTTTCGTCTGCACCCTCAGTGTCACTTTGCTCCCGAGGCAAATCCGCCCCTGAGCTTGCGCTGTCCTCCTCATTGCGCTGTCCTCCTCATTGCGCTGTCCTCCTCATTGCGCTGTCCCCCTCATCTCGCAGTAGTCCAGCCTTTCGGAACCCGTTGGTGATGGTGGATTCTTTCACACTGCTCCGCGCTGTTAGGATCCACTGGCAGACTTGAGAAAAATTTGCTCTTCTCATGCAGCGTGTCTACGTTGCTCGTAGCTCTGAATAGCATTTACGGCTAACTGGCATGGCCAGTTGCTGCTAGCACAACAGCTATTCAGAGCTATGAGCAACAACAGTTATTGCCTCATTGCTTTTCGTTTGGTAGCCTTGAGAGACCTTAGTCTGTAATGCAAGTATGTCTGCATGAAAAGATGTACGAAGATATATTATATATTCGCTAATGCTAATCGCGGTTAGCATTTCCCCATTGGCGGTAATGTTAGAATTAGCTTAGAAGCTAGCGAGTCGGACATGTACTGTTAAAAGCATCTTTCCGTTCAACCTTTTTTGTGAACAGTCCTAGTGAGAGGTAGGTCAAAGGTCCTTCATCCATATTGTAGCGACCCTGACAGTAACAGCTGGTGCAGAGGGGTTGCTGGTAGTTGCTGGTAGCAACTGTTCTGTGTCGGGAGCGAGTAAATGTTGTGTTAGACCGGAACCGGAAGTTGTGGTTGTTATTGTGGAAAACACGGATAATGTTCGAGGGAGTTGCTCGGCAATAAGAGCGACAGTTTCTGTGAATAAACCCCATGCAAGGACCCTGTCTCCGACTCGTAAGTGGAACATTACAATATTCATGTTAAATGTGTTGGCGGAGGAAAGCTACGGAAAAATCCGTATATAAATCGCACCGGACTATAAGCCGACGCCTCAAAGCGTGGGGTAGAAAGTATCGGCTTATATTCCGAAAAGTACGGTACTCGTATAGTTTTTATTGTAGCTTTTGAACCTCAGGTAGATATGTGGGTGAATTCCTACATGACAATGGGGCATGAGGTATCTGTTCCTTACTGAATATCGTCCCTTGTTAGTTGCTAGAGTTGGGCCATATGTTAGCCCAACACCTGCTGATTGCTGATATACTGTATGTGCATGAAGGCAGGATCCCACTGACATCAGCAGTCTTTACAGTTATTACAGCCTGTAGGCTACTCTTCTTCAAGTAATCAAAATGAATCATTGTGAGATCTTTGCCAGGCAATGAGATGTCGTCAGATGAAGGGCGCCTCCGCTTGCAGCCTCCAAATGAACGAACAAGAGGGGATGAGATGACTGCTGTTAAAGGGTCAGGGTGCACAGCTGCAAACAGTCTAAAGCGTCTAATCGGCTAAATAAATCGAAACGACTCATCGGAGATCAGTGCAACTACAACGTACATGATGTGGCCCGACTCCAACTGCCCGTTCCTATTCAAGCAAGCTTTGAATTGCTCTTTACATGTCAAGGAGGCTGACGATTAAATTTGCAAAATAAAATGACAAAACTTGGAGCAAAAGCCACCGATGATGGACTCAGCTAGTGGTCGATGGACGATACGTATATTCGTCCAATCGCCCAGCCGTCTTTGTCCCTGTGTCTAGTTTGTCCGATATTATTTTTCTATATTTACCAAAGGCCCACCAGAATTATTCAGGTCTTTCCATAATTTGAATACAGAAGAGAGTATTATATATTAGAGATGTTGAGGTTCAGGTTAGGGCTCCCTCCCCGTTAACATTCAATCCGTGCATAAAAGTGAAGTAGTGACGGGACCTAATGTAACTAATGTGAAGCTCCTCCCGAGGCTACTGTAGAAACTCTGAGTCCAATGTGACATCAGAATGCTGCATACTCATCTTGAGGGGAAACTTGCCTGCTGATAGTTCTGTAAGTGAATACCGTTTAAAAGGGAAAGAGTTCATGAAGTTTGTGTTTCTGTTAGTATCTGATAAGCATTGGGATTCCATTGTGCAGCTAAGTTGTAGTGAATAAGAGCTGAGTAGCAGAGGGACAGACGTAGTTCCTGATCTTCTCCACTATTTGCATGCCAGTCATGCTGATGAAATCCATGTCACCTGAAGACAGCATTCGGTGTGTGTTAGCAGACTTTGGCTGCTCTTCATCCATTTGAAGGGTTTGATGGGAACATATACATGCATATGGATGTGAGGCCTTGGAGGTGTGTGTTTCTCTTTTAGTTGAAGTTGGCTGATGTAGGTAATGCCAGTGAGAGTGAAATGCCAGTCCTCTTGAGTTAGTCCCACTTTCACACGCAGCTCAAACGCAGCAGCTCACACGTTCAGCTTCCAGCCTTTTGTTTGCGTCTGACAGCTCTGGAATCGAATGCAGTCTAATCCAATGGTGCTGCAATAGATCCTCCCTTAAGTGTTGTGTGTACCAGAGATGTGCTCACGAGCTTGTTGGAAACAAGTCATTCAGCATGAAAAAGGACTGATCGATGAAAGACATCCCAGTCGACTAAGAGGGTGCGGTTTCTACTTCTAACCTGGACCGGCCTTCATATATATTTATATATAGCTATCTATCTCATCTTTTAAACGTGGGTGGAAGACCTCAGCTGCACACTTCACACTTGAGGCCCCCTTCAGAAAAGAGGAGAGCTGAATCAGTGTATGAAGACCGGGTCTCACCAGAGCAGCATCCACTGTCACCATCATAACCCAAACCAACCCACCAGACTGACTCAGTGTTCTCATTCACATGGTTGAAGCAACAGGCCTGTGTCTGATTCCATGAGGTTACTCCAGTTCATGACGTAGCTGGCTCCAAGCGTTCATTTCAAAGGGCCCGGCCCTCTTTCTGATGTTGTTTTATTACTTCACTGTGTGTGTATAGGACACATGGGCGCATGCTGAGAGACATGCCTCCCAGTCCCAGTGTCACCAGAGGTGAGAACACACTCCGCTCTGGTGAAGGTCAAACCTGTGGTTGAAGCTCTGCTCCCTCCTTCTACATTCTCGGTTCCCTCATTAACAGGGCTGGACACCACTCAGTGAGGATTAGCATGGCTGTCCACTGTCCCTCGCTCCAGCTCTGATACCCATCCACAGGAACGACGGCGTTGAATGAGGGTGGTTAAAGCCTCTGACCCCGGGGCGACTCTGTTTCAGACAAATGGGCCTCTGTGCAGAGCGCTCTGGATCCAGCCTGACTTGAGCAGACTTGAAGCACCAAGAACTGACTGTGGATACGGTGCATTTCTTCATTTGAGTCCGTTCAGACGAGCTGCCTTATGTTTTAAGCTCATTCTGCTCCTGGACTGACGACAGATGACGTGTCAGTTTCTATGGGGACGGTAATGTACACACATTTAGATTTGCTTGCTGTTGATCCCGTCAGTCTTCTCAGTTGTGTTACAATATATTTCATAAAGAATGTCGAAGCTCAATCCTACATAAGTATAGCACTGTATCATGTGCTGTGCAGGTTGATTCCTGACCTGTCAGAGACACATTTAAACTGATGCCCAGCAGCATTCTGCAACAAGCTGTTCTGATGAGTACAGATACCCAGACAAGCCCATCGAGGAGGGTGGAGCTACCCGGACTCCCATAGACCACATGGTAGAGTAGTGTCATCAGTGCAGTGGTGCTGCTGCTACACCGCACACTCAAGTCACAGCTACTCGCTGTCACAAACACAGAGGACAAACGTGCTTCAGCAGGAAACACGCCAAGTTACTGTGACCAACCCGCCAGAAGAGAGGAGGACTGCCTGGGGGCCAAACTAAAAGGGCCTCAATCAGCTGTAGATATATCATCATTTTTAGATATGAAAAACAATCAATGATGTCACTATTCTAACTCCCTGTACTCCACTGTGGCCCCAGAGTGCTTATAATACAACTTGCAACTCAACTGTGTACTACTTGCTGTGTCCTTCTACCTCAGAGGAACACATTGTAGTACTACATCTAGCTGACAGAGACGCTGCAGATTGACATGTGATGCTTCGTCATTGGTCGATCTATCCAGCATGGTGTTAGAAGTGAAAGCTCCACGTGAGCAGACATGAATACATCTCAGTACGTTATGCTGGTGAGGATAAAGGTGTTGCTGTTCATAGTTGTGAGTGCTGTTAATAAATGCTGCTGAGTTGATGCAAGTTGTATTCTGTGATAGTAGCTGTTTACATTCCCAGTATGTGTCAGTTTATCCAGATTGTCATCAGAGATGTGATAACATTCTTCAGTGAACCCACGGTGTGAACAGTCCGCTGCTAACATCATATTTCATATTTGAACGCAGCCGGCGGGCTTAGTGGAGTTATTTTGCTGAGGCAGCGTTATCACTGCTGTAGACATCGACTGAATACGTAGTCATGGTGACGTCCCCCGTTGGTTTTGAAGCATTCAGTTCAGTGATTTGGCCGTCGCTATCTTGTTTTTTGCGCAACCAATGAACAGAAGTTACCATGTTTGGAATGTGGAGGTGGGACGCACAGACCGTATACAGCTCTGGTAGCGGCAGCGACCTGTCAATCACAGTAGCCCCGCCCTAAAGCATCCCCTGCTTTATGGTCTGTGTGACTCTAAATGAACATCATGCTGTATTGAAGAAGACTTGAAACTAGAGATTGAGACCATAAACTCATGTTTATAATGTTTACTGAGGGAATAAATCAAGAGAGAAGTAGTCATTTTCTCATAGACTTCTATACAACTTCTATCCTGGTGGTCAGGAGAGAGAATGCAGCTTTAAGACACTTCAGCATCGTCTTCTCTCTGCAGAACCGGAGGTTGCCTCCTGGTAGCTCTATATATGCAGCAGCCAAAGCTCTGCCCTTCAGAACGTCGTGTGCTTGTTTATTCAAAGTTTATTAATATTGAACATGTCACGTGTCCAGATTGCACCAAATCATTTTTAGAAAAGCAGATCCTTACCAATACACCCGCCAAGTGTGAGGCAGGTCAGATGAGTGCTCTGTGAAGTACAGAGATTTCTGTCTTCATAGTTGGATGAGTTGTTCTTTCCACTCTGCAGAGAACACTTCTTTCACCAATTATTTCAGTTTTTTTGCAGTCGCTTTAAAGCTGCTGTCAATGGGGCTCAGAACGTCCTGCACATGTTTCAGATTAAAAAGTCTACCAGGAGAGGGAGGGATGATGGCAGAGTGCTGGGACTGACAGGACGCTCTTGTGTATGCAGACACCAAATGTAGTTTAAACAGAACTGTGTGTGCGTCCTTTGTCCATGTCTGGTCCTGGAGTACATCCAGCCCTCACTCATGGCTCAGGTAGGCGCTCAGCACCATCCACAGTAGTTCCCAGATGCCTGTGAGAGGGAATAATGTCTGAGAGATTAAAGACGTGCACACAACAGCTGAAGGGTGGTGTAACACATGTTTACGCTCCACATCGACACAGAGACAATCCACCGCGGGGTCGTGCTTTGCTTTCATGCTCTAGGGTGCAGAAACCTGCAAACAAGAAGTCCATCAAGCGCTCCACAGAACAAGCCATTAGAACTGAAGAGGTTGTGATGGCGACACCACAGACGGACACCATGCTGTGGTGTTTCAGTGTGACCTCTTCACTTAAGACGTCATTCAACTTCATTTGTTTCTTTTTATAAAGTGAACCAAAAACTGGAAACAAGCAAGATGATGAGAATAAATATGAAACTAAATTGAAATCACACCTTCTAAACTTAAAAGAAATCTGGTTTGAATTGACATCAAAGACTATTACAACATCTTATAGGCGAACTATTGGCCGATTTAAAGGAGAAAATGTTCCGCTCATTTGTGGATAATGAACATAATCACAGCCCTCTAGTGCTTAAAGTGACGGTGTCGTTATTTACTCGCTTGAAGCCTATTGGTCAGCCTCGTCTCCACCAGGTTTAACGTTAGCACAATGTTTGGCTGCAAAGAGCTGATGTCAGGGGTTTCTCTCTTTTAATGGAAAGCAGTTATTCAGAGACGTGGCCAGTAAATGTCTGCTATTGCCTCAGGGAGGCACAATGGCCGCTGTATATTTCACTGAGGTTACCTCTTCATGTCTTCCCCTGCTGATGAGATGAGGGAGGGAGGGAGGGAGGGAGGGAGGGAGAGAACCAACCTGCTCTGAGAGAGAAAGAGAAGGGGGGATGAAAGGGGAGATGTTGAAGAGAGACAAAAGCAGTGGAGGCACACAAGTGGGTTGAGATGTATAAACTCGATGTCCTCTCTGTCTCACTGGCTCAGTTTCACTCTCTCTCCTCTTTACATTTACCATTCAACGTGTGTGTGTGGGGTCACCAATTAACCAGTCCAGCACAAATGTGAGTCAGACTGCAGACATGTGTGTGTGAGAGTTTGTGCTTGTGTTCAGGTGAGTGTGTGTGTGTGTGTGTGTCCCTCTCTTGTTCTCCCTCTTTCAAACGCAGGCTTTACTCCCGCACACACACACTCTGACATTTCATGAGCTAGTGTCAGTGTGTGCTCAGTCATGTGGCAACGGTCGGGACTGGCTAACACCACTAGCCTGCCATGTGACCGTCTGCCCGCCCGCCACCGTCTACCGCCGGCTTTGATATGGAAATCCAGCGCAGAAGAGCCCGGAAAGCCCTCGAAGAGGGACGGAGGGAGCAGCGAGGGCGGCACAATCCAGCATGAAAGCAAAGAGAGGAATCCAATCAGATCCTGAAGCTCGCTTTCACCACGACAGGCCTGAGAGGTGAAATCAGTATGAACCTCAGATCCTGCAACTTTTACAAAGTACTTTCTTTTACTCTAAACCAGGGGTCTCAAACTCCCGGCCCCGGCCGTTAAACCTTATTTTTCTTCTTTTAAAAAAAAAGTTATACTTGATAATAAAAATATCCCCATAGTCGAAATTATGAGATAGAAAGTCGAAGTTATGAGATAGAAAGTCATAACTATGATAGAAAGTCATAATTCTGAGATTGACAGTCAAAATTATGAGATAAACAGTTAGAAGCAGCTCTTTGACTGGTTACTGTACATTTAACATGGAAATGTATTGTGAGTACATTGAAGACTACTTTAAACTGTGAATGCAGAGAGTTATTTTACAATATGTTACGAGTAGTTACATTTACAACCGGCCCTTTGTGGGCGACCATGATGCTGATGTGGCCCGGAGTGAAAATGAGTTTGAGAGCCCTGCTCTAAACTATGTCTATTGGCTTTCTGCTCAATTAGAATAAACACATCTGTGAGATCTCTCATTCAACAACACACAACAGAAGAGAAACTTAACAAACATAATATTAAATAGAAGTAATTAAAGACAAGGGAAAAACCATATAAACGCATAACATATCAAATATATATCTACACGTATGAAATAAACATTTTGTCTTCAATGGAAACGACATGTTCTGGAGCTGGAGGACACTCTTACATACAATGAACCTCTGGTTGTATAGAAGTCTATGAGAAAATTCTCTCTTGATTTATTACCTCAGTAAACATTGTAAACATGAGTTTATGTCTCAATCTCCAGTTTCAAGTCTTCTTCAATACAGCATGATGTTCATTTGGTACATTATGGTCCATTTAGAGTCACACAGACCATAAAGCAGGGGATGCGAGTTAGTTTTCTGTGTTTTTGTCTCAGAACTTAAACTCTGTCACAGTGTTTTCACTTCATGAAAGCGGTTTGTTTTGGTCAGTAGCACAGATAGTTCTCGTGGTGTCGTACATCTTTAAACACACGTTGGTCTGCCCAGGAGCGTGTCAGGTAGAAGTCACTGACAGTGGTGCAAGTGTCAGAGACATGGATACCCTTGCTGGGGATTGAGGAAGCATTCTGCCCACTGGCAACTTTGGCAAGTGAATATTTTAAAGCTACTGTGAGGAACTTGGTTGTGAAGCGGTACTGATGGCTCTATATAAGAATGAACATCCGCGAGTAGTTCTTCTTAATGCTTGTGATCGGAGCCACCGGGTCGGCTCCACTGCAGCCTTCCACCTGCAGTCAGAAGCTCCGGCTGGAGGAGGAGGCCTCAGCGCCCGGCGGCTGGGTCTCCTCCTCCTCCAGGAGCAGAGCTTCTCCTCGCTGCTCCTCCAGTCCCCACTTGAAGCCAACACCGGCACGGCGCTGCTGGCCCGTAGTGCTGGGCCCGCTAAAGGGAGAAAGATGACTGTGGTGCTGTGAAACCACCACTTCGATCCACATGCTCCGCTGTTCTTCAGTGTGCTCTCTGTGTCTGTCTGTGTAGGTACGATGGATGATGTACTGGATTGTGTTTGCCCTCTACACTGTGGTGGAGACCATCACCGACCTCACACTGGCATGGTGAGTTAAACACACACACACACACACGGTCATATCTAAGATCTCATCGTGATCTGAACCTCTCCTCTGGTTGCTACTCTGTGTTTTGGTGACGGTGATTCTATCCCGGTGGAAATGATCTTGCTGATGTAAATGATGCTGATAAATGTAATTCCACTGTCAACCATTGTGTTAGAAAGGCCTCGTAGTAATGAGGATGACCGATGGGAGAATGTGTTTCACAGACAACAAGGGGGGCTGAAGTTGTTGTTTTCATGTTTCTGACAAGATAAGATACAAGTTTATGTTTCCATGGAGAATCTAGAGCACTGGGACCAATGTTGTGTCGAACAGTTTCCCAACAGATTAGAATATTTCCCCTAAAGGGGAGCTTTGGTATTTTCCGTCCTGGACCCAACTCTCCCATGTCTCTGTGTCTCAGTGACTGATGAGGACTACAGCATGTGGTCCAGTATTGAGGGAGCTGTAATGGGGCACCTCCTCCTCACCATCAATGTACGTCCACTACAAGTGGTTGTGTCTAACCAAGTCTCGCTCAAGGACGAGTCTCATTCTGAAATCTTGTGTCGCAGCCACACAGTTGAGATCAGCTGAGCATTCAGCCATGACGTTGAACATCTCTTAACATTTCTGCCTTCACGCTACCAACGACACGGCAACGTTCTTCAAGTCATTTTTCTATGGAAGCCGCTGACATGAAGCTACAAACTGCTGACCCTACAAATCAAGAGTTGAGCTGCTCTCAACTTTTCCCAGCGCTCCAATGCCACCAATTATACGTTTGTGTTTCACCCTGTTCCTTTCAGTCTAAAGAAATGAATGCTGTCAGTCATGTCCCAGTGCTACATAACAACATGTTCTCTGTAGCTTCTTTCTATAATGTTGTCAGCAGGAGGCAACCTCAGGTTCTGTCGGGTGAAGTCGATGCCAAAGTGTCTTAAACCGGCATTCTCTGTACGACCAGCAGGGGGCGTTGTGGGAAACACCATTTGAAACCAAAACAAACATTTGTGGCACAAGCACTTGGTGGTTGAAGCACCGTCCAACTAGTGTTGTTTGTTTGCTCATTCTGATCATTTATTTGTATAATCTGCACCTAGGAGCTGTGCCCAAATGACGTTCCAGCCCTTATTAATGGTGTGTGTGTGTGTGTGTGTGTGTGTGTGTGTGTGTGTGTGTGTGTGTGTGTGTGTGTGTGTGTGTGTGTGTGTGTGTGTGTGTGTGTGTGTGTGTGTGTGTGTGTGTGTGTGTCCAGGTTCCCTCTGTACTACGAGCTGAAGATAGCCTTTGTGATCTGGCTGCTGTCCCCCTACACAAGAGGAGCAAGTCTGATCTACAGGAAGTGTCTGCACCCTCTGCTGTCCTCCAGAGAGAGGGTAAGATCATCCATCCCCATGCGTATTTCCTGTCCAGAATCTTACAGTTGCACTACTTTGTACTCTATATTGTCTGCTAGAGAAGTTATCGATTGTGTCCCCTGCAGGAAATAGATGAGTACATCGTGCAGGCCAAAGAGAGGAGCTACGAGACCATGGTGAACTTTGGCAAGCAGGGACTGAGCATAGCAGCCACCGCCGCCGTCACTGCAGCTGTCAAGGCAAGTGTCCCTGGCTCTTCTCTACCTTCTCCTTGAGACTTGTTTAAAGGAGCTACTTTTCCTTTCTTTTGTCCTCTTTGATTTACTAAAGATGTCGCTCTGTATTTACCAACGGCCCAGCAGTTTGTAGCCTATATCTGACTCTTTGGTATTTCATCAAGTTAACATTTCCCATATATACCACGGCTTCCTGTCCCCACTCTCGAGCAGCTCGGCCTTCAATGAATAGCATTTTCTTAATTCTCTTTCCTGTCTGACTTTGTGAGAAACGGTGTTGTCTTCCTGTTTTTCTATGCAGTAAAGCAATGCAGCAGACTATTTTGCTAAATTCAACCAACAGAAGGTGCTCACTCGGCTCGCTCTGCCACACGTCATAGAACACAGATGTACTGGGATCGGTGTGTAAATGAATGCAGGAGAGTTGCGCGACAAGCTGCAGCCAATCCTGAATCAGATCTTAACTTCAGAGTCAGTATGAATGAAGTGTGTGTGCGCACTGTTTTCATCAGCATCGCGTGAATACCTGAGTGTGTCAGATAATCCCTATGATCTCTAAGGCCTCACTGCACTGAGGTAATCCCAGCCAGCGGGCATCTACTATTCAGAGTTCACAGCGGATGCTATCTAGCATAGCTTTAGCTTGATTGGGAACATGGTCAAATAAGACGGATACGATTGTGAAGTAAGGAGCATGCAATACTAGATCCGCTTACATGCACTGGTATCCTGGTTCTGAGGCCTGTTCTGGTTTTGACCATACGTGGGATGTGGTGTGATTCAAAACCTGACCGGCACATTGCCAGTTTAAAGGGGACATATCCTGCTCATGTTCAGGTTCATGTTTGTATTTTGGGTTTCTACTAGAACATGTTTACATGCTTTAATGTTGAAAACACTTTATTCTTCCCAGACTGTCTGAATGTACCTGGAGTCAAGAGCTCCCGTCTCTTTAAGGCCCCCATCCTGAAACAGCCCAGTCTGCTCTGATTGGCTTGCGAGAAAAACACGGTGCTGCCTTCGCAAAGGCAGTTCTCAAGGTTTTCAAGGTTCTCATGGTTATCAAGGTTCTCATGGTTTCCATAGTTTTCAGTTCAGCTCACAAAACGGCATATTCAGCCAATTTACATCCGCGGCTCAGTGTGGCAAGTAAATAAGATGCATACTAGAATACATGCTAACTTTACATGCCACAGCTGACTTGATATATATATATATATATATGTATATGTATATGTATATATATATATATATATATATATATGTATATGTATATATATATATATATATATGTATGTATATATATATATATATATATATATGTATATGTATATGTATATGTATATATATATATATATGTATATATGTATATATATATATATATATATATATATGTATATATATGTATATGTATATGTATATATATATGTATATATATATATATATATGTATGTATATATATATATATATATGTATATATATATATATATATGTATATATATATGTATATGTATATATATGTATATATATATGTATATGTATATATGTATATATGTATATATATATATATATATATATATATATATATGTGCCACCCGGGTTCATACCAATTCACAAAAACAATATAACATACCTAAACATTACACAACTAAATGTTAATAACATTTGACGAACTGAGTAAATCATTATTATACGACCAACCCACGTATTCACATCAATGAAATAATACCTTTATTCATATTTGTCTGTTTTTGGACGTCATGCTAGCAGCGATGCTACAGTGACTTCAGGTTGACGGAGTTGTTGCTATTCATTGGACCGTGTTCTGGAGGTTTGCTAGAAACGGTCCTGAGTCATGTCCGATGTTTTAATGTTGGAACCTGATTTTGTTAATCACTCGTCTGAAACGAGGCACTAAAGCTCGTATGAATGTATGATAGCTGATACAACTAGTCCTGTTCTTTGTTTTGAAATGATTGACGGTCATTAAAAGGCATGTTCCTGTTGCGCCTGTTCCCGCCCTACTATGCTGTGATTGGCTGATTATTTGGTGACCGCAATGTGCAAAGAGTTTTTGGATGAAGTTGTTAAATTTGACTCATTTAGCGGCTAGCTTGTTAGCAGGCTAACTAGCTGTACCACCATGCTTAACGCTACACTGCTTTCAGAGATTGAGCTGAACCAGATGGTCCTGATGTGGGCTGACGATGTGCTTCCTCTCCACGAGAGGGTGTGGCTAAAGGATGATGTTGTTCATTGTGACTCACTTAGAGGCTGGCTACTTCACTAGCTAGCGTGCTTTCATGCTACACTGGTTACAGGAAAGAGCTGAAAAAGTTGTCACTCATAATTCCGCATAGCATCCAAGGACGCATCGAGGTTACGAGCTCTAGCCAATCACAGCACAGTAGGGCGGGGCTAGGTGGAACACGGCCTGTGGAATATGTCCGGCGTAATGCTTACTGTGGTGTGAGCGGAGAAGCCTGTGGTGGGGGAGCGGGTTGCACGTCTTCTGGGCTCCTGCTCCATTGCGTGGTTTCTATTCGTTGGTTATTACCTGGTCAGGATGATGGTGTGTGGTTGTGCCCCAGCTTGCCCACTAGCTAACCCTCTTGTGACTTTGTTTCTCTTCTTCTCTCTGTACTGACGTCCTCCTTTCTTCAGGGTTTGTGTGCTTCACCAGGCTGTTCTGGGACATAGAACCAGTCAGTGTAAGCAGCATGGACAGACTTTCCTATTTCATACCAGCACTATTACCCCATGACACCATGTTCCCCATCCTGTGATTCGCTGTTCTTTAGCAGACCTGGTTGCTGAAAATACATCTTGGTGTTTATTTCCATCTTGTTCTTAGTGTTGAAATACACAATAAATAATTCAGCATTTGCAAACACATTAACCTCATTGGTTAGAATCGAATTGTTCTAAATTCATATCCCGTAGTTGGAGGCTTTCTTTGTAGCCCTGTTTAACCCTTTCACTTCATGATCACACGTGACGTGTTCTTCCTGCTTCTGATTTGTGTTCCTCCCTTGTTGCTGCTGCTCATTTTGTGAACTGTTTCCATGTCTTCATCACTGTAGAATGTTGGTTAATAATATCCAGAGTGATCAGAGCCTGTTATGTGCTTGAGTGGTGAGTTTGAGTGAGCTGTATTGATTTGCCTCATCAGTTCTCTGAGCAAGTCATTGGACAGATACTGATCTGCACAATGCTGTAAACTACATATGTCACACTAGTTCTAATGTAGTCAGTGTAGATGACAACCAGTAACCATGATGTGGTTGTTAGATTTGTCTGTGTATGACCTCTGACCCCAGCATGTGTCATGCAATATTAAAACAACGGCAGCACGATGTCATTGTGTCCAGTAGTGTGGCCAATGAAGGACATTCATTCAACTGTTTTATTTAATTTTATCATCATTTTTGTTTAAAATAAGAAAAGAAAATGTCTTTAGAACTAAGTCAGCAAGTGGACTGCAGTAATGTTTACAAGAAAACACAGAGTTCAGAGCAAAACGATGGAAAGCTCAGTCAATGTCACATCACACACTTCTCTTCCACACATGTTGAGTTTGTTTCTGATGTCCAGATATTCAGCTGGAGCCGTCCGACCTCCGTCTGTAGCTGTGGAGGAGGAGCTGGTGGTCAGGGTTCAGTCACACACTCGCATCATCAGTGTGTCTGGTCCTTTGGTTCTCTGAGAGGTCTGAAGTGCTGTTTGCTGCTGATGTAGTATTGACGTGTGTGTGTGTGTGTGTGTGTCACACAGGGTCAGGGCGCCATCACAGAGAGGCTTCGTAGCCTGAGTATGCACGACCTCACACAGATCAGCCGGCAGGACGACGGAGAAGCAAACCAGCTCTACCAGTACAGCTCCCGCTCAGCCAACCCGGCCGCCAGGAGATCTCAGAGCACAGACGCCGGCGACGTAGAGGGTATGCACACACACACACACACACACACACACACACACACACACACACACACACACACACACACACACACACACACACACACACACACACACACACACACACACACACACACACACACACACACACACACACACACACACACACACACACACACACACACACACACACACACACACACACATATATATATATATATATATATATATATATATATATATATATATATATATATATATATATATATATATATATATATATACACACACACACACATGGTGTGTCACGGTGTTCAACATGATGAATGATTATCATACCCTGTTTTAAAGCCTTGAGATTGGTGTTTTGGCCGTCGCCATCTTGGCTTTTGCAACCAGTGATCATAAGTGACCATATTTGGACTGCGGGCGAGTTGTGTAGACGCTGTATACGGCTCTGGTTGCGACGGGTCAATCACTGTGTAGCCGCGCCCTAAAGCATCCCCTGCTTTATGGTCTGTTTGACTCTAAATGGACTAAATGAACATCATGCTGCATTGAAGAAGACTTGAAACTAGAGATTGAGACCAAAGGGGTCACCGTACGCTTGACATAAGGGGATGAAAGACGTGATACGCTAAAGTGTTCTATACACGACAGAATAGTGTACATAGACGGCTCTCATGGGGCATGTTGTCTCTGGGCCTGGGTGGCCAATGCCTGGTCAGCCATCGTCTTCATCGTAAATTTAGGAATGATCACTGGGACTGTGCATGTGGATCTAGCCGGGTAATATAACTACGCACAAACCCCAAACATGAAGGCATGTCTTCTACATTTAAAGAAGATGAAAGGCGTAGATCCTGATTTTCATAGTTTGCGGTAAAGCTCGCACACAATCAGGACGCATGCTCTTCCCAGCGGTAGAGATGTCCAGTGAGAATACACGTGCACTTACATCCACTCAGCAATCCTAGACATTCCCCAACCACCACGTTTCCACATCTGCTCCAGGATTAAAAGTACTGCAGCGATTGCTGTGTGTACAGCCCTGCTTCCAGTTTAAACAGTGTAACCAACGAGAGGAATAGCTGTTCGCTCACTGACTCCGTATCATCAGCCAAAGCACGAGGATCCGTGGGAGTAGTTTATGCTAAATAGTAACAAGAATAAGAAGACATGCTATCAACACATGTACGTTACATTACTCCCTTTTTATCTGTTTGATAAGATGACATGGGATAAACCAAAGTAATTCAGGAGGAACACCACTGATCATAGAGGGTTCAGAGGAGTCAACACTAACACAGTGGTTTGATATCTGCCTAACCTGGGAAAGGTGTCTTTGTCCGTAATTCGGTTTGGAAAATAGTGCAAATACAATTTTAGGCGAAACACCCAGAATATTTTTCCTAACTTAAGACACACAGACGATGCTATTAGTATCAATATCACTGGTTTGTGTCAATTCGCCACATCAGCTGGATATTTGAGCTTTTATGTTTATCGCTTTGTCTTTGTTGTCTTCCTTCCCTTCTAACCTCTCTTCTTTTCTTCGTGTGTGTGTGTGTGTGTGTGTGTGTGTGTGTGTGTGTGTGTGTGTGTGTGTGTACTTTCCAGCAGACAGAGGGGTTGAGTGGGATGCTGGTGGAATGTCAAACACACACTCTCTCTCTGTGTTCCTTCTGTCTGTCTATCTCTGCAACACACACACACACAGCCAGTGAGGCGTGGAGAGGGAGAGTAGGGGGATGGGGGTAGAGGAGACGACTGAGATGAATGTATAGGAGGAGAGTGAAGATGTGAGGGATGGACGGAGGGAAGCGAGGGCTGGTGGACAGCATTAGCATACTGAGAGAGGGAAAGGCTGGATTACGTATTCAGCTCAGCCAGCCGGCAGAGATGAAGGGAGGAAGAGATGTTCTTACCCTGCAACTGCTCTCTTTCACTGCTGTGCAGGCTATCACACACCCTCTGGTGGTCATGTTGGAGGTCCTCAGCTCTCAGGCAACAATGGTTTTCTCCAGATGAATGTTTTGTTAAACATAAGACTCAAAGGATAACTCTATTGATATTCCATATTGATCTTACTGTCAACAGATCCCACCAATGGATTTATCTTCTTACATGTGTTGTTGTGCATCAAAGCCTAAAATATCGTCTTGCTTTGTGTCATAGAGCTCCATTGTTCTCCAGAAACTACTAAAAATACGTCTGAGCCCCACTGATGACATGCTCCGTCATTACCATGAACACACACTCCAGTGTATTTTCACTCCGTCCCACACACACCGTCCGGCTGCCACAAATACTCACTAGCGCACCAAGTGGGGATCAATCCGCCGCTGAAAATAGTCCCCAACAAATGCAGTTTCCTGCTGTTTGGATGGATTTGTTCTTGTTGAACATTGGCCCTCTCTCAGATGGACCTGCTGCCCTGGGAATGCACAAAGAACATGCACCGACGTATTGCACTCTCCACTAACATGTTTCTGGAGCAATCCCTTTTCTCAAAAGTATTTTTGGGGAATATTTTGACTTAATCAGAGAATAGACAGAAACATGAGTCCAGAGGAGTCCAGAGGAGGGATGCTGCAGTTACATGGCCGGCGTCTTACATCCCCCACGGTCACAATGATTTTTCATTCTCAACAGCGGATCACTAATTGATCAAAGTGATCAATCTGCTTTATTTTGTTTCATTAACATTTTGAGCAGCAGTTTGCTTTCGATGCTAAAAATAAACTGTATAATTCATGTTCATGTCGAGGGCTCAGCAGATACCTCTGCCACAAGAGGATATCAAGCAGCATTAAGACAGAAAGAACCTGGATCAGTGCACTTCTTCTCAGGAGTGGGTTTGATGAGCTGGATCGGGTTGTTCTAGATCAGGGATTCCCAAAGTGGGGTGCGCGAGCTGCCTCTAGGGGGTGCGCGAGAGGAAAAATGTAATGGCGGTGCAGTCCTGTCTCCTAAAAATTACGTTCCCCCAAAACTAAAATGCATTCTCAATTACGTTTTACCACAAACGTATTTTCTCCCTGATTACGTTTGTGTTTGACGTACAAATACGCTTCTCATCAACATATCTTTGCCATACTCTAGTCTTTATTATTTTTCTGTGATCTGCCTCGCCTCTGCCCCGCCACCCACAAGTTATTGACCCGCGGCCTGTTCCGAGGGCTGACAGACCTGACGATCGGGTGCCTCGCGGCGGGGGCGGCTGGAGACCTCGCCTCCCAGCGCCAACGAGTGAGCGCCCGCCACTCGGAACCATAAAACCAAGTCCCGGATTTCACCCGGGGGACATTCTGGAGGTGTTGTGACCGGGTGATGTGCCTCGTTGCTGGGGAGGTATGAGCCGAGAGTGGCGGGGTGTTATGAGGTATATATTACAACTCGGTGTTGTTCCCGTGCGTGGATGAGCGCATTTCTGCCGGAGACAGGCGGCGTGTTGTGGTAGTATTCTGACCGCGTAATAGGGAGAAGGAGAGGCGGTGGTGGAGAGGGAAAAATGTTAAAGAGATGGTGGAATGTATGATTGGAGAGAGAGAAGCGAAAAAGTTGGACGTGATCCCGGTGTCCAACAACACTGTCGCCGCATCGATGCTTTGTCCGAAGACATCCTGGCTACATTGGTCGGTCGCGTGAAGAAGAGTGAGTTTTACTCTCTGCAGGTAGACGAGTCTACAGATGTGGCCAATCTGGCCAATCGTCCGTTACCTTCGTAACGTTACGTCCGTTACCTTTTCGAAGGCACGGTGCAGGAAGAGTTTTTGTGTTTTTTATCTTGTAAACAAACGCCACGCACGAGCAAACTGTTCTCTCATTCGTCCGATTTTTATGCGGCTCTGTTGCTTTTTTTTTTTTTAAGGTGTGTGTGTGGGGCTGGGGGTGCGTGAACCCGGTCGGGATGTAGAAGGGGGTGCGTGGCCTAAAACGTTTGGGAACCGCTGTTCTAGATCATCCAGACGTTCAGGAGAGCAGGGATGGAGTCATTGCACCGCCATGTATAACTGAGCATCATCTGCAGAACAAGGTCGAGAGATTTTGTGTTCAAATATTGCGAAGTGGAAAAAGCTGCTGCTGCTCGATAAATGATCAGTGCAAAATATTTAGTATGCAATGTCAAACTTCTTTGATCTTCTTCAGTTTAGCTGCGTTCTGCTATTTGAGGGAACAGAAGATGAAAGCAGACTCCGGTATAGAACGACTGAGGTCTGTGAGCTTCAGAGTCTAAGAAGAAGGAAACACTATTGTGTCCAACGATGCATCCGGCGTAGAGTTCACAGGTGGATTCTGACCTGTGTTTCAGAATGAAGATAAAGCTCAACAGCAGCTTGATGTTCTGAATACACCAGAACAAGACAACACAAGGCTGTGCCTCTTTTCTTCTTCTGGTGAAACGGAAGGAATCCAGCATTGTGATTGGACAGGCTGCTCCGGGTCTCTGCTGTTGGCTGAGTGCTGCTTAGTGAAGCCCTAAGCTCTGGACATGACGGGGAACTGGAGAGTTCGACACAGAATAGACTCGCGATTTGCTGCAAAGACTTGAATTTGTTCTCCACAGTCCAGACAGAGAATGTAGATTCCACCCTGGAACGTGACTGTGGAACGTGTCTCCTGTGTTCCTCAGCGTGCTGGGAGACGTTGGATCTCATGGGGGAAGACGAGCTGTAGCTACAGCTACAGATGAGCCGTGTGCACAAGTAGCAGGACTGGAATCTTTAATCAATGGACCTAAAAAACGAGGCTCTGGCCTGTTTTTGCCTGTTTGTGATGGATTCTGATTCCCATTGGACCGTCACAGACAGTATTCAGTCTTCAGGGCGTTTCTGATCCTGTGTTGGAATGTGGGCTCTCGTGTGAAGCTGGCCTCCGTCTCATCCCGCCCCGCTTCCTCTGGGGAAGGGAAACGTTTCTTCCAGCTCTGGAGAGTGGGAGGTTTTCTCTAATTGACTCCAGATGTGACAACAGCAGCAGCAGCGGGAGCTAGAACCAGAACAAATGGAAAACACGTCGCTGTTTAAACACCAGCTCGGCTTTAGAAAACACTGATTGACACCAATGCTGCCGGGGCAGAGGGCGACCAGGTGGTAATACTTTAGGTAACAATGTTGTCCCTCGTGCAGGAAACCATAGAAGAATACAGTTATTCTCTTCTACGAGTCCACAACAATCTTTCCAAGATAAGAAACAGTCCATCGCAAGGAAACAAGTTTGAATGTAATGGACAGAGTAATTCTAACGATTCGATTATCAGAGAAATTAAATACCGTTGGTCCATTGATCCCTTTCTGACGATGAAGAAACCTTCTGGACGGCTCCCTTACTGCTGCCATCACGCGTTTCACGTCTTTGTTTCACTTCGTCTATCACAACCTGCATCGCTCCAATCCTCACGCGGGTTCCAGAGTGTGTGCACGCGGCACAACACGTAGCGTGTAGCGTTAGCTATGCTAACAAGAGACAATCTGCCACACAGCTCTGTGATCACTCTGCACACCTGGTGAGAGCACGCTCGGACGCTGCAGAGCGCTGCTGCTGGACTTCACTTCTCTTTACTCATCTGAACTGAAGATGCAGGAAAATGAATTATGGATTTCTCCAGAGATGGTCTTGATATATGTAGCTGTGGCACATTAGTGAACATTTGCTTGAGGGCTAATAATAGGTTTGTTTTTTGGAAAGAAGGCAGCCAAACATGTAAATGTGACATTGTGATGTTAGAGCAGTCTGTTTGTAGTGAAGGCCGTGCAGTGCAGTGCAAATGAATGAAGCTAAGTTCGATCAAGAGGATATCCTCATCCTCCTCATTAGAACCTGCTCTTGTTTGAGGGATCTGTAGTGACTATCCTCTAATCCTGCTGCTACAGTGTGTTCTCCTCGTGAACCCGCTCTAGCTGTTGTGCTTCTATGGAGCACACAGGGAGGCAGCGGTGGCTCTGCTGGCTGTCTGCTGCCCTCTGCTGGACCGGCTGCCTCCCTCCCTCCTCTCTACACAGGCCTGTAACCACAGTGTGGAACCAGCCATCAAGTTCAGCAAATGTACTTTCATTGTCACTATTTTATGTGGAGGTCAGAGTGTGCACTACTAATCTGCTTTCTTTCTGTCATTCCATCTTTAATTTCACAATTTTTCATTTTCTCTTTCTGTCTTTGTGCCACGTTGTAATGTCATCTTTCTGCACTGAGGCAGCAGGTTGACTCTTATGACAGCCTCAGCAGTTCTCTCTGATGATATTATGAGAAGAAAAGAATCAACAATGCTTATTATTGTTGTATGTAAACAAATAGCAATGCAAAAAGCTCCAAAATCGTGAAAGTCCATCACAGCTACACAATGAGCTGAGCCATTACCTTCCATTGACAGCTTCCATTGACAGCTTCCATTAGCTTCCATTGACAGCTTCCATTGACCGCTTCCATTAGCTTCCATTGACAGCTTCCATTAGCTTCCATTGACAGCTTCCATTAGCTTCCATTGACAGCTTCCATTAGCTTCCATTGACAGCTTCCATTAGCTTCCATTGACAGCTTCCATTGACAGCTTCCATTAGCTTCCATTGACAGCTTCCATTAGCTTCCATTGACAGCTTCCATTGACAGCTTCCATTAGCTTCCATTGACAGCTTCCATTAGCTTCCATTGACAGCTTCCATTAGCTTCCATTGACAGCTTCCATTGACAGCTTCCATTGACAGCTTCCATTAGCTTCCATTGACAGCTTCCATTAGCTTCCATTGACAGCCTGCTCTCCTGACATCACTAACGTGACCTGCAGTGGACCAGGATGGACGGCTGCACACTAGAACATGATCATTTGTGCAGATTGATATTCAGCTTGTTGGTCACATGTTGTGATGAACTGCTGTTTCCTCTTTTACTCGTGAGGGTTTTACAGTACAGATAGCAGAAGCGTTAACTCCAGACCTCGATACTCCGGGTCTTCCTCATTTAGAACGGGGTTTCGGGGGGGCATCCCTACCCGCCATTCAAGTCTGAAAGAGAACCCCTGCATCCCTGATAGTGAGCCCTTTATTATCTCCACCAATCACACTCCCAGATCCAGGAGCAGGGCCATGGAACAGAACCGTTACTTATTCAGCCTGTACGTTTGTGAGACGTGTTCATCCTTACAGCTTCAGTTATTCACACATGGCGTCTGAAACACTGATTCTGTGTTTCAGTGAGTGCTGATGTGTGTGTGTGTGTGTGTGTGTGTGTTTCAGACTATTATGACCCGGAGGAGAGGACTGACGAAGAGGCCGAGGCGATCTTCTCTGAAGACGAGGCCGTCACTCAGAAAGGACTGAGACGATCGCAGAGTGTCAAGATCACACGATCCAGAGTCCGCAGAGACGTAAGTGTCCCGGTCCACACGGCTGGAGGCTGTGTTCAGATAAACACAGGACACGACTACATACGCTATATGTATATAATGGAACATAAACTCAGGTGTACGGCCACGTTCATAACTGTGTTATTCTGTCTGCAGGCTCGTTACGGATCCCTGAAGATTAAAAGCAAGAAGAGACCAGCGCTGAGCTCTGTGAACTACGGAGTGTGAAGAGAATACAGCAGACACACACACACACACACACACACACTCAGACCTCGCAGACCAGTGTGCTGATTGGTGGATGGTATTCCAGCTCTTCTCCGTCTGACTTCTCACTCTGCTGATCTCTGTTGTCTCTGATGAGCTTCTGACATATTTATTACTTAATTCATCCAAAACTGGTGACGCCACCAGAACCTGCTCTCTGGGAGCTTCAGATGTTTTTCTTTGGGTTTGATGGCGTACCGTACCTTCTTCCATGGACGTGTGTGTGTGTTTCATTTGTTGTTCGTTAGAATTGGAGTCGTGACGTTGTATGCGTGCAGTCTCTTAGATTGTTGAGGCCTTTTGTTTCATTTCGTGCACGCTTTGTGTTCTTACTTTCTAATAAGTCATCGTTTTATGAAGAGTTCATGAACGCTCAAACTAATCGCTCTAATTAAACAAACATTCTTTAATGGCTTAAAGAACAGTTCAATCATTTACCTTTGGGAATCCTTTGGGCTTTGTGGCTCTTTTATTTGTCAGAGAGACCGTCACTATATCTGAACCCAAACACAATAGCATTCACACCTGTTGATTATTATAGTGTCATTTACATGTTGGCCACTTGGGGGCAGCACAACAAGCTGAAATGGCCCTTTTTTATAAAGTTGTTGCGGCGAACGTGTTGGCAAACAGTTGCTTATTTCACGTCCTGCAGACACCAAATATGTCCAATACTGAACCTCCTTTAAGCAATTCACAAGAAAGTAAAGTACAGCCTTGATCATTTCAGTACACTCTGGGGTTCTGCTGCTACAGCCTCACCGGGTCCAACAGTGACCTCCGGTGGCTGGGATGTCACGGAAACCGACACTTGGGTACCAAGTCCATGCCAACATTTCGGAAAACGTGACTACCTTTTTGTTTTTTCAGTACCACAGGCACTGTTAGCTCGAGGCTAACGGCGGACGCAGTAAACTCACGATCGACACACCCTAGTTTCTCCCTGATAACACTACGTGAACAACAAATCCATCTTGGTGCCAACGTTAGCGGTTAGCAGCAGTCCTGCAGAGCCAACGTTAGCGGTTAGCAGCAGTCCTGCAGAGCCAACGTTAGCGGTTAGCAGCAGTCCTGCAGAGCCGACGTTAGCGGTTAGCAGCAGTCCTGCAGAGCTGACGTTAGCGGTTAGCAGCAGTCCTGCAGAGCTGACGTTAGCGGTTAGCAGCAGTCCTGCAGAGCTGACGTTAGCAGCAGTCCTGCAGAGCTAACTGCTTTCAAGCTCTACTCAGTAAACATTTGTATTTGGTGAATATCGTGGTGTTAAAATGTGATCTTGTAAGATGTGGTTTTTGGAGAGAAACTTGATTAAACCCAGTTGTTTGACGGAGATGTCTGCTTAGCAATATGAAACCGATATTAGAGAGGGAATTATGAGCTTTAACATCCTAGCACTAGCTCCAACTGTTTATTTTTTACTATGGTATCAAATTGGGTACTGAGAATCCCGGGGGATCCCCCGAGAATCCCGGGGGAGGGGAGGCTCTGACATGAACTTTAGGAGGCTGGACCAGCAGCAGATGAACACTATCCTCGATGCTGTCAGAGGAGGGGGAACCAAAGGGAAGAGAGAACCAAATGAATGGAACACGGTGACTACCGGGATTCTCTGTGCAGACCCCCAGCCTTCATAAAGGCCCAGAACTCCCGCTCACTATTAACCACCGTTTCCTGCTTACGCCTGTATTTTTATGGCCGTGTCCTGATCACACGCCTGGTTGTAAATTTCTTGCTGTTTTTTTTTTTGTATCAGTGAAGATTAGTTTTAGCTATTTAAAGTGTGTGTGTGCGTGCGTGTGTGTGTGAGTGAGACGTTTGAATCAAAATGAGTCTTTTATGTTAACCACCTGTTTTTGCACATTTACCTCCCAAATCTTTAGTTTTCTTATCAATGCTGTTGCTTGTCATCTCATGATTTATTGAACTTTGATCACTCAAGATGATGGATGCTAATACTAACGGCCCTCTCGTGACATTTAGAAGTTTGGCTGGTTTGTGTCTGCTGTAAATGACTCACTGACGTAGCAGAACTCGTAGAGACCTTGAGGCCGATACAGAAGAGGAACAAGTGCTTCCATGAGTATGAAACGCTCCAACATCTACAGCAGATTTTGAAGCCACGTGTTCATCGCAAATTATCATTTCTGCACAGCTATGAGGTTAAGTGCAACATATCTGACCGCATACACACTGCACATGTGTAGTAATATGAATCTAATGAATCATATAAAAGTGTCCGTGGCTGCTTTACCATTGTACCATGCTGGCATGGTAGGAATGGGTTAATAACTGAGTATACATAATACATATCTTCAGACAGCACATCATCAAAGCATGACATGGTCTGAGATCCTGGAGCAGAGCTTTCACCCATAACAAGCCAAACCACCTCATGTCACGATGCCTTTAATGCTCATAACTGAATGTTGATACCAAAGCTTCACGTCCTCACCGGAACATGTGTGGCTGGATGGTTTTATTATATGTGGGTGAGATGTCTGGTGTGTGGATTGTAAATGCAATGAATAAAAAAAACATTTTTGATGTGATGTTTCGTCTGTTCCTATCATTTATTTAAAGGATAATCTATACATATCTTTTTACACAGGATATTCTCATTATTTTGGTTGTTGCTCAAAAACCCAAGCTCTACATAATGACATTTATCTATTCATTCATTTATAGCACTTTTCAAAACAGCAGTTAGTGCTTTACAGTAAATAAACAAAAATGCATGATAGTACACAGCATGAAAATATACGCTTTATGCTGTATTGCCTTCCTTTCATTTGCTGCTTTATACTCGTTTTTTTTAATCGGCTTTGTTCTTAAAGCTCTGTGTGCTTTTACCTGCCGGCTTCTCTGCATTAGGATACACGCTTCTGAACTCACACTGGTGATGACTTAATCAAAATACCAAAAAAGTATGCTGCAACAATGGCATTAATAAAATCCCATGGTATATGTCATAATAAACATTTCATCATATTGTATGCCATTAAATTTCATAAAAAATAGTCGAATATGCCATCATATGTAAAAAAAAAAGATATAGAAATAGTATGTATAGTTGCCCATAAGACATACAAATATAGTATAGTAGCCCATAACACTGAAAAAGATATACAAATATAGTATAGTAGCCCATAAGACTCAAAAAAGATATACAAATATAGTATAGTAGCCCATAACACTGAAAAAGATATACAAATATAGTATAGTAGCCCATAAGACTCAAAAAAGATATACAAATATAGTATAGTAGCCCATGAGACTGAAAAAGATATACAAATATCATAGTATAGTAGCCCATAAGACTCAAAAAGATATACAAATATCATAGTATAGTAGCCCATAACACTCAAAAAGATATACAAATATCACAGTATAGTAGCCCATAAGACTCAAAAAGATATACAAATATCACAGTATAGTAGCCCATAAGACTCAAAGATATACAAATATCACAGTATAGTAGCCCATAAGACTCAAAGATATACAAATATCATAGTAGCCCATAAGACTCAAAAAGATATACAAATATCACAGTATAGTAGCCCATAACACTCAAAAAGATATACAAATATCACAGTATAGTAGCCCATAAGACTCAAAGATATACAAATATCATAGTATAGTAGCCCATAAGACTCAAAAAGATATACAAATATCACAGTATAGTAGCCCATAACACTCAAAAAGATATACAAATATCATAGTATAGTAGCCCATAACACTCAAAAAGATATACAAATATCACAGTATAGTAGCCCATAAGACTCAAAAAGATATACAAATATCACAGTATAGTAGCCCATAAGACTCAAAGATATACAAATATCATAGTATAGTAGCCCATAAGACTCAAAAAGATATACAAATATCACAGTATAGTAGCCCATAAGACTCAAAGATATACAAATATCATAGTATAGTAGCCCATAACACTCAAAAAGATATACAAATATCATAGTATAGTAGGCCATGTGACAAAGACCCTCTCCATTGCACACATTTGTGGACTGTCCAGACAATAAGAGACTCACACACTGAGTTGAATGTGTATTGTAAGGTTCTGATATGGTCTCAGGAGTAATTATTGAAGGTCGGGCCTGTAGACACAAACATATTATTCGTTTGTAGTGATGTTACGAGATGTGCCGACGCTTCGATGCGTGTGTCGAGTAATGGAGGAGGCGTTTCCTCGAAGCGCGTATCGAGGCTTGCTTAATTTAGGAGAGGAGCCAAAAATGATGACGTCCGAAGCCTCGCTGCCCGGCTGTACCACGTGACTGCTTCGGGAAGCGGTACAGATTTTGCCGGGAGGTTTGACAGCAATATAAACCCCTCAGGCTCCATTCAAAATGTGGGTTGTCGGTGGAGAGTTGCGGTCAGTTGAGAGTTTGGATAGTTTGGAGAGTTTAGAGAGAGAGAGATAGTTTGGAGAGTTAGGAGAGTGAGGAGAGAAGGATAGGTGATAAGATGGAGCCAGCTAGGAAGGGGAGGATTTCCCCTCTTGCTCTTGCGTTTTTGTGCACGCCAGCATCTTCTGTACCCTGTGAAAGGGTGTTTTCTAAGGCCGGAGAGGTTGTGTCAAAAAAAAGGAATAGTTTAAAACCAAAAACTGTTGAGAAACTGTTATTTCTGAATAAAAATGAATAAAATGTCCCCTGTCCTGTACATCACTGTCCAAGTTACACAAGCATATTCAGTCCCCTCTTCCTAGTTCCACAAGCACTTTCACTGTCCTCTGCCTGCTTAAGCCCATGCCATTTTCCTAAAGTGACATAATAACATTATTACACAACCTGCCATATCATGATACTACCATTTTGGGAAAATTTACACACAAAAAAATATATTATGCACGTGTGATAATTTATGTACAGAAATGATTTAGTCATACGTTTTTGTAATTCATAGTCATTCCCAACAGCCATAACAGACACAAAAATTCAATGCATCACATTATGTGGTTCAAATACAGCTGCCTGCGATTATACACTTGGCCAGTAGGTGGTTTCGTGTGCACATGAAGCTTCGAGAAATTAACCCGTTCTCGAACAAATTGGCTGAAGTGGTTCGATGCCTCATGAGGCTTCATCTCACCATCACTATTAGTTTGCTTATCTGGAACTTAAATGATTGAATATAGTGCTGTCAAATAACATGCATGTTCTTACTTACCTCTGCTGTGTTTCCTCTCCAGGGTGTTCGTCCTAAAAGAGTCCCCCAGGATACAAGATCACCATTTTATAGTTCCGGGAATGTACCATGTGGGAATTACTAGAGGGGTGGTAGGAAAATTGAATCCTCTGTTCGGGCTAGAGATGATCTCTATGGTGAAGTTTTACCACAATAGAGATCATATAGAGAATTGACCTTTAGAATGTTAGGCATCTATTTTAATGTATTGTTGTAGATTAGGGGATTGTGTGGTAGAGTGAGGGGCGGAGTCGCCTATCTTGCAGTGATGTGGAGGTCCTCGTTAGTGGCAGGCTATATAAGGCTGCCATGATTACATCTAGTCTGTCGCTGCCAGGACCACATGCTGCCCGTGGTCCCTGGAAAAGTTATGCATGTATTTGTTGGTTGTGTTTGTTGGTGAAATAAACACCTGGTTGGGCACACATACTCTCTGTGTCCTCCTCCTACTTCAAAGTCCGGCCGCTGCGGACCAGCCGAACCAGTGGTGTCAGAAGTGGGATTCGCATTGCAGTGGGAAGTTGGAATGACTAGAGGTACAAAGAAGAATGACCAGCAGGAACGGCCTGATGAAGGTGCATGTGCATCAGCTGACCAGGAGGCCGTGGCAGCCAGCAACCAAGCAGACAAGATGGAGGAATTGTCAAGTCTGATAAACAATCTCACCCGGTCTCAAGCAGCCAGAGACGAGCAGATGGAGAAAGACTATTCCCGGCAAGAACAAAGATGGAAGTGCATGCAGCATCAGTTTCAGCAGATGCAGGTGCAGGAAATTAAGGAAGATGACTAACGTGAGCGGGTGGAGCTGGACGAGGAGCAATCTCTGAGCGGAGGTGATGATCCAGATGAGGGAACAGGGCAGACGAACAATGCAAGACTTCGGAGGAAACCACCAGTCCGCAGAGAACCGAAGCTTCTCCCACTCTCATCAGATGATGACATTGAACACTTTTTGACGACATTTGAAAGAATGGCACAAGTCTGTCGATGGCCAAAGGATAAGTGGGCTGTTCGCCTGGTCCCTTTGCTGACAGGGAAGGCAAGGAGTGCCTATGTGTGCATGGACATGGACATGGCAGACGCTGAAGATTATGATAAAGTTAAAGCAGCAATATTGGCAAAATATGAAATCACCGCAGATACGTACCGCCGATGGGTATCCTACTGCTGAGGTATATCTAACAGTGGGGGGGCAGACCTTTCTTTTGCCAGTAGCTTTGGCTCCCAAGTTACCATATGCTGTCATTGTTGGCAATGATGTCCCCACCCTCTATGATCTTGTGCAGCAGGCAGACAAGGGCCATCCTATCTCACTCAACCCAGTAACTACGAAGGTACAGAGCAAGAATGCAGGGAAGGCCCATTGGTAGAAGCTACTGTGGTTCCAGTTACAGAGACAGCTAAGGCTTGTGTTATGGTGACCACAAGGGCTCAGAGTTCAAAGGAAGTCCTCAAGGAGTTGCCATTTTTTGGGGTAGAGTGGAAGACAGGTGAAGTGAGGCCTTCTAAGACTAAAGCAGAAAGGAGAGAGAAATGGAAGGGCACAGCTGAAGTGACAGAAGAGATTTCTAAACCAAGTTAGCCGTTAGATTTAGACCTTCCACTAGATGTAGGTGCACTACAGAAGGAAGACCCTACGTTAAAACTTTGGTTTGACAAGGTGACAGAGGTTGAGGGGATCAAGCAGGGTCGCCCAAATTGTCTTACCCATGTAGTAAAAAAGGGATTCTCTATCAGTGCAACAGGGATGTTAAGGCTTCAGCATTACCACAGCAGTTTAGACAAAGGGTGATGGATCTTGGGCACACAGTACCATGGGCAGGACATATGGCCTTTCAAAAAACTTTGCGTAGGATTGCCAGTCGTTTTGTGTGGCCAGGTATGTACAGTCAGGTTTTGCAGTTCTGTAGTTCTTGTGAGACGTGTCAGCTGACTTCAAAGAGTAAGGGTGCACGGGCCCAGCTACAGCCATTGCCAATTATTGAGACACCTTTTGAAAGAATTGGCATGGATGTAGTGGGACCATTAGAGAGGACTTCTTCTGGTAACCGGTACATCTTGGTAATCTGTGATTATGCAACTCGCTATCCTGAAGTTTTTCCCTTGAAGTCTGTAAAAGCCAGACATGTTGCTAATTGCTTTTTACAGCTGTTCTCCAGGATAGGCATACCTAGAGAGGTCCTGACAGACTGTGGGACTAATTTTATGTCTAGGTTGCTAAAACAGGTCTATCAGCTGTTAGGCGTAAAAAAGAATTAAGACTACCCCATATCACCCCCAAACGGACGGGCTGGTTGAAAGATACAATCAGACACTGAAAAACATGCTGCGCAAGTTTGTGTCCCGCACAGGAACGGATTGGGACCAATGGCTGCCTAATCTGCTCTTTGCCTACCGGGAGGTGCCACAGGCTTCAACCGGCTTCTCACCATTTGAACTGCTTCATGGACGCCAGGTGAGAGGGCCACTGGACCTTCTGAAAGACTACTGGGAAAATCCTACATCAAAGGGAGAGAATGTGGTGGCATACGTGGTCAAGATGAGAGAAATGTTGACAGAGATGTCAGCACTGGCCCAGGAGAACATGAGGACGGCTCAACAGAACCAAAAGAAGTGGTATGACCAAAAAGCAAGAGAGAAGGTTTTTGAACCAGGGGGAAAGGTACTGTTACTGCTTCCTACTTCTGACAGCAAGCTTTTGACCAAGTGGCATGGACCTTATGAAGTCACAAGACGGATTGGGAAGGTCACCAATGAAATCTGTATGCCAGAGAGAGTAAAGAAACATCATCAATTTCATGTAAACTTGTTAAAGGAGTTCCAGGTTTGCCAGGAACCAACGCACCATCAACTGTTCGTTCGTGCAGTCCAGGATGAGGAGGTGACTGAAAAGTTCGTTCCTGCCAGCACAGTGGAGTCCAGTCCAGTGGATCTGTCTCATCTGTCTATCGCCGAGCAGGCAGATGTGATACCTCTTCTGGACCCAAAGCTCTTCAGTGAGACACCGGCCTTCACCACTCTTGTACAGCACAGGATTCGGCTAAATAAGGATGCTCCAGGGCGGCAGAGGAGCTACAGGATTCCTGAGCGGTTGGTGCTTGAGTTACAGAAAGAAATCAAGTTGATGTTGGAGCTGGGTATAATTGAGGTATCCAGCAGTGAATGGTGCAGCCCAGTAGTGTTGGTACCCAAAAAAGATGGCTCACTGAGATTTTGCATTCTGTGTCTGTCCTCCTACTTCAAAGTCCGGCCGCTGCGTGCCAGCCTAACAGGCCATAAGACTCAAAAAGATATACAAATATCATAGTATAGTAGGCCAAAAGACTCAAAAAGATATACAGATATCATGGTATAGTAGGCCAAAAGACTCAAAAAGATATACAAATATCATAGTATAGTAGACCAAAAGACTCAAAAAGATATACAAATATCATAGTATTGTAGCCCATAAGACTCAAAGATATACAAATATCATAGTATTGTAGCCCATAAGACTCAAAACGATATACAAACATCATAGTATAGTAGGCCATGACACTCAAAAAGATATACAAATATCATAGTATAGTATGCCATAGGAAAAGCCATAACATGTCTATAGAGGATATAGTATGTCATAACACGTCTCATAGAAATGTCATATCGTACGCCCTCGTCCTCACAAAGGTGACGATTGGAAGTAAACTGGGACTTAGCAGCCACTCTGCAGCGCACACTCTCTTGCTTTATTGGACTTTTCCATTTGGTGTGCTGGACCTCACAGAGACTGAGCAAGCGTCCGGTTCTCCAGTGGTCCAGTGGTTTACCTCACTGAGCCGTCTGATCTGACACACTGCATGTTTGTAGCATATTTGACTTCTTTAATCAGAGTGTTCGACCTTTGAAAGGAACTGCACCACACAGATTGGACTTCTGGTCCTGATATCAATCTTCCACCGGACACACTTGACTGTTGTTTCAAAGCACATGTGACTTCTTTCATTTGGGCTGGGGGACCTGACTTCACTCCACACGAGGATTCAACCCACAGCCTCAGGAGCTGCTTGCTCACATAATGTCCCCTCAACTGATACACACAGAACCTTTGGAAAAAGTAAACGGTTTTAAAGTGTAAAGTCATATTAATAAAATCAATCTGCATATAAAGCTCCTTCATCGTTGAACAGACTGGACCTTCCTGAAATGTGAGTTTAGATCTCGTCGCCTCACATTGTCCAGTATCAGTTGTATCAGCACTGTATCTTTGTGAGCTATTCCTGAAATGTATCATTTATATTTGTTGTTCGTACTACTGAGGAGAAAACTTTATCAAGATAAAGAGATTTATCAAGACTGGTTAGCTGGACGGGGGAGGCTTCGATCCTTTCACTTCAGACCTTTAGGCTTCAGCCTCTCTGTGTTACAGCCGTCAGACTGACTAATGCACAATCAGATCCGCAGCCCTAGACAGAGAAAGTACAGACACTGTTGAGATCAGAGTGTTTTATTCTTGTTTTTGGTTTTAATAGACTCTCTCTCACACACGGCTGTATATGTTCCCTGCTGTTGTCCCTTTTCTCCCCGTCTAGTGTCTCTGTCCAGGTGCACTGCGGTGCTCAACGAGGTGCACCAGGATCGGGAAGGAAGTGCTGAAAAGCTCCTGAACCAGCAGCAGCAGGGAGGGAGGCCTCGCTGCCGTCAGTGTTGTTTTACCTCGTGTGTTTGTTCTGTGATAATAAATGCTGTGGATCTGGTGGTTTTAAAAGGTGTCTTTTCTGGGTTGGTGGTGGATTGTTGTTCTCCCCAAAGGGCTGCCCGAGGGTGGGAGGTAGCAAGTAACACACAAGCAACTTTCACAAACACAAACATCGGTTTTAAATCGCACGTCATACGCAACACGCACATCATTACAGTCATCAAACAAGTGTTCATCAAGCTGTGGAGTTAAGAAAGAAGTGGTCTTCTCAGCCCCACGTAGCTCATGGTCAGTAAACGGTGATATCTGCTGTATCGGAGCAGAGCTTCCTCACAGGTCGGCCCTGGTCTACTTAGCCCCCGGAGCAACAACCACAGGGCAACAGTAATCATGGTTACCCCATTGGGAACACATGATCATGGCTTGGCACAGCATGGTTACAGCAGGACTGTGACAGAACCGCATCGGATACCGATTCTGATAAATGAGCATCTTAGAGATACACATGTGGGCGTCTGTGAGAAACGAGTGGCAAGAGCTGAGATGACTTCAGAGCTGTTGCTTTCTGTTCATCTGTCTGCTGGACAGTATAGTTCCCCATCCTGTCAAAAGGCCACTGCATCTATCCGTCTGAGGACCCAGAGATGGGACTGCCCCACAGCACAGAGGTTAGTCGAGCAGGAACAGGTTGGAGGGCTGCTGAAGCTGCTTCGGCTACTGTGATTCATTCATTTTAAGCTCTTTCTGTTCTCCAGCCATCGATTATCAGCGAGAAGTGACTCCCTCTAGCTGAATGAAGTGTCTGTCTTCGTGCTAATGATGTGATCACGTCCCAGGACATATTCAAATTCAGGAGTCCATGAATGTAGATTTCTGTAGAGCTCAGTAGCTCCTCGTGTACCGTTCTGACACAACACTCACTGTGTATGTCAGACATGTCCCAGCACAGCTATGAAGAGCTGCGATCACTCATGAGGTATTACGATGATCATTTGACAAAATTGGCTTTATTTAAAAAGAAAACATTGTTTCTACAGTCGTCCACATGTCAGCATGAGCTCAGTCCCAATGCTGACCTGAGCTAAGAAACGTGTTTTAGTATTTACCAGCTGGACGCTGAGCTCAGCACTATTTCAGTATCCTGTTGTGATCGATGGTGTCTTGCGAGGGTCGTGAACGCAGCAGTGTCCTGTTTGAAGCCAGTTCTGCATATCTTTATGTTCCGGTACACCGATCCACGCGGGAGTCCACCGGTTTGTACAAATGCCTTGTGTGATGGTGTGTGCATGCACATCCACATTCAGACTGCAAGCAACAAGTCACCTCAAGTCCTTTTCTTTCCTTTGTGCCATCTAAACGTATTCCAGACACATAAAGAAATCCATATCAGTTTAAGTGTAATATTTGACCTCTTTACCTCGCTGTCAGCCAACTGAAGCCGTTCTATTCATCCATGCTCTCTTCAAAGAACCCTTAAACTCACAGAACACAGGAGTCGCTGGTCTACTGCGGCCTCCATCGGCTAGTCTGTGTTGTGTGACTTTAAAACACCAAAGTCACAGCAACATAAACGAGCCGATGGAGGCCGCAGTAGACCAGCGGCTCCTGTTCTGAGGTAAAACCACAGGTTTTGTCAAAGGAGTCTGGTGGCTTTGAGGAGAGCAGACAACGGCTTCAGTTCCCCGTCAGAGTGAGCCGTCTGTCTGCAAAGTCAACCTGTGGAAATATTCGAAATAAAGCGTTCACTTACTGATATCGATTCTTTAAGTGTCTAGAACACGTCCACAGCAGTACATTGCTCTGCTGGTTCTCCAAACTCCATCTGCTGCAGTAATACCCTGACTGTGGAGAAGTACCTCATATAACCCACTTCAAAACACCCAAACTATCCCTTTAATATCACTGTGTGTGTGCGTGTGTGTTGCTGTTACACAAAAAAAAACTATCTGCAAGAAAATCAGAAACAGTGCTGAAAAAACTACTTTCTCTTAGTATGCTGAGAGAAAGTAAAACAATGCTGCAGGGTACTTTACAACAGCGTATATGAATATGAACTGTACTGTATATGAATATGTGGCTGCATCACACTGCACACGGCCCTGATGTTGGTGCTGAGCTCTGCCAACAGAAGAAGTTCATCCACCGGAATTCTACATTTAGTCTCTTTCCACTCAGCCTCATGCAAGTTGTGCAGTTTGTATGTCGGTGTAACATCAGGCGAGTGTGTTGGTGCTGAGGCTGCTGGGAACAAGAACAATAATAATAATAATAATAACCATAAACGGACTCCAAACAGCTCGTGCAGCACATCCAGTGTTGTGAAACAGAACTATTCTGCTGTGGGGCCAAAACGCTCTGATTGCACGATTATCACATCTGTGTATCCAGCAATGTAATAAGAAAACAATGTAATATTGTTGTTTATTTAATGTTTCCCAGATGAAATACCCAACGGATGATGATGGCTGTGCAGCCGCTGGCCTCCAGCTCAGTACAGCAGCAGCTGAAGGGATGTTGTACTGAGCCAACATCTGCACAAAGTAGCATGTGAACAACTGGCTCATAGATAAAGAGCACTATCATTTAGCTCCGCAACAATGAAAAGATGCTGCCGACGTTGTTCAGAGTTGTTTAATTGCTACTTCCAGACAAAAGAAAGCATTCTGTTAAATTAAAAAACATGAAAATTAAAAAACTTCCATCCCAATCTCACCAACGTTCCACCCGACGCTGTGGGCGAGCGACTCCCGTATCTTAGATTGCGTTGTGTTAGCGGTGCATCACTGAGATTAGCTTCATTCTTATCAGAGGAAGTTCCATCACAGCTCTGTCCGCCCTGAGCGCGAGCAGAGGTCTGATCAGACGGCGCCTGTGGGTTTCAGATCTCAAACATGTTTTGCATCCAGACTCAAGACTGGTTGTGTGTGTTTGTGCATGTCTCTCATCACAGTTTATCCCTGTCCAGTAGCTCCTGCAGTTCGTTCTGGATGTCCTCTGGCAGCTCCAGAGGAGGCAGGTCGTCCAGACCCAGATCTTCCTGAGCCGGCATCTCCAGCGGGGGCAGCTGGGGGATTGCAATCTCTTTCCCCTTCCCCGTGCTCTTCCTCTCCTGCCCGCCTCCTGCTTGTGGGAGCACCCAGAGCTCCGAGCGCTCCACGAAGTCCACCGCCTCGACGCGCAGCCGGCCGTTTTCCGATTGCAGCTGCTTGTTCTCGGACGCCAGCCGCTCGTTCTCGTCCATCAGCTGGTCGACCAGGCGCCGCAGGTCCTTTATGGTGGTCTGTTGTTCTTCCAGGCGAGTTTTGTCATCTTTGGTGGTCTTAGATCCGGGGCACGGTGGAGTCACAGGCTGGCAGCCTCCAGTCTGCCGAGTCTGCAGCTGATAGAGCAAGGTGTCGTACTCTCGCTCCCTGGTTCCGGCACCCGTGGCGGCTGAGAGGCGTGGGGTACCCTGGGGCTGGAGCTGGCCCGTGGGCTGGGTTTGGGTGAGGCTGGCCGGGCTGCTGGAGTGCTGCACCTGGCCAGGCCGGGCCTTCGTGGCCTCGCGTCGAGCCTCTCTCTTCCAGCGCTCTTGGATCAGCCGCTGCTGTTTGATATGACTGTCCCTCTGCAGCTCCATGGAGAGACGAGCCTACAGACACAGAGCATCAACACTCACAGCGTTCACACGTATGCATCACTCTACTGACCAGACATGCTAACATGCTAACAGCTGATATATGGAAACACTGACCACATACTCTCGCATGACAACCTATTAAAACCTAATTAGCTGACATATTAACAGCTGTCAGCCTGCCTCAAAATATCTGTTGTTCATGCAATAATAATCACATTTGTATTTAAAATCGTATGTTATTCCATTAGATTCAACGTTCATGATTTCCATAATAAGCATTGTTCTATAAGTAAGCGAGCTAAACTTCAGGTCAACAGCTTATGTTGTGTAATTAGAGAGATGGGCCAAGAAGATTCTGATATGATATGTTAATGATAACAATAATAATAATTCGTGTCCTCCTATAAGCTGGAATGTCTCACCTGATCACACTCGGTTGTCTTCATTGCATCTGTCAACAGATCTGGGGAGACAGAAACAGACAGGTGAGGACCACAACACATACTGTACCTCACAGTGAGTGCTGGAGCAGCTCACATCAAGTCTATGAGACGTGCAGCTGGTTGCATTCACTGCAGCCACATTATCAGGACAGACGCACTGTTCTGTACTCAGCACTGCACTGGACACAATGATTGTGGGGTGTTCAAACTGTGTAGGATCTGCAGTCCTCTGTTAACTGTGAGGGGCCGGCACCTCAAAGGGGACCGGCAGTGAACTGACCTGCAGCTGCTCCGTGGCAGGAGATGGCCTCTTCGTACTTCCCCGCCACGAGCAGACGGTCCGCCTTCCTGCTCTGCTGGTGGGCCTGAAGAGAGGCCCGCACGCGGAGCGAGAGAGATTCAGCTTTATATTCATATTCAATCACATCACACAGATCAAGGGAATCACATGTTGTTCATGGTTAACACAGATACAACTAGAGCAGGAACCATTAGCTCATTCATACAATCAATCCAAGAATCGAGATAATTAAACTATGATTTCAGTCACTGGAGTTCTAATCTCGTCAGACTTCTGGGACATGTGAGCTGGTGTGTGCTTGTTATCATCAATGTAGACGACTTCTCGTCATCAGCTTCTCATGTGAGCATTCGGTTTCATATTCATATGTGAATGAGTTATGGACTGTTGCTCAGACAGAACAAGCGGTTAGAATATGTCACTCGGGCTCTGGGAGATTCAAATGGGCATTTGTTTTCGTGTTTTCTGACGATTAATCGATTATTAGAGAAAAGTATACTTGTTGGAATAGCCAGGTCTAGTTTATAGAACTTGTGTTATATTTCCAGTAGAACATATTGATCATGGGACTTATTGATTGCATTAAGAGATCTTAAAGGAGAGATTAGTCTCTGGATAGACGGAGACAAATCAAGAGGAAAAACCTGAGACACACCTAACCCAGAAGCTCCCTCTCATTTAACCAATCCATCGATCACAGTGAAGTTAGACAAACACCCAGAACAACTGTGCAACATTATGAAAGTGCAGATGAACTTCTGCTTTCTGCAAAGCTAGAGGAGGACGCTGGACCCTGTAAGCAGCACAGCCTGAAGCAATCTGTGGTTTGTGTGACACGTCAACTTAGTTCACCCTCGCAGTGGTGAAGCCGGCGTGAGACAATGACGTAATCACGGCCGGCACGTGAAGCAAGTGGTCACGGTGCTGGTGTGCACCTCTGAATATTTGTACCTTGGTGGGCAATCATGTGACTGTCAGTAGTTGACTGATTTAAAGCACTATTTATATGTCCAGGGATTATACAAGAAGACCAGTTCACCTCTAAGTGCTTCAGGAACAGGAGGTCTTAGAAATCTACATTCAAGTCAATATGTTGCAGCCAAATCAAATAGTTTACAGGATATTCAGCCTTTGGTTCTTTATGATGCTGTTAACACTTAACTTGTTCATTTACTGGGCTTGTACAAAGACAGTAAAGTAGTGCCTGAATGTGAGATATGAGTTTACACATAATCACAGTCCCTCTGCATTGAGGAGGTTGCTTTATGGCTTCTACCGGTTCCACCTGCAGGCTCTGGGCGTATCTCTGGGTTACACTCCTTGTCTTTATGATTCTTCAGTTCATTGTATTTGTACACATCTGGTGTTCTGGAGAACAATGCAGGCCACAGCGCTGCGAGTAGAAACGCCTCCGCTCATACTCGCAGCTCGCGCTGCGGTGCCAAGCGGGAGTATAAACAAAGATTCTAACAGCTCGGCTCTGATAACCACTGGCCATAGAGCATAGGAGGCGCCATGTCAAAGTCTTGTTTTCTGTTGTTCAATTCATTCAGTATTGATGCATTTAAGTTGATTTGTACTCAATAAGTTAGTATTGATTTCATTGGCATTCAGTCATGATTTCCCTTTTCATTCTTTGATTTGTATTAATACTTCGTGTTCATTTAATGACGATGATTCAGTGATTCTCATTGATTGATTGATGTATAATACTCTTGAGTTCACAATCACTCAGATGAGGAAATGAGGAAACCTCGGATTGATGCAGAAACGGTAACCGTTTAAAGAACTATTTGGACTGATGTTTCACTCAGGAACTTAAGAAACAAGAGTTAAAGAAGCATGTACAAACTGTAAGAGTACGTAAACAGCTTTATCCGATGATCTGACGATGTTTCGTTATCTACCATGTGTGGACCAGGAGGTTACAGATGCTGGAGAGAGACAGAGGAGGAGACTGGAGAGGAAGGGGAGCGAGCAGGCCTGCTGGTTCATCGTGCCCGTTGTTGCATGTGATCATAGAGTTTAGACATTAGCGGTTGTGTTTATGGTGAAGCAATAGGGGTCAGACTGATGTCTAAATTCATAGTGTTCGGGTCCTGAAGCTGCTCTTCATAACCGAGTGAGGCTCCCAACCACACGGGGTTCCTCCTCCAGCGGTGGCCCTTTAGACGGGACCATCCTGGAGTACTTCCAGACCTCCACCACCTATTGTGCACAAATGCGCTGATATCGGCTCTCTGGGAGGCCGACTTCTCAGCCTGAAATCAGCGATACGACGGTGGCTAGTGTTTTTAGTTGTGCTGGCTTCGCTCCCCTTAGCAGGCTGAGCGGGTCTTTCAGTGTAGATTGGGGGGGGGGGGGGGGGGGGGGCGCTCGTCACCTCGGTCGGAGGTTACTGAACAAGCCATCTCAATGCCTTACCCACAGTGGGCGGGCCATTGGTTACCCAGCTGGGCTGTACACCTTTTCAGTCCGCACGGGGTTGGAGCTCATACCAGTTACCACTGTGTTGAATGTCCTTTGACAGGGATTTCGCTCATTTACTGCTAACCATCTGGATACAAATGGATATATTTGGTATGTTGTGATGCCCTTGTGACTCTATTTTCCAAGGCTGTGGTCAGACATGTCTCCTTGCTCCTTGTTTACACAAGAAATAGCACAAGAATATAAAAAAGAAGAGATACTTTCTGGCTACCCTTATTGTTTTATTCGGGAATAGACCTTTAAATAGGTGTTGTCGTGCAGTAGCCTGAATATGTATTTGTATCCAGATGGTCTGAGGATTCAGGAAATCCCTGAAGTGTGATTGGATTTATTTTCCGGACAGATGTGTGATTTGATTGATGATACATGAGACACAGACCGAGGCTATCCACCATCGTCAGTAACACCAATATCTGTTAAGATGATTGTGTTCACGAGGATCGTGGTGCAGTAATACCGTTATGATGCACTGTGTAATGCTCCTCTAGTTACTGACACACCTGAATACAGACCCTCTAATGTCCTCCTGAATTATAAAGCTGGTTACAACGCTGTACGCTAAATCTAATCAGGTAACGTTCAATGCCCCCTGTTATTTTGCTTAATTGACAACAACCAGACAATATGGAGGTTCAATAATACAGAGGTAGCATTGTATTTCAGCGTTAGCGGTACCTTGCTGGCTAATTGAGGTCGGGGACAGTGGAAGTTACGCCACAACGTTAACTTACCTTTTAAAATGCTATAATCGGCTAAAAGCAGGTTATTATCCGATGGCCTTGCAAACAAGTGACGTAACAACTTGTAGCGTTAACTAACTTGCATTTTATATATACTATTATATAATAACAATAAATCTTAACATGACTTGGTCATTACATCACAATAAAACCAGACAGGAACTACAATGTCCCACTGACGGACGTGTAGCTCGTTTCTCCGAGGACCGACATGTAACGTTATCATGTCGGACAACAACAGGGACATTGACGCCGCTAACTAACTATGGGAGCTAGCTAATGTAGCTTAGCTAGCTATGCAATGCAATCTCTTCTTAGCTACAGTAACGCTAGCCTGTTATTGCAACATCGAGACCGAAACTTACGAGATTGAGCGGGCTGTCCACGACTTCCATGGAATCGATACTTCGATGGTTTACGCTACATGAAAGGTGTCTCCGTCCCCCACGGACTGTCATCCGCAATGTGATGAAACCGATGAGTTAGAAGATTGTTATCCGCTGTAAGCACCGCTGTCAGGGAAGCACGGTCAATACGTAATGACGCACTGTCCTTCCGCTTGGCCCGGATGTTTTGTTGCGTCAAGTTACGGGAATAGAAAAGGCTTGCCTTAAACAATAAAGGTCTTCAAAGAATAGTGTTGAAAGAGTAGATGTAAAGAACGCATTGGATTTTGCCCGAAGGCGTCTACAGTTCTTTCAGATGTATTCACACGTTGAGTCTGACCACGTAAACATTTAGAGTATTTTGATTGATGTCTTTTAGCGGTGCTTTTATTGCGACACGTTGAACGGAAATGCGATGTGTTATTCACTCATCTTTGGTTTTTGTTTAGGACTCCAGGAAATGACTTTACATTGCATGTGGTTTGTGGATTACCAGTATATCTAAATCCCGTATTTCAACCTAATAGCATCTATATCTATATATTACATTAACGGTGTATTTGTTTTGGACCAACTCAATCGATGTTCTCTTGGGACTGTAAACCGCTGATGAAAAAGAGAGGCCGTACGTGTTTGATCGCGTCCAGCATGGCTTCGCTTGCAGTGGGCATGATGGTGTTGTACGGCACCATCGGCACTCAGCAGCCGGGCGGCTCCGGCCTCAGGCAGGACGACCAGCGGCTGGGGAGACCGCTTTACAAGCTGGACCTGAACTGGCCGAAGAACCCAGAGCTCTTCACCGGGGACGTGTTCGCAGTAGCTGCCAACCAGCACACTGGTGTCGTGTACGTGGCGCAGAGAGGTAAACACACGTATCAGCTGGTGTCGTGTACGTGGCGCAGAGAGGTAAACACACGTATCAACTGGGCCGCGTTCCTCGTACGTGGTTCAGCAAAGTCGATCAAATGTCCTATTAGCAGCTTAAATTAACGAGATGATTGATGTCAGGCTCTGTCGGTTTCTCCGAGGCTGATCCTCTCAAACACTCTCGTTAATTCGACCCAGACGATCAGGATGATTGCGCGTGCCCGTCCTACTTCTAAAGGGGGAAGCGTCCATCACCCAAACCATGATGTTCTAACAGTACAATGTCAAATAAAGTCAAAGAAAGAGCCGCTTTGTTCTCCGCTGACGAGCAGGAGATGATCATGAACGCATATGAGGAATTCAAGACCGTAATCACGGCAAAATCTAACAGCGCCACCGCTGCGAGGGCGAGACAAGAAGGCAAAATATCAGACAAGTTAAATGCGTCGTGTTGGAAATGAATCGGCTCATTTTAATGCCTCATCACCCCAACCAATCAGATGATATGTCTTTAATGTGCTGCTGGCTGTAGACTTCATGAATGCATCATCCAATGAGATCTATAGCGACAATAATGATCTCAACTCTTTCAGAATAAGTAGATAAAAACAAGCCCAACGAGTATCTAACTGATACTCATTAATATGAGGATATATGTACTGTATGCCCTCATGTATCAGGTACTATATATGTATATGTACATGTATGTGTAGATCACCATATAGAACTAGCAGTGTGAATATGTGTGTGTGTATTATTCATCATCAGACATTCAATCAACTGAAGCAGTGAAGATAAATAGTGTGTGATTCTCTCTGTTCTCATCATGAGTCCACCTTCATCATGTTCTACAGTAATGATATGTAATATATAATAATAATATATTTGTAACTTAAGTATAAAATCAATGAAAGAGTTTAAACTCGCTCACTATGTTTACATGCATACACAGAGTCATCAGATGAAGACAGCAGTTTGATTTAACGACACCGGGCTGGTGTGTGCCTGCTATCATCGATTCAGACGCTGGAACTGTGTATCGTGAAATCTCGACATATGATTTCATCACAATATGATTCTGTTGAAATAACATTATCATATTGAATTATTGCCTTAAGTGTTTCACCTTTGCTTTGCCATCAGGTGACAATGTGCCCAAGGTGCTGGTGTTCACCACAGATGGAGACTTCCTCATGTCCTGGAACACGACCACCCTGGAGATGCCTCATGGTTTATTTTTAGCAGACGCCGCCTCTTCAAACCCCACCGTGTGGATCACAGACGTGGGGACCGGGCCGTACGGACACTGCATCAAACAGTACTCCCCATCTGGGAAGCTCCTGCAGGTGACGGGGTTTATCTGGGATTTAGTTTGTCATCAAAAGTCTTTGGTTCGGGTTCCACCAGCTCGGTTTCCATTCAAGTATTTAGTGTGATGTATAAAATTAGAAATCCGCCAAATGTTGCTGGGCGTTGAATATTTTCTTGTATTTGTCAGGTGCTTGGTACGCCGGGGAAGGCAGGCTCTGGGTTGAACCCTCTGCAGTTTGACAATCCGGCTGAGATCTTCGTCCACGACTCCGGAGAAATCTACATCGTGGACGGAGACGGTGGGGTGAACAACGCCTCATCAAGCTGTCCAAAGAGCAGCAGGTGATGTGGATGCACGGAGAGAAGGGACAAGGCCCAGCTCAGTTCAACATCCCCCACAGCGTGACTGTGGACGACTTCCAGAGGGTGTGGGTGGCCGACAGGGGGAACAAGAGGATCCAGGTCTTTAACTCCATCACCGGGGACTGGCTGGGGACGTGGGGGAGCTGCTTCACGGAGGATGCGCCCTATTCAGTGCGCCTGACCCCGGACAAGAAGTACTTTGTCGTTGTCCAGCTCAACACCAACCAGATTACGCTGCTGGACGCTCCACCGGTGGGTTTGATTGGCCAGTGCAGTGTGGCCAGTGTGATCCAGCTGGCTGACGAAGTGAAGCCCCACCTGGTGGACCTGGACCTGAAGACAGGAGCCCTGTATGTGGCTGAAATCGGAGCTCAGCAGGCCCAGAAGTTCACCCCCTTCAGTCTGGGTGGGAGCTTCCTGTAGTGCCACACTTTGAAATGGCACAATCGATCAGAAACTAACGGTGCCTATAATTAACATTTCCAGTCCATTAAAACTGGACTGAGATGTCCGCCTGTTATGTAATCTGCAATCATGTGATCCAGAGAAAAGCAAATTTTTGTGAGAATGAAGAACCCGACAAATCAGACGAGACACCAGAGGTTAAGGTGTCTAAGGTGTCCCCTGTCTCATAGAAATGACATTTTTATATTACGAGTTTGCAATAATCTTTGTTTCCGTTACAATGAACCTTCATATCTACAGAGGGAGCGAGTCCTTCATGCTGCACCGCCAGGTTTCTACGGTAGCCCAGAGCGGACAAACCAAACATGACGTTGGCGCCACACACCTTCTCCAACGCGCTGTCATGCGGGAGAAGTTTCGGTTGTTTGCAGTGTAGAACCTCACCGCCAGGTGCCACCAGATCCGACACACAGGCCCTTCAAGGGTCCCATGTCCTGGTAGTACCGCTCACTAACCCATCCACCAAATTTGGCAAAACCATTTACTATATGAATGTCATGTTTTTGAGACAGGGTTTCCTCTGACTAAGCATCTTAAAGAGACGAGAGCTGTTTCCCTTCTTCACTGCAGACACTTTAAACACTTCACCCTTTTGCCTCTATGGCTGCTTTTAAAGACATTCATAAGGCTAGACCTGAGTTCTATCATTGAAGCACTTCATAATGCTGTGAATACATACAATGTATGGCTGGGTCTGCCACTGTAGGTGGATAGTTCATCTAGTCTTGCAGTATATTTCCTGTGTACAGAAACATCTTTGGTTGTGGCAGCAGAGCTGATAGAGACAAGAAATCATTATTTCTCTCTGAGAAATGTATTGTGATAGTCGCTGTGCAGGTTGTGTGAAAAAATGAATGACTTGTGATATTTGTGGACACTTGCTGCTGTTGGTCCTAAAACAAGGAGCTGCCTCCGCTTAGAAACAGGATTTCTAAACGAAGGATCTCTAAATGCTCCGTTTAGAAACGAAGGATTAGGGTTAGGTGTTAGGGAAGGGGTTAGGATTAGGGTTAGGTGTTAGGGAAGGGGTTAGGATTAGGGTTAGGTGTTAGGGAAGGGGTTAGGATTAGGGTTAGGTGTTAGGGAAGGGGTTAGGATTAGGGTTAGGGAAGGGTTTCTCTACCATTATGAGACTTGGGCGTTGGGCAGTCATTGCACATTTGTGTTTGTACGGTTTTATTTTATTGAGGTTTTATTTATTTGGGATATTTTTATAAATATTTTGCAACATTCCCAAATCTAAATAACTTCAAGAATTCAAAGTTCATTGCTCTTTAAAAGGGTGTATTTGCATTATAATTATATGATCATGTCAGTGGCATAAAATTATCTTAAAATGAGAATACTACATGACTTGAGTAGTACTGAAGGGTCACTGGAACTTCAAATAAAACCTATTTAATCATAGCAGCGTGTTTCATTTTCACAATGATTTACCATCTGTATCCAGCAGAGAAGGGAAAGGCCTGATGTGTAGCAGTAGTAGCAGAAAAAGAGCATTTTGTACACAGTTCTCTCATTGTTCTGCAGGTGCAGATGCTTCCATGTGCTTATGCTTCAGAGTGCCTCTCTAGTATACCTTAAAGCAGCGGTTCCCAAACTTTTTAGGCCGCGCACCCCCTTCTACATCCCGACCGGGTTCGCGCACCCCCCCCCCCCCCCCTTAATAATAATTTAAAAAAAGAAGCAACAGAGCCTTTTAAGCCTTCATAGCCGCATAAGAATCGGACCAATGAGAGAACAGTTTGCTCGCGCGTGGCATTTGTTTACAAGATTTAGTCCGCTGTTAAATGTTGCAGTGTGAACACAAACCGAACAAAGGAGCAACTGCAACAAAGCAAACGAACTGAAGGTGTGAAAACGCCCTGAAACACTGCAACAAAGTTTCAATAACTTTCAGTGACACAAGGCGTCACTTTTAAAGAGCAATACGGATGCGAGCACACACGCACAGGCTCAGAGGCAGATTATCACATTTAATTTACAATTAATGAGCGACTAATGTAGCCAGGATGTCTTCGGACAAAGCATCGATGCGGCGCGACACAGTGTTGTTGGACACCGGGATCATGTCCAACTTTTTTGCTTCTTTCTCCCCAATCATACATTCCACCATCTCTCTGGCAGCTGGCAAGCTCACGTCTTCAGTGATTGTGTGCGGTAGCCCCTTTCTCGCTATTCTGTAACCAGATATGAAGCCCGTAGTGCGTCATTTATAGACCAACACATGAATGAGACTCCAGTTGTTTTTGGCTGTTTTGTAACTCCTCCAATTTGGATATAAAGAATGTAAGGGGCTTTTGACTTGCACTGGCATGCTTGGTGTTCAGGTGGCGACGTAAATAAGAGCTTCAGACTGTTAGCCAGAACCTCACTGCACACCACGCACTGTGGCTTTGGGGAATCTGCGTTGCCAATCCAAGTGAAGCCCAGACACAGATACTTTTCATCATATTTCCTCTTTTTTTCCCAGTCTGATGCTCACCCTCGTTTCCTCTTTTTTCACCTTGACTCCGTGATGGGCCGATGTGCTCCCGATTTGTCTGTGCTATCCCTTCCTCCTTTTCGGTCTCCTCCGTCTCATCTTCCTCTGACTCTGGCTCGATTTCTTCTCCCGGTCTCTCCCCAACGCACCTCTCCGTTCCCCTCGCCTCCGATTCCTCTCTCTCTCTCTGTCCCTCTCCTCTTTTACGACTGATAGCTTCAGATGTCCCACCTGACAGTTTTTAAATTAAAATTACATTTTTTTAAATATTTAATATTATTACACCATCAGACCGCCATTACACTTTTCCTCTCGCGCACCCCCTAGAGGCAGCTCGCGCACCCCCAGGGGTGCGCGCACCCCACTTTGGGAATCCCTGCCTTACAGGAACATGTTCTTATGCTTCAGAGTGCCTCTCTACACCTTACACCTTACAGCAGCAGTTCCCAAACCTTTTAGGCCACGCACCCCCTTCTACATCCCGACCGGCTTCACGCACCCCCAACCCCCAACCCCCCCCCCACACACACCTTAAAAAAAAAGAAGCAACAGAGCCTATTTATAGCCGCATAAAAATCGGACTAATGCGAGAACAGTTTGCTCGCGCGTGGCGTTTGTTTACAAGATAGAAAACACAAAAAAGACAACTCTTCCTGCACCGTGCCTTCTGAAAGGTAACGGACGTTCACCAGAAGATTGGCTAGATTGGCCACATCTGTAGGCTCGTCTACTTGCAGAGAGTAAAACTCACTCTTCTTCACGCGACCGACTAATGTAGCCAGGATGTCTTCGGACAAAGCATCGATGCACGCGACATTGTTGTTGGACGCGGGATCACGTCCAACTTTTTTGCTTCTCTCTCTCCAATCATACATTCCACCATCGCTTTAACATTTTTTTCCCTCTCCACCACCGCCTCTCCTTCTCCCTAATAGAGTGGTCTCACCTACGTCACGATCTCCTTAGTTACGAGGTCGGTCGGCCATGTTAGAGTACATACAGATCCTACATGGCGGCGAGTAAACAAGGAAGTGCGGCGAAAATACCATACTTTGAATCACTGGATAGTGCATCAAAGGTTCGCTACCTGGCCAAATTGAAGGTTATTGGTAACTTGGATCCCTATACGATGAGTGCAGATGGTTTCAGTGCCGATCCTACTTATCTTCCATCGGTAAACTACGCCAACATCTACACGTATCTCGTGAACACCCCCAGTCCTTACACAAAAGACGAGTTGGAGTTGGAGTTTGTCAGTGGATGGGTCCGAGACGTCAAAGCAACGGTCGTCGACAATTCTCATCTAGTCACTGGAAGGGTAAATATATACAGATCTGGTCAGATATTTAGCAATATTCAATGTTTACTCAGTGCAAACAGACACGTGTGTTTGTTTACATTGTACATGCATGTCATTGTGTGCGTAGGAATTAACTTTAAACTAACCCCCAACTTCATCCCCCCCCATATATATATATATATATATATATATATATATATATATATATATATATATATGATCTGACGTTAAACTCATATCAAGCAATGCTGAGGCTGCATCTGTGTGTTTCGCCTGTTGTACACGCTCGACACGTCTCTGGTACCGACTGCTGTCACGGGCCGATGAAGCTTCGGTAACCTTCTCATGTCCAAGTTTAATTTATATTTCCTTTATTAAATACTGTTCACAAACGAATTTGTAAATAAAATCACTGACCACTTATAAAGTGATCCGCACATACTCTAGTGCAGTGATTCTTAACCATAGGGCCGCGGCCCATGATAGGGCCGCGGCCCATGATAGGGCCGCGAGCGCCACCTAGAGGGCCGCGAAAAACTTTCAGTTTTGCACCTGTGGGCCGCGAGGGCCGCGGGATCGCATAGGTTATCAATTGAAGACACCAGAGATATCACTGTTATCCATGAGACGCTCAGATACAATACAGCTTCCCACCACCTGGTGGCGGTAATGCGTCAGTCAGTTATTTAACAAGCTGCAATAAGCAGAAGAAGACACTCAGCTAGCCGCTAGCCTGTAGCGAAAGCTATGGATAAGTTATTAAAAAGAAAAAATGAAGACGACAGTGGTGCCATACCCCCCAAAAGTCTAAATGTGTGCGCAAGTACAACCTTGACTTTCTTAAGTACGGCTTTGTGAACGGAGGCAACGAGGCAGAGCCGAGGGCTCAGTGTGTGGAATGTGGGCTAATGCTATCAAACGAAGCACTGAAGCCTTCAGAAATAAAGCGACACCAAGCGACGAAACATCCAACGCTCGTGGGAAAGTCTGTTGGGCTTCTTGGTGTGTATGCAGGTTTACATACACATGATAATAAATGTCTTTGTGATCATCACATTCTATCATCTCATTTATTTAACAAGGGTTTTGCCTGTTCAACACCGGCATCCTCGATCCCCTCCCCTTCCGTTCCTACGGCTTGTTTGCGCAAATACGTCACAAAACATGTCCGTGTTTGGTATCTCAGCATGCCCAAAATCCTCATCTTTGCAAAGAAATCATCGATTTTCTTTCATTTCTTATGGTTTCTCCACAAAAGGAGCCCACACACACACTGTCCAAAGTCGCCATAACCGCTGCAAGTCGTATCTTGCAGCATTTCGACGGAAAAAGACACATTACAGACCCGACAACGTGCTAGCGGATGTTACCATGGAGCTACTGCCTTCAGAAAACGCTAGTACTTATAGTACAAACCGTATCCTCCTCTTCCATAAGCCGTCAACCAACGTTTGCGTAACTGAGCTATTCTCATTCTCGTTCGTGCGCTCGGTCGCAGCCATTAAGCACAGCAAGTCCGCTACTCACACACCATGTCTACGATCTTATATACATAGTTTTTGCAATTTGCAAAGGCTAATAATAAAAGGAAAATAATATAATATCAAAATATAAAGGGAGAAACACCTTTAATGTGTCAGAATATCATGTGGTTACCATGTGTCCATTTGGGTCTCCAAATGTCCTTTTAGAGCTCCGCCTGGATCTCTTCATGAAGAAGATGATGGCGGTGCGTGAACCCGGTCGGGATGTAGAAGGGGGTGCGTGGCCTAAAAAGTTTGGGAACCGCTGCCTTACAAGAACAGATCCAATAGCAGTGCAACTGCTGACATGATGCAAACATGGTATAAATGTAGCTTCTGCCCTAAATGTCTCCCATGAAGACCACATGAGGAGCAGCATAGCCAGGAATGCAAATACAATGATTACATGAACACTTGACAAGAATAGTTCCTCCAGATACTCACTGTGGAGCGTAACTGGTCAGCATGAGCACAGTTTGGATGAACTGGAGATGCTTGTTCATCGTCCTTTCACAACAAGCTGGATTAGCTCCACATCACACCACTAGATGGAGCTCAGCACTTACAGTTCCCTGCTCATATCTCATTCCAAAAATATAGATATAAATTTACACAGTATTTATATATATATATAAAGTATATATATATATATATATATATATATATATATATATATATATATATATATATATACTATGTATATTTATTTATATATATATATTTATTGCAGTTTAGTTTGTCGTGAATACAGATTCATCTGTAACATTAACGTTCTTTGATTCATTTCTTGATATATTGTTGATTGTAAAACACAAACATACATCAACATGTACAGATGAGCATGCGCTGACTTCAGCAAGCTTCTTCCATCTAGCTGAAAAAAATCAGTTATTCTTACAGTTGTCACTAGCAGCACAATCAACATAAAAATATGAATGGAATCTGAATGTCTTACGTTTTGAGCTTTAAAGGTGCCGCCTAGTTCCCAGTTTCATTCAGTGAGGATGAAATGGATCCACAATGACTTGAATTACTAAACAAAGTATGTTTATTGAGTATGTGCCTCATAAAACCTCCAATCAATAGCAGGATATGAACTCCACCCAAGTGAAATGAGCCTCATTGATCTATGTAGGGCCTTATAAACATAAATGTTTTACCCATTGGCTTCACAACACTCCTCATCACAAGACAGGAGAATGTTTGTCCACAGCTACACACGGCACACTCGTCTAGCTGTCTTTAATCATGGCTTATTCTATAAAGAAAGACCTTTGTGAGTCTGTGAAAATGTATATGCATAAGGGTTGTATCTTTTAAATGTAGAAGCAAAATAACAATAACATATTTGATATTTGTGTTGTCTTTTCTATGGAGCAGTGTTTCCAGCGGCCCTGCACGGCTCTGTCCTCACCACTGTCTGAGTGAGAGTGCAGCTCTGAGGATGCAAACAGACCAATGTGACTTGAGTCCTGGCTCAGTGGATAAGAGATAGAAGTGGAGAGAGGCAGAGGGGGGTTTGGGGAAGAAAGAGGGGATCTTAAGCCAGACACTGTGAGTGAGAGGGAACAGGGTCAGAGGGAGAGGGAGATGGGGGGGGGGGGTTATGAATATAGTACAACACAGAGCTTAATAACACAGTGGTGTCATTGTCACATGGCTGTAGTGGCCTCTCAGCACAGGAACGCCATTGAAATAAGAAAAGAGCATGGAGAGATGTGGCAGCTCAGCAGAGCTGTGGACACTACATGTGTGATAATAGGACACACTTCCACAGAACACGACCATGTAATCCCAGAGGTAGCGCAGCAACGATCCCATCAAACATGGAGGAGACTTTCAGTTCAGCTCCATTTTGTCTTTCTCTGCATTCATCTTTGTCTTCTTTTAAACTGTCCTCACCCCCACATGTATGACATGCTTTCTGTTCAGCATAAGCTCACCTGACTTATTGTTTTGTCAATTTAACAACAAATAGATTAAATACAAAATACAAGAAATATGACACCTGTCATACAAACAAATACTACAGACAAATGTAACAAATAAAACTATAATACAATCTTATTTTTTGTAAAATGATTTCATCCCAACTTTTTTTGTTTTTGTTTTTGTGCCTTTTTCGTAGATTTACTGTGCATGCCTGTAAATCACTGATAATATCAATAATTCCTAATTTCAAAAGTTTATCTTCAAAATGTTTCATGTTCTACAGACACATTGACTTACTTAACAGCAACGGACCCAAGGCCCAAAGTGTCATCTACAAAATATCACTCACAGAGACACATACCGACCAAGAGACTCCAAGTGACCCCAAAGAAACTTAAAACAACTACGAGACTCAAAAAGACTACAAAGACACACAAAACAACTACAACTAGACACAAAAATAAAACAAAGACACACAAAACAACTACAAAGAGACTCAAAGACACTACAAAGACACACAACTACAAAGACACACAAAACAACTACAAAGAGACTCAAAGAGACTACAAAGACACACAAAACAACTACAACTAGACACAAGACAACAAAGACACACAAAACAACTACAAAGAGACTCAAAAAGACTACAAAGACACACAACTACAAAGAGAATCAAAAAGACTACAAAGACACACAACAACTACAACAAGACTCAAAAAGACGACAACGACACAAAACAACTCCAAAGAGACTCAAAAAGACTACAAAGACACACTAAACAACTACAAAGAGACTCAAAGAGACTACAAAGACACCCAAAACAACTACAACTAGACACAAAAAGACAACAAAGACACACAAAACAACTACAAAGAGACTCAACGACACTACAAAGAGACACACAACAACTACAAAGAGACTCAAAAATACTACAAAGACACAAAACAACTACAACGAGACTCAAAAAGACTACAAAGACACAAAACAACTACAACGAGACTCAAAAGACTACAAAGACAAACATAACAACTACAAAAAGACTACAAAGACACAAAACAACTACAAAAAGACTGCAGACACAAAACAACTACAAAGGGACTCAAAAAGACTACAAAGACACACACAACTACAAAGACACACAAAACAAATCCAAAGAGACTCAAAAAGACTACAAAGACACAAAACAACTACAACAAGACTCAAAAGGACTACAAAGACACACATAACAACTACAAAAAGACTACAAAGACATAAAACAACGACAAAGAGACTCAAAAAGACTACAAAGACACACACAACTACAAAGACATAAAACAACGACAAAGAGACTCAAAAAGACTACAAAGACACACACAACTACAAAGACACACAAAACAACTACAACGACACTCAAATAGACTACAAAGACACACACAACTACAAAGAGAATCAAAAAGACTACAAAGACACACAACAACTACAACAAGACTCAAAAAGACGACAACGACACAAAACAACTCCAAAGAGACTCAAAAAGACTACAAAGACACACTAAACAACTACAAAGAGACTCAAAGAGACTACAAAGACACCCAAAACAACTACAACTAGACACAAAAAGACAACAAAGACACACAAAACAACTACAAAGAGACTCAACGACACTACAAAGAGACACACAACAACTACAAAGAGACTCAAAAATACTACAAAGACACAAAACAACTACAACGAGACTCAAAAAGACTACAAAGACACAAAACAACTACAACGAGACTCAAAAAGACTACAAAGACAAACATAACAACTACAAAAAGACTACAAAGACACAAAACAACTACATACTTCACAGGTTTTCATGTTACACAAACATTTCCCTACAGATGAATGAAAACAAATATTTAAGTGTTGTCCAGTCTTCCAATTTTGAGGTACTTGTACTTAACTAGAATTGTTTACTGCTCTGAATTCTAACATTTATTTCATAGCTATGGTTACAGTTACGATCCAGATTCAGATTTTGCATGATAAAAACACAACTTTATAAATTAGAATACAGTGTTAAAGACCAAACCAGAATGTCTCAAAATGTTTGGCTTACGCAACATTGTCATCCAGCAACAGGAATCTGACTATTCATCTGTGGTGAACCTTTCCTCTCAACACAAGACAGGAACAGCAGTCCACCATCTTTTCTCATAATGGGATGTGTGTGTACGTGTGTGTGTGTGTGTGTGTGTGTATATGTGTGCCTTGCTATATTCAAATGTTCCAAACATTAACACATTATACATTAAACAATATGCCAACATTTACAACCTGCTTCCCCCGGGGAGACTGGCCAACACAGTTCTCATTCTTCTTATTCTTAGTAATAATAATAACAACAATAATACTACTACTACTACTACTACTAATAATATGAATATATTTATAATATAATAATTATAATATAATAACACATGAATAAAAAATAAATATGTGGAGCAAAAGAACCATCACATGCTAAGACATAAAATACAGATTCTACAGCGATTCTACAAAGTTGTGGTTATCAGTTACAGGCATTAAGTCATATTTCTTGTAGTAGGAATGGTTATTCTTTATTGAATTTACAAATTTTATACGAATCCCAAAGATTCTTGAAGAAGCAGGCTGTTCAGGTGCAGTCACGTGGCTGTACCCCTCTGATTTCTCATAGAACTAGCGTATTGAATAACTGGAACTCTCAAAATGGATCCTAAACGAGATCAATACAAGTTGAAAGAGGGACCAGACATATAGTGTATCATGTGACATTACCAACTGGGCAAAGTGGGCAACAGTCCGTCCACATGGGTCCCAAATGTACCTCAGGTTCATTTGTTTTTTGGTCATTCTATCAGCTTATAGGTCCTACCTGCATTGCTTAAAACCTTCATTTATGTTTATTTTGTGCACAAGGTGCATGTTCCTGAATGTGAAAATGCATTTTAAACACCATTGGCCATTATAGAAAGCCCTACCAACTGTACTAAAAATAAAGTACACCACAAAGCTACTAGACCACTATCTACTTGTTCCTATAAAACATACATGGAATCATTGGAAAGTAAAGCCAGAGTGAGTTGGCTCATTGTTTTTGTATGAGCACATAAATGAGTATGCATCGCATGTTTTAGAAACCTCCCATCCTGGATCAGACCAAACACAGAGCCACGAGCTTCTGCCTCTGAGGTCTCCATGGTGTTCATCTCTTCCTGCTGCAGGTGTACTCGTGCTGTCCTGGCTCACTGTGCAGCTGTCAAGGATGTGCGTGTCCATACTGTCATTCCTGGTGACTTCCATATAATACAGAGGAATGTGCGTGTAGGAATGGGCCTATTCTGCACAACAGGATGGTCCCACCGACACACTCTCTGCATCCCCATCCACCTCACACTTTCTATATATCACATGCTTTTCTTCCTTTCTTCACGCGCTCACTCTCACATGGCCTTTGTCCTCCTCCGGTCTCCTTGTTGTCCTCTACCTCTATGGTTTCTGCCTTGCTGGCTCTTTTGCTGACGGACTCCAGCTGGATGTCGTGGCTGGGATAGAGGCGGGATCCTGGGTGTGTAGGCTGGTCTTTAGAGTCCTTCTGTAAGGGGAAAGCCCACACAACACTCCCACACCTTCCCCACACACCCAGGAGGGATTCCAGTCTCCACAAAGGCCACTTCCTTCTTTAATGTATTTGCTTGTTATATCATATCAAGGCTTCCCCAGTAAGAATAAATGCTGTTATTCTTAGCTGGAAGCTAGCATCAGCTGGCATTTATGCCAGATAAGGTTGGGGATATTCTATATTTACATCATTCTCAACAAATCCCATCATTTGATCTTCTCCACCCTGTCTGAGGCCCTCAGCTCCAAGCACATGCAGTACTTTCAGGGCCATTGAGGACACTGAAACTGACACTGAAACTAATTCCAAGTTTGTCTTGGAATTCGTTTTTCTAAGCAACATTAGGGTTCTACAGCAAACAACTGAATATTTAGTCTGATTTTAATACTTTTGGACATAGTATTCTTTACCAGGATTCAGTACATCCTCACTAAATTGTACCTCTGGCTGCATACAGTGTTTAAAGAAGCATTCAAAGATTCATATTGGAATATGAAATCTCCAAATTGTTCATTAGGAGATTTCCTGTAAATAACTATGTTTTGTGGTACATGTTATAGGGACAATACATTTATTTTTGTTAGAGGCTAGTTGTGTGGAATATATCAGCAGCTTCATATGTTTTATTTTTAAAGAACTACGATATTTGAATAACTTGCAGTAAATATGATCCATAAACATACAACAATTAACCCTCAGCCATCCCTGTTGTTGGGACCAAGCTTTGGGGACTTTGACTCATAACCTCATTATTACTAGAATTCCCGCTATAGCTGTTTTTAATAAATACAAAAATGTCTACCCATGGGATTTATTAACAATCCAAAAGAAATTAAAGCTGCGAGCAGCGATGAACGGACCCTCGCCATGTGCGCGTCGGGGTGCCGGTGGGACTCCGGCCTGCGCGTCCGAGAATGTCCGCGACCGTCCGCGACCGTCGGACTGCGCGTCTGCGAGCGAGACGTGTTTAATCCCGCGTGGACCGCCTGATGCTGGAAATGATGCTTTGCAAATAGTCCGATGCTTCCTGCGTCCTCTGCCTGGTGCTACAGAACGCGTGCATTATGTTGCTCTATATCAAGTGTAAACCACATTGTGTAAAAGTCACGTAAATCAGATGGTGTTTGTCAAAAAATGCAGATTTCCTTTCGCCAGCAGGTGGTGCTGTGAGTATTAGGGAAAATTAGCTTGTAGACATCCTCAGGCCATGAGTGTTATCAAGCATGTGAAGTTTGGGACCGTTTGGAATAAGTCCAGCTGAGTTACATCAGACATTTCCTTTAGCCAGTAGGCTTTGCGGGTTTACTGTAGCGCCCCCTAGTGGTCGAATGCAAAACAATTCTGAGGGTATGTTACTGGATGCGATGTGCACATATGCTGAATATTTTGGGAATTTAGAACAAATGGTTGAGAAGTTATGTGTATTGATATTTTGCCACGCACCTAAGAAGTGTATTGGTCCATATCTTGTAAAGGCAAAGAGATATCAAAAAGATTTTGATAATTTTTGATGATCTAGATCCACTTATGATCCACAGCAAATTTCATAGAAATTGGAGCCAGCGTGTAGGAGTTTGCAAAAATGTGTTTTCTTTTCACTAAAGTCAAAATGGCTGACTTCCGGTTGGGTTTAGAGCTTAGAGCTCCAGGGGCTTTTTTGTCCGTCTACATGTGCTACATATGTTTACCAAATGTTATACATCTAAATTTTATATATAGATAGTGAAAGGTACTGCGAGGGCTGCGTCGTCAAAATATTGTATAAATTCATACAAAATTGAAAATGGCAGACTTCCGGTAGGGTTTAGAGAATGGTCCCAATAGACTTATTTTTAAGTCTCCATAGGATACATGTGCCTACCACGTTTCACGCCAAAACGTAGCGCTGGGGTTGCTCTTTTGAAATATTGTAGGGGGCGCTACAGAAGCAATTTAAAACGGCCAAGCCCAGAACCCATATACACTATGTCTGCCTATGACCTATGACACATGTACAAAGTTCCATGACTTTTTGAGCATCCCAACACACTAAACCATCAGCTTCCTTTTTCATGGCGAACGATGCGTTGCCATGGCAACACCATGCAACGACAACTCACAATATTCATGATGATGCATCATCATTGTCTTAAGGCTATTCTTACCAAATTTGAAACTCATCAGGTTACCTGGCTAGGAGGTATGAAGAAAAGTATAAAATATGACATTTCCTTCAGCCAGTAGGCGGCGCTATGAGTTATTGAATTTTCTTCAATTGAAATATGTTCAAGCTTGAAGTAGCATCATGCATAAGAAGTTTTGTGCGGATTGGATAATGTACCTTGGAGTTATAACAACTTATAAGAATTTATTTTTTCAAAAACAGTGAGGCAAAATGGCCGCCACGCCACGTCAAGGTTTTTCGATGAAAGCGCGAAATTTTGATAACTTTTAATCACAAAGGTCTTAAGAGCATCCTGACCAAAGGAGAAGTTGATCGCATAAATTCTCTAGGAGGAGTTCGTTAAAATACGAAGGCTGAAATCGGCAAAAGTGACAAAAAGCACAACTTCGCGGGTTTGCTGTAGCGCCCCCTAGTGGTTTAATGCAAAACAATTCTCAGAGTATGTTACAGCATACGATGTGCACATATGCTGCAAAATTTGGAATTTTAGGACAAACGGTTGAGAAGGTATGTGTATTGATATTTAGCCACGCACCTACGAAGGTTATTGGTCCATATCTTGTAAACGCTAAGAGATATCAGAAAGATTTTGATAACTTGTGATAAGGTAGATCCAGTAATGATCCACAGAAAATTTGGTAGTAATGGGACTAAGCATGTAGGAGGAGTTCGCAGCAATGTGTTTTACACTAAATTCAAAATGGCGGAAAATCTAAGTAGGCGGAGCTTAGGGGTCTGTTTGGCTTTTTTGTAGCTCTAGCTCAAGTGGACATGTGTGTCAAATTTCAAGTTAATGGGACATACTGGCCGAGGGGCGTCGCCGGTCCGACTTGTAGGGGGCGCTAGAGAGCCATTTCTGAAAACAGAAAGATGTATTCTTTTTCAGATGGCTATATTCACCAGGCCTGACAAGTACCCAAAATTTGGTGAGTTTTCATGCATGGCAAGTCCTCCAACCATGCGTACGTTTACCCCAACGGGTACAATATCAATAGGGCCTCGCCGGCCCGACGTCGGTTGCTCGGGCCCTAATTAGAGTGAAATGAATGAAACCCAGAAAAACATTTCTGGGTTTCATTCATTTACCTCCAGAAAGAGAACACATGGAGGCACCTTCCCCTTGTGTTCATGTTTCAGTGTGTCTGGCTTTCAGAGAACAACATCTGAAACACTATTGTGAACAAAAGACGTTTAGTTATGTTTTATGTGCATTGCTGTGGGTATGGGCTCAGTGACATGGCCGTGATGGATGTGGAGGTCAGTACTCCTCCTCTACATTATTACAGACAAGATTTACAGAAACCCTCTTGACTCCACAACTTCACAACTTAAACATCAGCTTCGTGCCTCCTCTGTGCTTTACCAGCCACCGGCTGACTTCCTGCTGCAGCAGAGACATACAGGCACGGACATTATTGCTGACGTGTCGTCCTTCCTGTCTTGTCCTGTCAAAGAGACAAAGACGCCCTGAGATGGACGATACGATGCTGCGTTTGTGGGACGACACACTGACAGCACCTTTCTGCATCCAGAGACGTAGAGTACCATCCGGGAGCTCCTGACACAAACAGCCAGCCTTACACATCCTCAAACATTACTCGGCATGAAATTTGTAATTAACTGTGACTGGGCAAACCCTGAAAAAAACTCTGCTCTTCCAAATCAGCTAATCTCAAAAGGAATGCAGCAGTATAGCTTGCCACAGCCTGGCACATGTGCATTCAAGCTTTTGAAACATTTTAGGAGCGACGGACAAACCGACAACGAAAGATGAGCTGATTGACTCTGTGAGTAGCAGTCCTGGGGGCTAACACGGTGTAGCAGGCCATAGTATACCCCCAGCCCGGATTATACCTGGGGTTAAAGGGGCCTAGGCTAGATTATACCCCGGGTATATTATGGCCGATAATATGATATCAGTAGTGTTGAGTGATATACACAAAAATTACTTAATTTTTCAACATTTTATTGGAGGTTCAGCTTTGTCAGGTAAGTTAAGTGAGAAAGCTAACTGACTTAAATCTTAAAACTTTAAAACATAGACTTGTATTACTTCAACCAGAATAACAGAAAAAACATTAGACTTTCACAAAGCTCAAAGATTATTACGTCCTGAAACTTCAACTTCTAAGACTAGCAAGTCCTTGCTACAATATAAATATTCAAAGTTAACCACTGATAACAACATCAAAACATCCACAAAGATCAAAGATTACTACCACACTTCTCAGTAGTGTTACACATTAAAATAAAAGCACATATCCAAAACATAATGCAATTGTAACATAATGTAATAAAAGTCACAACGTCCTGAAACTTCAACTTCTAAGACTAGCAAGTCCTCGCTACAATATAAATGTTCAAAGTTAAACACTGATAACATCAAAACGATCATACTTGTTTTCAAGATAAAGTGCATGTTCTGTTGATGACTGCAGATTGAAGCTTGCGTGATGGAGTCACCAACTTTTGTGTGGATGACGATCCCCTGAGGTATACTCTGGCCTGGAGGGGCATACTCTGGCCTGATGGGGTATACTCTGGCCTGATGGGGTATACTCTGGCCTGGAGGGGTATACTCTGGCCTGGAGGGGTATACTCTGGCCTGATGGGGTATACTCTGGCCTGGAGGGGCATACTCTGGCCTGATGGGGTATACTCTGGCCTGATGGGGTATACTCTGGCCTGGAGGGGCATACTCTGGCCTGATGGGGTATACTCTGGCCTGGAGGGGTATACTCTGGCCTGGAGGGGTATAGTATGGCCGAGGCTATTTTACACCCCCAGGTATAGTTTGGCCTAGGACAGTTTATCCCCAGTTTAATCTGGGCGATATTCACAATCTGGGTTACAACGGTACACTGGTGACTGTAAAGACACACACAACGCCCACTGCAATGGGCATGAACAGAGGGCTTAGGGCTGAGTTGTTAGTAATCAACTTGCAGACATTGGATAGATTTTATACCTTCTGCACAATTTGTAACTAAAATCAGGATCACCAGAGTCAGAGATGATAAACTACAGTCAGCTGCATGGAATAGTCCCATGAAGGGTCCAATCAGTCGCAGAACTTTAAATAAAAGCCATATTTGTTGAGTCCTGCAGAGGGATACCATGCTTTATTCACAGGTGTTCGGGCTCCCCTGCATTCATTGACGTGGTGTCTGCTGTTGTTTCTGGTGTCCTTATGCGGAGTGTGTCATTTGATGAACGTTCATCAAAGCTCCCTGTCATCTGCACCTGTAAACTCTTATGGATAACAACCTTCAAATATGTCCACAGTGAGGCCAAATATTAGCTTACTAATTGAAATGTTGACCTGCTGATGGTGCTTGAGGGCAAGTTTAGGGGTTCACCAAAGTCATTATAGGATTGATCCGAACCATGGTATCCATACATATAAGAAGGGCAACATGTGCCACGACATACCAAACCGTTCTTTCTTCACTCACTAACGGGGGCTTGGTCAGGAACCCGTAGGGTCACTTGGGGGAAGGTAAGAAAACGACTTTAGTAAGAGCTCGTGGTTTGGGTTATCTTCAGTTCCGTAACCGACGTTACGTACGTGCTGAAAGTACTTCATGTAACATACTTGCGTAACTTCAAGTAGGTCAATGATGAGTTTTGGTTTCAACATGAATCATGAGATTCACCGTCTGGGGAACATGAATGTCAGAACCAATCTCATGGCAGTGCATCTGATAGTTGCTGGGCCTACAGATTGGCCCGGAGAAGTAGAAACAAGGTCCTGGGGTCACCAGAACATTCGTAGTCATCCTCTGGGAACCATGAATATCCCATTAGTCCAGTAGATGTGGCGATATCTTTGACTGTGGCCAAAGTGTAGGTCAGCAGCAGCAGGATGGACAGATCGCCTCTCAGAGAGAGCAGCAGGGGGCAACAGGACATGTGGAGCTGCAAGCTGGGAGGAGGGATGGTGGAGTAGTACTGACTGTCAGCTGGGAGACGGATGGATGTCTGTTCTACCAGCATTCCCATCACGTGTACTGGGCCGTCAGCGGGCTACAGTGTGGTGCTGGAATTGCACTTGTATTAATTAAGTGTGCATAGTGTGTTTGTGCATGCATATTTAATGCTGTGGTATGTTCATGTATTATATTTCCATATCATTATGTTAGTCTTTACACACACTCATCTTTATATCATGAAGCTGTATATGGTGTTGATACAACAGGTATGTGCGTATTGCATTCATGTGGAGGTTTTGGAATATACAATGTGTTGTTCGAATCACCTACCCTGTTTGAGCCAACCATCACAAACATCAAGAGGTGTCATGAGGGGGTGTACCGCTCCCCAGCAGAAGCACTGCATCAGTTCCTGTCTGAGGTTGAACATTAACAGGCTCTCCATCAGGAGCTGCCACTGTGAATAGGGGGTGAATGTAGCTCCTGCTCTCCGCTGCATCCTGAGGCCCCGCTGGGGCAGACAGGAGACTGCCAGTGTCTCATCATCACAGGGCCGTTCAACGGGATCCTCTGTCTTTGTTTGTCTGGACGAGGACACGACAGGGATGACAACACGTCAGCTATAATGGCCTCGTCTGTGGTTTTCTGCTGCAGCAGGAACTCAGTCAGCGGGCGGTGGAGAGGAAGTCAGAGGAGGCAGGGAGGTGGATGAGAAGGGTTACGCTGAGCTTTCAAGCACTTTTCATGAAGCAGGAAGTTGTCCCCACGGTTGCCTGTGTTGGAGGTTTGAACCAGACCACGACCAGGTTTGTGTATGTGTGCTCCATTAACTACAAACCATTTTTAAAGAATGTTGTAAATAGAATAATTAATGTAGAACTTTAGACTTTGTTTTACTTCATTTCTTTTTCTCCGTTATGTAATTCTGCTGCTCTCTGACACTTATTACATCACCTTTCACTGTGACTTGTTTCTATCCTTTTCTCCAGGTGTTCTCATGTTACTTTACTTTTTGTTTTGTAAAGGTTTTCCCCCATTATCTAAATAAAGGGAATAAATGGTGCTGTGTGTTGCATCGACTTTTTAAAGCCCTTCCAAGACAAATTTGGGGCTGTATCAATAAAATCAGAAAAGTGAAAAAATGGAGTGCATCATTGTAAACAAAAAACACAAGTATTAATAAAAGCAAGAAGTTACACACAATTAGAACATGTATAATAACAGCCATATTAAAAGCTTTTCCCTTTCTCTTATAACATGTTGACCTAACTTGACACTATCAGAATTAACATAAAAAGAATTAACAGTATCTTTAATGTCTTATTTTCATACACTTTAATAATATTTTCTTAAAGGTATTAATTCGAAATTCAGAGCCACAACACGGCTCTCAGGATGGTGTCGACTGAGCCGGTGGCAAGTAGCTAATGGTGATATCAGCCATAACGGTGCTAACGGTGTTTACCTGAGTGGGACTAGAAGGTTGTGCTCCGCTTCCACGGTGATGCTGTCGGTTGGTACGGCGTCATCAGCTGTAACCGCTGTATGAGTGCAGTGCATAGCGGTCCATGAGCTAACCAGTGGGCACACTCACAACACACACAGAAGAGTGACCACTCTCTGCTCGGGCAGACATTAGGCCTCTCTACTGCATCTTTACATAGATAATGCTTTTTGCTGCTACGTTAATGCTCTGAATGTCGAATGAAGAGTAGGCCACTGGTATGGTACCAAATTGAGCAAAAGTTGGTACCATACCTAAACATTCTAAAGATTCAAGAATTTATTTACATCAAGAAAGATTTCTGCTAAAAAGACAAAAATGTAAAGCATCATTTATTTGACGACAAATCATTTTCCATACATGTGGCGCTGGAGTAAAGCTGGCTTTGAAGTGAACCAGGTATAGTAACAACATGAATGAACTTATGAGCTGTATTTAAGAATTCATATCACGTCACATGAGCAATGTTCAGTTCTTGGAACCGTTGGTTTAATGGTTGCAGTATGCAGATACACACAGTTCACAGATCACATATGTTTTATATTCACAGTTTCAGAGTTTATTCCGACTGCATACAGTAGTTATATCCATCACTATGCTGCAGTCTTATTCCTCTGAAGTGGGGCCGCTGTTGGTGTCAGTGGTTCCATGCAAGCAGAGATACGCAAAGATACATCAAAATGTATTTTGATACAAAATACAAAATACCCCTCAAGTAAATGTATCAAAATAAAATACAAAATACTGGTGCCAGAAAATGTAACAAAATACAATACTTGTATTTTGTATTTAAAATATAGGAAATACTTTTTTCTCACAATTTGGGATAGCAGAGCATTCAGGTTTGGGCTCTATAATATAATATAATTATATATAATGCACACAAAGCTCTGGTGAAGCCCACAAACAGGAAGAACAGTCACAGAATGTCAGTGTAATAAGCACATCTGTGCTTGTTGATGGTCCTTCTTGAACATCATCTTGCTGAGACATGTTGTCCACCTGGCCAACTGTAGAATGTATGCAATCATAAAACTAAGAATACTTTCATAATATGCCTTTCAAATAAAATAAATTGGATATTTAATGTGTTTTTGAACAAATGGACATCTACTGTCATAGCCTGGCTAACTGTGAACTATATTATCTGCCAGTAATTGATATGATATTATGACATTCACATTGAGAAGATACAGCATAACTCAGTGGTGGGTCATCAGGGCCTGCAAGGCCTTCTCTGCTGGCCTAAACAGAATCACAAAGTTATCATTTAATATATTATAAAAATTATAAAAATATTTTCCCCATTATCTTATGTTCTCATTGCACAGCTCCTGTCTTCCTCAGTTGCTCTGCTTCCAGTGCAGCTTGTTTTAAGTAGAGCTTTTATCCAATCAGATCTCACCTCTGTATCAGATCTTTAGTTTGACCTGTTGGGCGTATTCTTTGACGTGTCAGCGCCTGCTAGCCGGCCAATAGCTACGTCAGCATTACGTGCAGCTCAGTTTCCATGTGCAGCTCTGCCGCGAGGTGCAGAGTGTGCTGTGATTGGTCAGTGGGCGAGCGCGTGACTATCGTGAAACGAAACTTAACGGCAGAGGCTTAGTCGGGTAGTGAATAACATCACGTGATGCAGCTCAGCCAATAAAATATGAGCATTCTGACTGAGTGAGATGCACCACACACCATGACACAGGGGGGGGGGGGCTGAGACGAGGAAAGACATTGCAGAGCAGTACGTTCTATGTTCCAGTTGTGAAAGTAAAATCCTAAAACAATTTCGGTGGGTCGCGGCTTGTCATTAAGGAATGACGGTGGATCCCACAGCCAGACCATCTGAGAACCACTGTCCTCCATGAGCGCAGAAAACATGTTCACAAACTAGAGCACAAAAGTGCTCTAGTGTTATTCAAACGTATTGTAAGCCTCGTACCGAACGGGTTAATACGAAGATGTATTTAGTTACATCCTTAAAAACGAAAAGCTGTGGCGCCATCATGTGGTTATAAGGTGGTATTTCAGCTGCAGGACAGCAGTGAAGGCCCAGGCATACAATGCACGGCCCGTCACTGGCATAACTTGTAATACAGTGCAAGATTAGATGGTCAGACGTCTCTTGATAAGGTTATCATGAACATACAAGCTCCCAATCTCCCTCTTCCTATAGCTAGCTACTAGACTGATAAGTTAACTTGCTAAACACTGGCTATGCACTAGCCTAGACAGCATGCTAGCATCATTAGCATGTTAGCATCGAGCTTGATATTATAACCATCACCATGTATATACAATAGGCTATGTAGCCAGACCCAGACATCAATTATACATCAAGCTAGTTGACATCTGTTACACTCAGATACAATATTTAACTTGACAGACAATCCGTTGAACTGGAAGATCTGAAGACTGAACTCGTGGACTGTTTTTTGATTCGTGGAGAAAGTATTTTGAGTATTTTAAATACAAAATTACTCCACTCTAAAGTATTTTGTTACAAATTACATTAGATTTTTATCGGCCCTATCAAATACAACTTACAAAATACTCAAAAGTAATTGAAATACATATCAAATACAAGAAATAGAAATACTGCCCATCTCTGCATGCAAGGCATTTCCATTTTCCATCTGCACATGAACTCGACAAAACCACCTCCAGCGAGCATAAAACCTCTTTGAAAAAACCAACTTCAAAATGCACATAAAAGTATGCGATATGAAACCAGACAGTTTGACGGTTTTGATTGTTATTCAAAGCCTTCTGATTGGTCGAACCTTGTGAGAACCACATCTGGTCCTCCACAAATAACCTTCTGAAACGGCCCTCATCTTTTCATTCTGTAGCTTTCTAGAAAATTAGAATCTTTGTTGCCCTGTAATGAGGACGGCCTTATAGTCTCTGTCACGTCACAAATACAAACACACACACGCACGCACGCACACACACACACACACACACACACACACACACACACACACACACACACACACACACACACACACACACACACACACACACACACACACACACACACACACCACACCCACACACACACAGATCATCCATCTCTCGGTCTCTTTGTTCTCTGGAAGAGATTAGACAGGAGTGACAACATATCAGCCGTAATAGCCATGTCTGTAGTTTTCTACTCAGCTGAAAGCTGCAGAGAGGAACTGGAGTGCAGAGGTGGAAGACACATGAAAAGTCATAGAAGTTACTGACAACAGAAAGTGTGCTGATCTTGCACGCGGCTTATACGTCGTAATGGAAAAAAACAAGCCATCTGTGAGAAATAGTGATGGAACAGTCACTGGAAAACATTTTGGAAAATATATCTTCCGACTCAGTGAGGAATTTATATCAATTTGACCTCTGTGCGTCAGTTAGCCTAGCTTAGCATACAGACTGGAAGCAGGAGGGAACAGCTAGTCTGCTCTATCCAAAGTTAGAAAATGCAGATATCAGCACCTCTACAGTCTGCTAATGAGTATGTGTATCCTGTTTCTACTCACCAACCAGTGTGGGACTCACGATCGGTCTCGTCTTGGAATCGACCACATCGTTACTCGGTCACAGACAAAGAGGACACAGGACTATATGTCAAATACGGTCAAGACCACAACTGCTGGGCTATCACTGAACAGATTCATTTGTGAACAGCATTACTGTGATCGAATGTAAAACTTAACATTTCTAATCTAGAATATGTCACGTGCACTCCATGTGAGTGCACGTGACATATTCGAAATATTAGAATAACTATTAGAATAAATATAATGTAAGAATAAATATAGAAAATTCACAGCAGTGTGTAAATTCTGCAATGCGATGATGGCTGAGACAGCTGGGACCACGACAAAAACTTGATCTGCATTTCGATACACTTATGGTTTGCATGTTCCTCATTTTAGTTCCTTTAATTTATCGTGTGTCACGCAGTTATGTACAAGTACAACAAGTTAATTAGTGCGCATTGGAGAGGTTGGGAGGTGTATTCAGGACGGCAGAGTCGCTGCCCATCTTTCGGCGCAGGCTGAAAACTCACCTCTTCAAGAAGGCCTACCAGTGGCGGCCGGCCAATAGAGGGCCACGGGGCCTGGCCCCGCCCACCTTGAGCCACAAAAAACAAAAAATTATAATATTATTATATATATATTTTTAAATAATATTAATAAATTATACAAATTGTCAATATTTGTGTTTTTGAGCTATGTAATATACCCAGTAATATTTGTAAAACATCTCGGCGGCAGAGGGAGACCCGCTACCTCCTGACGTAGACAACGGAAACGTAAATCCAGCTCTCTCCTTCTTCGCTCGCTCCAGACCCAGCTCGGGAACGAGCCTCCGACGACTCTGGCTGCCCGGCACGCAGCGCTCAAAGACGCCACCCCCCCCCCCCCCCCGCGCTCCAGCCAGGCCCCCCATCGAAGACTCACCAGCTGATCGAAGACGCGCCAGCTGATCTCCAACTCGACCACAGTCCGCCTGCTAAGCGCATCAGCGCAACAAGCAAACCGTGCCAACTCCTCACAACTTTCCCAAAGTCACGTTAGGGAAAAACAAACAAACACAACGTACCTACATGCAAACACTCCGGCGCGACGATCGTGACGTCACCATGCACCCTGAGGCTCCGCCCCCCAACACACAAGTCCCGGGTTGCCAGGTCTTCTTTCTGTCCCCCTTTCTAAGCTGTCCCCCCCTCTAAGCTATCCCTTTACTGTTCTCTTACACCACCTTTCTTCTGCCGTACCTTGGCACCGGGTTGCCAGGTCTAATTTCCTCCGTCCCCCTCCCCTATCCTGCTTTTCCTATGCAGATTCCTGGCACCGGGTTGCCAGGTTCCCTCTCCTCCGTCCCCCTCCCCTATCCTGCTTTTCCTACTACACATACTCTTCCCTCTATGCAGATTCCTGGCACCGGGTTGCCAGGTCTTCTTGCCTCTGTCCACCTCTCTAAGCTGTCGCCCCCCCTCTAAGCTGTCCCTTCACTGTTCTCTTACACCACCTTTCTTCTGCCCGTACCTAGGCACCGGGTTGCCAGGTCTTCTTTCCTCCGTCCCCCTTTCTAAGCTGTCCCCCCCTCTAAGAGATTCCTGGCACCGGGTTGCCAGGTTCCCTCTCCTCTGTCCCCCTCCCCTATCCTGCTTTTCCTAATACGCATGCTCTTCCCCCTATGCAGATTCCACTTTTCCTACTATGCAGATTCCTGGCACCGGGTTGCCAGGTCTTCTTGCCTCTGTCCCCCTCTCTAAGCTGTCCCCCTCTCCAAGCGCAACAATGCAACCACTGAGCGCAACAACGCAACCATTGAACGCAACAACGCAACCACTGAACACAGCAAGCAACAACGAACCGCAGCAAGCAACAACGAATCGCAGAGAGAGAGAAAAAGAAGAGAGGAAAGAAGGAAGAGAGAAGAAAGAGAGGAGAGAGAAAGGAAGAGAAAGAAAAGAAGAGAGAGAGAAAGAAAGAGAGAGGAAGAAAATGAAAGACAGCAAAGTAGAGAAGAAAGAGAGAAAGAAGGAGCGGAAGAGAGAAAAGAAAGGAAGAAGAAAAAAAAACTTCCAGTGATGGACCCACACAATTGGCCAACAACGATGCCGCTCCCTCTGCCGTCTTTTGGGGGTTTTCCACGACGGCCGACGTTTGCCGTAGACCAGCCTCGGGTCTTGCAAGCAGATGCCAAGTCGTTCCCCCCCCCCCATGCTATGAAATCGGACCAATAGTAGCCACAGCATCACGTGGGGCCGCAGATGGCCCAGCAGTCCATCCCTTAAACTCCTGACAACCAGCAGTCGGTTACCCAATCATCAAATGACGCTGCGACACCCGTCCGCCAAGGGCACGTCCTCGATGCAGCTCAGGCCTGGGCCACCGCAATGCCATGGCTTTCTCGTTTCCCATTCAAGGAGTTCAGCCCTCCTGCAGACACCCGTCCAACATCGGTTCGGCCACATCCAACGCCGTCTTTAGACCCACAAATCCTCACTCGATCTTGCCGACCAGCGCACAGGCTTATTTTGGGAGTTCTGCAAGGCCGGGAGCCGCAGTGGATCCTCAGCTAAGCCTCTCTCAAACCGCATCAGGCCAAATCTCCATCAACCATTCCTCACACTCCAAACAACCGACGAAGGCTCGCTCCGGCCGAGGTGGGGGCCTAAGCTAGTGAATTGTAAGTCGCTTTGGATAAAAGCGTCTGCTAAATGACTGTAATGTAATGTAATATTCCTTTTACCTCGGACAGACCCAGGCTCGCTGTTTCTCCCTGCTTCCAGTCTTTATGCTAACTTAGCTAGGCTAACCATTTCCTGACATATCCTAACACACACCGATGTGAGAACAAAAACAAGTTGCGTTTGATCCGAAGTTTCCCCATTTAACCTATATACTGTATATATGCATAGATTATACCAGTGGTGGGCCGTCAGGGCCAGCTAAGCCTTCTCTGCTGCCTAAACACAACCACAAATTTATAGCTACTTTATAATTTTTCACAAATACACTGCATGTATGATAATTTATTTTCCCATTATCTTATTTCCTCATTGCACAGCTCCTGTCTTCCTCTGTTGCTCTGCTTCCAGTGCAGCTTGTTATAAGGAGAGCTCTTCAACCAATCAGATCTTTAGACGTGTTGGGCGTATTCTTTGACGTGTCACTGGTACTGCATTAACGTGCGCCGTGATTGGTCAGTGGGCCAGCGTGACTTTTGTCAAACAGAAAGCTAGCTAGCAGATCTTAGTGTTTACTAAGAGTTCAGGTTGAAACATGTGTAAGAGCAGTTATGACATTTTTAGTGTTTTGCTTGCTGTAGAGTCTTTATTTCTTTGCCTAGCTGTGTTTTTTTTGTCTCCTACATGAGCGCAGACAACCCAAAACATTATATTTCCCACAATTTAAGCTTCTACATTTTCCAAATGCACTAGTATTATGCAAACGTATTGTTCGGTTGGTAAGCCTCGTACCCAACAGTTTAATACGAATACGTGTATTATTACACCATAGAAACAAAGAACAATAGCTGTGGCTCATAATGAACTCATTAGGAGATGGCTCAAGTGTAAGGCAAGGCAAGTTTATTTGTATAGCACATTTCAACAACAAGGTAATTCAAAGTGCTTCACATAAAACCATTAAAAGCATCAAAACATAAGGCAAAAGAAAAGGAGATTTAAAAACAATTAAGAACATTCATTAAAACATTAAAAAACAGTGTAAGAAATAAAATGCAGTAGTAAAATGCAGAAATGCAGGAAATTGATTAATATATCAATTGAATGTGGTTCAATTAAAGGCAGCAGCAAACAGAAAAGTCTTCAATCTTGATTTAAATGAGCTGAGGGTCTCAGCAGACCTGCAACTTTCTGGGACTTTGTTCCAGATATGTGGACCAGAAAAACTGAACGCTGCTTCTCCATGTTTAGTTCTGACTCTGGGAACAGAAAGTAGACCGGTCCCAGATGACCTGAGGGGTCGGGATGGTTCATAAGGTAGCAGCAGATCAGAGATGTATTTTGGCCCTAAACCATTCAGTGCTTTGTAAACCAACAGCAGGATTTTAAAGTCAATTCTTTGTTGGACAGGAAGCCAGTGCAAAGACATTAGAACTGGGGTGATGTGATCCACCCTCCTGGTCTTAGTGAGGACTCGAGCTGCAGCGTTGATATGGCTGTTCAGGTTGAGGTCTGAATCCATAACTACACCTAGATTTCTGGCTTGGTTTGTGGGTTTTAACATCAGTGACTGAAGCTGAGCGGTGATTTTCAATTGTTCGTCCTTGGTACCAAAAACAATTACTTCTGTTTTATCTTTGTTTAATTGAAGAAAATTCTGGCATATCCAGTTGTTGATTTGTTCAATGCAGTTACCCAGCCCTTGTATGGGATTATAGTCCCCTGGTGACATAGTTATGTAGATTTGTGTGTCGTCTGCATAATTATGATAACACACTTTGTTGTTTTCCATAATCTGAGCTAGTGGAAGCATGTAGATGTTGAACAGAAGAGGCCCCAGTATTGAACCTTGGGGAACACCACATGTCATTTTAGTCAGCTCTGATGTGTAATCAGCTACAGACACAAAGTATTCTCGGTCCTTCAAGTAGGATTCAAACCAGTTAAGTGCTGTGCCAGAGAGTCCCACCCAGATTTTTAGTCTTTCTAGGAGTATGGCATGGTCGACCGTGTCGAATGCAGCACTGAGATCCAGTAACACTAAGACTGAACTTCTGCCATTGTCTATGTTTAAGTGGATGTCGTTGAAAACCTTAACAAGAGCAGTTTCAGTACTGTGGTGCTGTCGAAAGCCTGACTGGAAAACATCAAAGCAGTTATTTATGGCCAAGAAGTTGGTCAGCTGTTGGAAAACCGCTTTTTCAATTATTTTACTTAAAAATGGGAGGTTTGATATTGGCCTATACTTTTTCATTGTTGCGGAGTCTAAACTAGCCTTCTTTAGGAGTGGTTTAATGACTGCAGTTTTTAGGGCTTGTGGGAAGACACCTGAGAGAAGGGATGTGTTTACAATTTGTAAAAGATCAGTGGTCATGCAGTTTGAAATATTTTTGAAAAGTGTGTTGGTAGAATATCCAAGCAGCAGGAGGATGACTTCAGATGTTGTATAATGTCTTCTAGGCTTCTATGGTCGATTGAATGAAATTGTGTCATGATATTTGAATGGATGTTATTCAGAGATCGGGACAACACATATCCTGTGGTTGGTGTGGAGGCACTGACTGCTTGTCTAATTTTCTGAATTTTGTCATTAAAAAAGGAGGCAAATTGATTGCTTGCCCAGGTGGATTGGAGCTCAGCAGCTACCGACACTGGAGGGTTTGTTAGCCTGTCGACGGCAGCAAATAAGGCGCGTGTATTGTTCTTGTTTTTGGTTATGATGTCAGAGAAGAATGACTGCCTTGCATTTCTAAGTTCCAAATTATAATTGCGAAGTCTCTCTTTGTAGATGTCACAGTGAACCTGGAGATTAGTTTTTCGCCACCTGCGCTCAGCTTTCCGACACTCTCGTTTCTCTATTTTGACCAGCGTAGCATTTCTCCAAGGAGATCTTTGCTTACCCGAGACAACCTTCACTTTAGTGGGTGCAATGGCATCAACAATATTTTTTACTTTAAAATTGAAGCCATCTACAAGCTCATTGACTGAGAGGCAAGAGAGGGCTGGTGTGGAGGAGAACTTCTGAATAAATAGTTCACTGGTGTTTTCAGAGATGTAACGCTTTGTCATAACCTTGGTTTGGACATTTGTGTGCAAGGAGATTGCACCTTCAAAGAAAACACAGAAATGATCAGAGAGTGCAACATCAGTCACAGCAACCTTGGAAATGTTTACACCTTTGGTGATGATTAGGTCCAGAGTGTACCCCCTGTTGTGGGTGGGTCCTGTCACATGCTGAGTCAGATCATAGTTATCAAGGACACCACATAGTTCTATAGACTCTCTGTCCTGGGGATTATCAACATGGATATTAAAATCACCAACAATAACAACACAGTCAAAATCAATACAGATTACAGACAGCAGTTCAGTAAACTCATCAAAGAAGGTTGCACAGTATTTAGGTGGTCTGTAAATGTTGAGGAATAAAGCTTGAGTGGAATTCAGAGCCACATATTCAAAAGAACCAAAATGACCAAAGGACATCTGCTTGCATTGAAGAGAATCATTAAATAAAACAGCAACTCCACCTCCTTTCTTATGCGCTCTTGTTTCACTCATGAAACTGAAGTTGTGAGGTGTTGATTCAATAAGAACAGCTGCACTGTTGATTTAACCAAGTTTCAGTTAACAACAAAATGTCCAGTTTGTGCCTAACAATAAAATCATTGATTAAAAATGTTTTTCCTGACAGAGACCTGACATTTAATAAAGCTAAGTTTAATGTGGTTAAAGCTTTCTTTGCCCAATTTATTTGGACAGGCTGACGAGGAATGTATGCTAAGTTTGATAAGTTAGCATGTTTACTATTGTTTCTTCGCAGCCTCACCTTTCTTTTTCTATAAACTTGCAGGACAGGAATTGAGACGGCTAGCTGCATACAGGGCCCCGACTTTTAACTGTCGAGGAGTGGGGAGAGGAGTGTGTTTGGTTTCATGTGGTCAGTGAACTCCAGGAGGGGGGAGGATGGGGAGAGTGTGAGAGAGGAAAGGGACCTGGATGGAATTTGGGGGGTGGAAGTAGGTGCTGGGGAGGGAGGTAAAGACTCCTCGTCTAGGAAGGGTAGGGATGAGGTTGGAGACTCCTCCTTTTGGCTGTTGTTAGGTGGGGGCCTTCCCGTAAGGTCTCCATGGCAATGCTGTGTGGTTATCTCTTGTTTAGACTCCTCTCTGGTCTTGTCCTTGGCAGTAGGGACAGACGGGTGACTCAGGGAGTAAAATAGGTTAGAGGTAAACAGTTTTACCCCTGACTTGTTCAGGCAAACTCCATGCGCTGTAAAAAGATGTCTGTGCTCCCAGAAAAGGTAGAAATTGTTGATAAAATGTACTGAATGGTCAGTACATGCAGTTGACAGCCATTTGTTCAGTGCACGGCCCGCCACTGTATTATATAGGATTTGTACGACGGAATAAAGATCAGAGCTCATCAGAATAAGACTCTTTCTATCTCTGGTAAAAGGTTACCAGAAGCCCTGAGATATTGATTGCTGATAAGTTATGACCGGAGTGTATTGATCCAGCAGGACGTATGCCCACAGCAGTAAGATGATGAGACACATCTCAGCCCTGACCATGAATATTTCAGGAGAGAACTAATTAATCATAAAGATCTAAATTCTTTCAGCAAGAGTTGCTTATTTGAAAAAGAATCTCTCATGCTTGTCTTCCAGAAAAACAAACATTCCTTAGTTGACGCAGGTTTTTAAGCATAAAGAGCCCATCATTTCTTAAATGCATGAGCAGTGTTTTGTTGCGATAAGTTATGGGATGCAAGTATTGATCCGGCCTGTTTTGTGAACACAGGACATTAAGAGAACATCACGCTATCCATCTGCACGTGATGATGGATGATTCCCAACAAGCAACAGCGAATCACATTCAAAGATCTCATTCAACTGTTGGGAATGGAGGCGATCTGTCCTGTTTCACGTGGATATTCTGGGATGTTTCACAGTGAGGAGAGCAGAAACTTGCTGCCAGGCTAACGTGCAGAGACCATTAGATAACAACAACACCTGCAGAGAAAGTCAATACATTTCTCAGCAGCCTCGAAATGATTATGAAGAGAACATTTATTGTATCAAGGAGACAGATGAGTGAATTTGAATCCATTGGAATCACAGCTACTCATGACTACAGCTACGTTCATGAAGATGTCACAGGACTGCTGGTAAATAAGAAGAGCTTCTTAGGACACCGTCAGATACCGATGCTTGGTCCGTGCCCCTCGGCGCCTAACACCGACGCACCGCGGCACACTTTAGCGTCCGTATGAGACGCACCGTGCTCACAGCTAACTCCAATCTAAACCCATTTGCTTCTTTATTAGACCGTCAGAACAACTGACGCAGTGCAAAGAGTGAGAAAGTCCATGTAGGGAGGAGGTCGGGTGGATCAAACCCAAGACATCCACTCAGGAGACCATTGTTTGCATCAACGTTGACTTATTTTACCCTAGTTTTGAGATGCTTAACTAACGTAAGTCACGTAAATAATATCATTATTTTAACCCAAGCCTCAAACTTCTTCGAAGCCGAACCAAGTGAACTTAAAAACTAGGTGAAGGAAACAAACTAAACTAAGGGACTAAAGCAGAGCTGGTGATGGTTTGAACAGTGGAAAGGCTAACAAAGATGTTTAAAAAAAAAAAATTTATTAATTTTTTATTGAAAGACACGAGACAATATTAAGACAATACATAGACATAACAACAAGAGGATGACAAGAACAGTGGGATAAAAGCCAGCAAATATCATATAGTCAGTGTGTGTGTATGTGTGTGTGAGAATGTCCTTGAGCCTTTCAAGATGGAGGAAAAAAATATATATATATATATATATATAATAATAATAATAATTTAAAAAACCAAACCAAAAAAAAAAATAAAATGAAAAAATGAAAAACAGGTAAGTATGTGTGCATATGGATGTTCATGTATGCATGTACGTGGGTTTCAATTGGTTGTCCGGCAAGAAAAACAAAACAATATCACTATCACAACAATATCAATATCAGGATAGTTTTCTTGGCGATAGTTAGGGCCACAAGGAGTAATTTGCGGTTTGTTTTACTCAGATGTATTGTTGAGATGTCTCCTAGTAAGCACAGTGAAGGGGATAAAGGGACGAGGCAGCCCAGGAAGACAGACAGTGACTCAGTGAATCTGCAAGGTAAGATTCTTGTTTCTGTCAAATAGTTTCTGTTTCTTGTTCCTCAAACTTAGCATCGCACAGGAAAAGGGTAGAAAATGAGCGTATTCACCCAGGTGTCATGTTTCCATCACTGTAGATTGGACCTGGAGCCGATAAATACCTGTGACTACTGTCACTCACCTCAGGAATGAATGCAGATCTCACCGCTGTGTCTCCAGGTAAGAAGAGAGCCCGAGGCCTGCAGACTCACACGGGAATCCATGTGCACTTTAAGGAATGGGGACGATATTGTTGATTGTCATATTCTTCAACCAATCTGATCTTTAGTTTGACATGTTGGGCGTATTCTTTGACGTGTCAGAGCTGCTAGCTGGCCTACAAGTACGTGATTGGTCAGTGGGCTAGCCTGACATGTTGGGCGGTGACAATCCCAAAATCTGCTGTCTCTGTGGAGCGGACATTTTCAGCCTCAAACGCATTAAAACCTATTCAAGAAATACAACTGATAGGAACCATTGTTACGTCCAGTGTTGCTCTGGGGACATATTTAGCCGGTGCCAGCATTGGCAACTTGGCGCCTTTCTCGCTAAATCTGGTGACTTTCCAAACTTTCATGGTGACTTTCTTTTCAAAAGCTACTCGTGACAAATCTAGTGACTTGTTCTGGTGTTGTTGGAGACTTGTTCTGGTGTTGTTGGAGACTTGTTCTGGTGTTGTTGGAGACTTGTTCTGGTGTTGTTGGAGACTTGTTCTGGTGTTATTGGAGACTTGTTCTGGTGTTGTTGGAGACTTGTTCTGGTGTTATTGGAGACTTGTTCTGGTGTTGTTGGAGACTTGTTCTGGTGTTATTGGAGACTTGTTCTGGTGTTATTGGAGACTTGTTCTGGTGGTGTTGGAGACTTGTTCTGGTGTTGTTGGAGACTTGTTCTGGTGTTGATGGAGACTTGTTCTGGTGTTGTTGGAGACTTGTTCTGGTGGTGTTGGAGACTTGTTCTGGTGTTGTTGGAGACTTGTTCTGGTGTTGATGGAGACTTGTTCTGGTGGTGTTGGAGACTTGTTCTGGTGTTGTTGGAGACTTGTTCTGGTGTTGATGGAGACTTGTTCTGGTGTTGTTGGAGACTTGTTCTGGTGTTATTGGAGACTTGTTCTGGTGTTGATGGAGACTTGTTCTGGTGTTGTTGGAGACTTGTTCTGGTGTTGTTGGAGACTTGTTCTGGTGTTATTGGAGACTTGTTCTGGTGTTGTTGGAGACTTGTTCTGGTGTTATTGGAGACTTGTTCTGGTGGTGTTGGAGACTTGTTCTGGTGTTGATGGAGACTTGTTCTGGTGGTGTTGGAGACTTGTTCTGGTGTTGTTGGAGACTTGTTCTGGTGTTGTTGGAGAATTGTTCTGGTGTTGATGGAGACTTGTTCTGGTGTTGTTGGAGACTTGTTCTGGTGTTGTTGGAGACTTGTTCTGGTGTTGATGGAGACTTGTTCTGGTGTTGTTGGAGACTTGTTCTGGTGGTGTTGGAGACTTGTTCTGGTGTTGTTGGAGACTTGTTCTGGTGTTGATGGAGACTTGTTCTGGTGTTGTTGGAGATTTGTTCTGGTGTTGTTGGAGATTTGTTCTGGTGTTGTTGGAGACTTGTTCTGGTGTTGTTGGAGACTTGTTCTGGTGGTGTTGGAGACTTGTTCTGGTGTTGATGGAGACTTGTTCTGGTGTTGTTGGAGACTTGTTCTGGTGGTGTTGGAGACTTGTTCTGGTTTTGTTGGAGACTTGTTCTGGTGGTGTTGGAGACTTGTTCTGGTGTTGTTGGAGACTTGTTCTGGTGGTGTTGGAGACTTGTTCTGGTGTTGTTGGAGACTTGTTCTGGTGTTGTGACTCTGACGTTAAAGCTTGTACGTTCTGCACTGTGGTGAAGGAGCAGCGGTGCTGCCGTGAGCCCCAAAGCTCTCACAGGTCAGTCTTACAGCAGCCTCACGCAGCAGTCAGAGAAGAGAGGAGACGCACTCTCTGCGTATTCTCTGCAGTTCGTGGATCTATAGGTGTTGAGCTTCATTTTTACACGAAACAAATAAAAACCGTAGCTGTGTTTCAGCTGCAGGACAGCAGTGAAGGCCCAGGTATAACATGCACAGCCCGCTACTGCTATATACTAAAGTAAATATACCCAAACACACAACAAAATGCAGCTATACTAACATCTTACATCTGTATTTTAACATTAATAAACAGATTTAAACTTCACCCTTAGAAGGAAACTTGTCAGTGTGACCCCGGGTGGTGAGCTGAGGCTACCGGGAGATTTAGAGTTAAAAGTGTCTCCCACAATTAAATTACAGCCTAAATGCTTCTTTGGATGCAGATTAGAGAATATTATTTGCGAGGAAGGGGATGGAGATTGAATAACTACAAAACTAATAAGGGAAATGCTTCGCCGAGTTTCTGTACATTCCTTTATTCTGGAGAGAGGGAGAGATTTTGCTATTTTCGGTGCCCATCAACCTCAGATTGCATCATCTACACCATTCAATATAGCAGTAAATACATCAGCATCGACTCTCTACAGCAGACACACAACGCACACAAAGACCATCAGCCGAGACAGAGGGATTCTTGATGATTTTCTAATAGGGTTTATTCCTCTTTCCTGTCATTAGTCAAACGATGACAAATCCATTTGATCTCCGCTGTGTGATGTTATATGAACTTCACTGGGGAAACTCTCTCCTCTGCTGCCCAGATGAGCCTGAAACCTGAACCCTCACTTTCCCTTTTTTGCTTAATTGAAGCATTGAGAGGCAAATTAAACAATAGCCCGGTGTAATTAAATCCCAGCAATACCCTGTTGTGGTAGTTTAAGCCTGTAATGATGTTTCTGCGGCTCTCCTCTCTCCTGTTCCCCACCAATTAAAACCTGCTAAAGAGCGCGAAGACAGCTGGATCGGGTTCTGCTTAATGCCGCTGTTGTGGTTTTCCTACCATCCTCCTGTGGCACCGAAATCCAATAAATGGTATAATCGTGGTTTCTTAATGACAAGACGCAGGTGCAGGGTGATTTGTTTTTTCTTGATTTGGCGTACAGGATAAGATTTACACAGAACTAAAATAAAGTTGCAGTCCCTAAATTGCCAGGGAAAGGGCCAATCAGGTGCTACTAATGTGGGTTCTGAAGACGCAGCAGCTAATTCAAGAACAATAGCAGCGTCTTCCACTTCACAGAAGTCAATACTGAATTTGTTTAGGAGAGAGGTAGCTGCGGGCGTCCACTTGTGTGTGAAATGGACCTTTAGCAGCACAACACTACAACAGACCACATGCGTATGAATACCATAGAGTAGCTTTCACACAATATTCCCCGCCATCACAAACTGAGGTCAGAGGTGAAAGATTTTTTAAGCGCATGCAAGATTTGTGAAGGTAAATCCTACACAAGTCAAGATTTAGAGCTGCCCTCCATGTTATAGTTGTAGCGCAGTAGAGTATTGAAGTCAGGATGGCTTAGAGTAGCTCCACGCAGCATGTCTGCTGAAGCTTTATCGGAGCACGTCACACTAGCAGACACTAAGCGGTGGTTCCCGGCGGCAGGTCTTCTGTGCACATTCACCATTTCTAACTACGTGGAGAGAAAGTAGAACTTTGAGGAGTTTTGAGAATGAAGGTTTGCTGTGAGGAGAAAGCAACAGGAAGTAGAAAATGTGAAAAGGTTCACGAGAGCATCAACAGTCCAACTCTGAAGCAAGTCGGAGCTTTATCTAAGCTTCCTAGTTCCTAGTTACACCTGCAGGAAGTAATGCACGGTAATTCATATACAACCCGCGTTATGAATTTGTATGTAATTCATGTAATTGTGAAAACACACAAAAATAACTTTTTATAAAATATCATTGGAAGCGTTGTATGAGGATACAAAGCAGTATTACTGTCTCTTTCTCATCTTCCATTCTAGACTTTCCTCAGCTCTGTGTTCAGAGGTGAGGAGAAGACCCCCCCCCTCCCCCCCCTACAGTCGCAAGCTGGCAAGTAGCTTGCTTATTAGCAAACATTGCATAAACAAGGAAACCACAACTTTCCTCAAACATATATCTATGTTTTACCTGCCAACACCTATAATCTAAGAAGCAAGAGTCATGAAGATGAATGACCTGCTGCTCTGCACACACAGCAGGTGCAGGCTGGTGAAGATGATGTTCCCATACAAAGAAACTGCATCGTCAATAAGATCTGAGAAGTTTCCAATCACTGTCCGTGGAGGTCGGGGTGGATGGGTTGCCGTTTGTGTGCAAAAATCAAAAGTCAGCACTGACTCTGTTTTATTGATATAACCACAGTGAGACAGCTGCTGCACAGGAACGTCATCTTGTAGGAGACGGGGTAGATGAAGACGGTGCGTCTTGCTTTTAAGTCACCTGGCGTCACCGTGCCTCGACAAATCAGCTCAAATCCAATGTTTCTGTTAATATGTCCCTCTCCTTGGACATATCAAGTAAACACATGATTAAGGTTAGGAAACGATAACAGACATGTTCTAAAAAACATTGACTGTCATGACTGCATTCAGCTATTCTACTTCTGCTTGGGCCCGTTGCCGCCAGGAGCCTTGAGTCCACTCAGTTGCATTCTTTGCCCCCTGTGTTTGAGCTTTACGTAGAACAACAGAAAGGACCTGATCGCTCGCTGAGACACATGTGAGTATCGATCCACAGACACAAGAGAAACTAGGAGAGAGACAGCAGCACACAGCTGTTTCTACGCGCCTCCCCTGCTCATTTTGACATCAGATCAAAACATATTTTGCGCTCTGCTAGTACCTTGACTATGCATAATGAAGTGAACGCACAGGAATTTCATTTTAAAAGCATGTAGGGGCAATAAACAATGAAGTAAAAAAGAGAAAAGAATAACTGCAGGTTTGCAGCGAGAGGGTGCAGCCTGAGATAGGAAGCATGGGGAACTCTGGGATGTAGGCCCACAACATCATTTAACATGAAGTCCAGTGGCCGTGTCCTTATATCTGTATTCATCGTGGCTTCCTCTTTGACTGGGCTGCTTGTTTAACCAGTGTCTGTACAACTGAGTGGCATTCAATTATGAGCGCTATTATCAGCCTTGAGGTTAGAGCCGCGTCTAATTCACTCCTACTCTGTTGTCACAACATCAAGACCCCCCCGACCCACCCGCTCCTCCTCCGTTATCTAAACTACACACATTGGCATCTGATAATAATGCCTGATTATGATGTGTGTGCACCTCCTCCCCACAGCTCATCCCCAGCTCAATGAAAGCAGAGAGAGGATGAGCTGCTCTAACAGCATTAACGCGTCAGGGCAGCTATGGTTTCCTATCAATTCTATCCGGGAGGAAACACAAGACTCACCAGCATCATTAGTGAGCAGACATAATGTAATCACTCATGAACGCCGTGTGTGTGTGTGTGTGTGTGTGTGTGTGTGTGTGTGTGTGTGTGTGTGTGTGCATGCTGGGCAGGGAGTTGGTATGTCTATATTACGTTATTAAAAGTGAACTCTTTTGACTTTTGTGTGTGATCGTGTATATCTGTGTGTGTCTGCGTGTGATTCAACATCAGCTCAGGGTAATTAAAAGTGAACGTTTTTCAAGATTTGGGCATCAAGAGGATTGGAGGTCAGAGGTCACACATTTATCACAGTTAGATGTCAGACACGGCGTGGGCGGGCCGACGTGGTGCATTTATATATGTCTTTGCATATGTGTGTGTGTGTGTGAGATCACTGCAGGATGATATGCGTTATCTTTGTCAAACTGTCATCTAAGAAGAGTGTAGGAGGAGAGGATGGACGCGGAGAGGAGGAGAGGAAAGGAGGGGAAGCGAGAAGTGATGAGGAGGAAAAGAAACTAAAGCAGGAAATAAAGAGAAGAAGAGATGGATAAGGGGAGAGATGAAGGAAGGGGAGAGGAGAGATGGAAATGGGGAGAAAAGGTTGGAGAGAAGCGGAGAAAAGGGGAAGGAAATAGGGAGGGGAGGAGAAGAGATACAAGCCGTCAAGGAGGAGGAAACGAGGGGACGGGAGGAAAGGAAAAGATCAAAAAGCAATAAGGAGATGAGGAATAGAGACAAGTGGAGAGAAGAACTGATAATGGAAAAAAGAGCAGAGAAAGGGAGAAGAGATGAAAGGAGAAAGAAAAAGGGGTAAATGCACAAGTAGAAGACAAGGAGAGGTTTAAGAGCAAAGGAAAAGGGGAGATGACAAGAGATTGAAATCGAGGAGAGGCCAGATGAAAGTAAAGGATGAAAGGTATGGAGATATGGAGAGGAGAGATGAAAAAGGAGAGGAAAGTTTAAGAAGGGTTAAAATAAGTAAAGATAAATAGTAGGAAAGAAGGAGAGGAGAAAAAGGAGAAGAGATGAAAAGTGGCAAGGAAACAGAGGAGGTGACAAAGGAAAGGAGAAGAGGAAAAGGTTTGGGGAGGTGATGAGAAAGGAAGAGAAGTGGCGAGCAGAGAGGAGACAAAGCGAAGAGAAGAGGAGAAACGATGACACAAGAGGAGAAAAAAGAGAAGGGGAAGAGAGGTGAAGCAGGAGAAGTGGAGGACCTCTTTATACGTGACGCACTCGGTTAAATAATACATGAAACCAATGCACCATTATACTCCACAATACACCACATTCTGTGTGTGTGTGTGTGCTGAAGAGGGCTGTTCGCATGTTCGTGCAGCAATTTTGTACTTTGGCTTTTTTGTCCCCGTGGTCGTGCATCACTGATAACCTCCATCACAGTAACTCCTCGCTGTTTATCTGATAAACAGGGTACCGAGTCAGTCAATGTCAAGCGAACACTCATGCATCGCGTTGATCGAGTTGTTGATCCATATAACTGACTCAGTGATCAGAAATCCAGATTGGTGGTGTGATAGTCTAATGCAGGACATGCTCGCTGTCCAGGAGACGTCCAGCTGATCATACCCGGATCATTGTACACTCTGTGGAACAAACACATCGATAACACTCAAACCTCAAAATCAAAACACCGTTTGACGCCTCACAGCCGCGACAAATCGTCTTTTGATCAATTCAGTCAGATAACCGTTGGAAAGACTTGAAAAGTTGGAGGCTTGAATAATTTTATCCTCATTCAAGTTAGCATAAGGCTAACCGGAAGTTAGCATGTTTAAAAGTAGAGTGCAGCAGTAAAACAAGTGGTGTATATGCTGTACATTTGTAACCAACCCATCTGATAATGAATAATTGTGTATTATAAACCATATTTAACTTAACCAATATAAAATGTGTCCCAAAAAACACCTGTAAATGTATTCATTGTTATTTGATTGATATCTTTATTTTCTTGTCATGCACATAACGTGCCCAACCCTCATGGGTTCATAAGACACAAAAATAAAGCTGTTATTGCTATACTATATATGATCATAAATAATAAATATATATTGTGATGACTATCGACATCGATCAATATAAAATAACTAGTGCTGGGCAACGATTAAAATATTTAATCGCGATTAATCGCATGGATGTTTTGCGATTAATGGCGATTAATCGCATTGTTATGGCAAAGTTCAATCATGAATTATAAAGTAGTGTATTGTCCACTTTTATTTTAAAGTACTGCTATATGAACTAAAGGGCAATAACTTTTGGTTCACGAGATGCAGGTAGCATGTTTCATACTTAATGTGAATATAATTCATACTTTGTTGGCATCTTATTCTGAAAATCGGATGTTCGTCTGAAGAAACCGGATGTTGGCTCACGTTAATGTTTGACACGTTTGTATGACACGCGATAAAATAATTTTCGGCGTTAATTAATGAATGCGTTAACGCGAAATTAACGTGTTAACTTGCCCAGTACTAAAAATAACATATATTTTTGTCCATATCGTCCAGCCCCACGTGTGCAGCGCTGTGTATGTTGTGCTAAATTATAAATTCCTTTGTGGATTTAGAACTTTTACTTTAGACTTTTATTTTGAAAGTTGCGTGTTCACACTTCCGTGCTCTCTTCGGCGTTGGTAATATACATCCGTGAAGTAAATGTGTTTTCCTGTAAAATCATAATTTTTGCCATAAAGAGGACTGTAGAATGTGATTTTACTTCTCCCTGGAAGGTGCACATTGTCTTCACTCTGTTTACCTTTGGTGCTTTTGCTGTACAGTATATAGCTACCGGATGTGAAATGAAGTTAAGTTGGTTTTTTTACGTATAAATCCATGAATATAGGCGCAACAAATAACTGACAAGAAGGCAATGCACAGACAGAGACAGCGAAGAAAGCAGAAGCATTCTACTGTCAGGACACAATCAATAGAGGTGAAGTGATGGGTACGAGGCACACCCATTGCCTGAATGTCGCCCATGTGTCATGGCTTCAGTAATGGAGGAGGATCAATGCAGCTAAAGAGAAACTATTGCCAGATGCGCTCGTCCGGCGTTGAACAGACGGGGTTATTGCCCCCGGTGCAGTCGGGTCGTCCAGTAGGACTACAGCAGCTACTGTGGAGGCTAAGACTCACCCCACAGGGAGAAGGCCAGAGCACGTGTCCGGCTGCGTTGTACAGTCGACACGCTGCAATAAGAAATCTACCAAGACTGGTTTACAATTATAAGGAATTTAATTCCACTGATGCAAGTACGATTACAGTTAAACATTGGAGTACATACTCCTATGAAATATTAAATCAATAAAACCCCGGTTGCAAAAAACTCAACTCAGCTCCTCAGGTATAAAAAACACGTCCGTCGTCTGAGAGCCATCACGCGAGAGAGAAAAAGTCTTTAAATCAAACCTCCCACATATTCGTTTGCGACTCCTCCCCTCCCGTCTATCTAAATTTCTATTGGCTAACTTCTCTACGCACTTCTGTAAACGCCTATCTCCACATCTCTCTCTCCCTGAGCAGCTAACACATTCAATGACGGTCAGTTATTGCTTAATTCCTTCTATAATCCTTCAGTATAAATGTTACACTTCTGCAACCTTGGCAGAAGCTTCATGTCTTATTAGCTCCTAATCGTACAACCCTTTATGTTTATCTTAATTATGCATTCCCAAAACCCTTATGATTATGACTAATTATGAATTCTTAATTATGAATTATTATACACTTTTATTATATCTACTAACCACAGTTTTTTGCTCAAATTTCTTACACTACGAGCAGCAACTTATTGCTCACAGACACTCTTCACTGAGCCAGTGATGGGTGATGGGTGATTGTATTTAAGATAGTGCTTGACCACATAACATGTACATGTGCACAGTACTGTACCGCAGTTTGTGATCCAATTGGCCAAAGCAGCCGAGGTGCACCACACAACGCCACAGGAAGTATTTTCTACCTGTGGCCATTAAGCTATATAACGCCTCCCCCTTCTGCAGGAAGAACAGCTGACCAATCTGACATTTACAACAATAATGACCATCATGTGCAATATTACATTTCAATTTCATGGGAAATATTATTCTCATTAATCTATGTGCAATATTCTACTACTTTTCAATATCATTGACAATATCTCTCTCAATATCATGCTCAATATTACTTTTCTATTTTAGTTTCATCAGGCATTATAAGTGTTATCACTTATACACTTTGTACTTTTACTCTTTGTTGTTTTTACCTTGCTCTTATTGATATTGTATTCTCTTTTGCAACGGTGTGAGTATGATCTCTTTTACACTTAATAATTGTTATTATATTGTTCATATTATGTTAATAAGTAGTATTCTATTGTTAATATATGTTAATACTTGTTATTATATTGTTCATATATGTTAATATTTGTATTATATTGTTCATATATGTTAATACTTGTTATTATATTGTTCATATATGTTAATACTTGTTATTCTATTGTTCATATATGTTAATAATTGTTATTCCATTGTTCATATATGTTAATAATTGTTATTATATTGTTCATATTATGTTAATAAGTAGTATTCTATTGTTAATATATGTTAATAATTGTTATTATATTGTTCATATATGTTAATATTTGTATTATATTGTTCATATATGTTAATAATTGGTATTCTATTGTTCATATATGTTAATATTTGTATTCTATTGTTCATATATGTTAATACTTGTTATTCTATTGTTCATATATGTTAATACTTGTTATTCTATTGTTCATATATGTTAATACTTGTTATTCTATTGTTCATATATGTTAATAATTGTTATTCTATTGTTCATATATGTTAATAATTGTTATTATATTGTTCATATATGTTAATATTTGTATTATATTGTTCATATATGTTAATACTTGTTATTATATTGTTCATATATGTTAATACTTGTTATTCTATTGTTCATATATGTTAATAATTGTTATTCCAGTGTTCATATATGTTAATAATTGTTATTATATTGTTCATATTATGTTAATAAGTAGTATTCTATTGTTAATATATGTTAATAATTGTTATTATATTGTTCATATATGTTAATATTTGTATTATATTGTTCATATATGTTAATAATTGTTATTCTATTGTTCATATATGTTAATATTTGTATTCTATTGTTCATATATGTTAATACTTGTTATTCTATTGTTCATATATGTTAATACTTGTTATTCTATTGTTCATATATGTTAATACTTGTTATTCTATTGTTCATATATGTTAATAATTGTTATTATATTGTTCATATATGTTAATAATTGTTATTATATTGTTCATATATGTTAATACTTGTTATTCTATTGTTCATATATGTTAATAATTGTTATTCTATTGTTCATATATGTTAATAATTGTTATTCTATTGTTCATATTATGTTAATAAGTAGTATTCTATTGTTAATATATGTTAATAATTGTTATTATATTGTTCATATATGTTAATACTTGTTATTCTATTGTTCATATATGGTAATACTTGTTATTCTATTGTTCATATATGTTAATAATTGTTATTCTATTGTTCATATATGTTAATAATTGTTATTATATTGTTCATATATGTTAATACTTGTTATTCTATTGTTCATATATGTTAATACTTGTTATTCTATTGTTCATATATGTTAACACTTGTTATTATATTGTTCATATATATTAACACTTCTTATTCTATTGTTCATATATATTAATAATTGTTATTCTATTGTTCATATATGTTAATAATTGTTATTCTATTGTTCATATATGTTAATATTTGTATTCCATTGTTCATATATGTTAATATTTGTATTCTATTGTTTAGTGTATTCTTCGTTGTATTCTTGAGACTGGCACAAGAATTGGTTTTGGGATTAATAAAGTTCAATCTTACTTTATCTTATCTTATTGTGACTACATTGAACACAAGTGTAAATGCTATTGCGTTTTTAACCCACATACAATAATTGGGCAGAAATACGTAATGCTGACCCGAGGTCCACTTCATGTGCTCCGGAGCTTCGGTAGTAACCCGCAGCGGTGTGTCTGTCGGGCTCAACCTGCAGCACGTTCTCAGGGATCCTCAGGCCACGGCGGGCCACCGCCAGCGCCTGCAAAACAGCCTCCAAAACAGCCTCCAAAACAGCCTCCAAAACAGCCTCCAAAACAGCCTCCAAAAGCAGATTACGGGATCTATTTGATTTTTCTTGAGATTTAGCTTTGTAGCTTTATGTTTGTAAATCCTACTGTTATTCATTTCATGTCAAATGATCAAACTTTTTAATAGCATTTTTTATTTATTTTGTAATGTTGGCTTTAGAATTTAAAAGCTGCCATTAAGTGCACATGTTATGTATGATCACCATAGAAACATGACATTTCAGACAGATTGGATCCGTGTGTCAAGTTAAATATTTAGTTAATGGTTACATTTCCGTGTTAGTAAAAGTACAGCTTGTCTTAATTTAGGAATTAAAGCTCATTTGTCGATGTTGAAGGTCATTTTAAATATGCTCACTTTACAAAACTAAAAGGTAAGTCCGGTAACGTTGACGAGGAGAGAGGAAGTTCCCTTGCTTGGACCAGACGCTGCTGAACGGGGTTAGCTGAATGTCAGACACACACTCATAGCTGGAGCTAAAGCACACACAGAGGGGATTTCCTTTCCCACCCACCACTCTCTATGTGTGTGTGTGTGTGTGTGTTCATGGTTGTTTGCGTGGTTGCAGAGGTGCAAAGTAAGCATCCTCGCATTTCTGTGTCTTGAAATTGACATTTAGTTTGATTGAATTCAATGTAAACGGGGTTTTCACATATATTCTTAGCTGTATTCCTGCTGATCTGTAACGCAGTAAACAGCACACGACCTGCAACCACTTTGTTTACAGTTTGTAAAAAGAGACATTGTGAATACAATGTGCCGTTCTAAACATTAACCCTGGTCTATCTGAGATGGAGACAAAGGCCAGCGTAATACGTAGATCCTGGTAGTGCTACAGCCAAACAAACATAAATGATCAGCATATTTTCAACAATCTGTGTTTTACTCAAATATGTATCCTCATAACTACAATTACTTTTGAAAATTAGACTATTTCTTTTAATTGTATTTCTGTTAATAACTTTCAGACGTGAAGCTTAAACTGTTTGTTGTTCACTTCAAAGAAAACGTTCCTGATTTTTCCAAACAATTGTTTTGGTAACAATGTGTGCATTGTGGTCATCAGGTAGATATCTGAGATGTCCTGAGGTCACCTGACACAGGAATGTGATGGCCTGTAGACGTTCTTTATGGTCGGTCGGAACTGCTTCAGAAGGCTGCGTGCAGCTCATTGAGGTGACGCCATGCGTGCATGCGTTAAAGAGGAGAATCCATAGACGAATATTGTGTTTCTGTGGCTCACTCACATCACTCTGGACAGCAGCCAGTTGCAGTGTCCTAAAGCAGATTGTGTGTTGACTGAATATGAAGGCCTATTTACACACTTTAACACCCCCCATTCATGAATGTCGTATAATATATTTATATCTATATTTCTACACATTCATCCTCATAGAGTCGAGCCAGAGAGTTCAGAGATATGGATTCATTAACACTCCCCTCCCACCCTCTGTCACCTTCTCACGGCTGTCTCTTCACTTCGTACACAGAGATGATTCATACCTCCAGTTAGCATACAATCAGCCTTGATAGCATTATCTTTATTTCTTTCATCCGTATCATTTAACTGTACAATGAGCCCCGTGAATCTGATTTGTCATTTTATCGACTGGGACTAATCGATTTACGTCGAGCCGAAAGGAGAAAGTGGAATAAAAAGCAGCCGTGTTGTGATGCTGACGGAGGGTTTGGCGGAGGATTTGATGGAGGGTTTGGCAGAGGGTTTGACGGAGGGTTTGGCGGAGGGCTTGGCGGAGGGTTTGACGGAGGGTTTGGCGGAGGGTTTGGCGGAGGGTTTGACGGAGGGTTTGGCGGAGAGTTTTGGTGGAGGGTTTGACGGAGGGTTTGGCGGAGGGTTTGGCGGAGAGTTTTGGCGGAGGGTTTTGGCGGAGGGTTTGACAGAGGGTTTGACGGAGGGTTTGGCGGAGAGTTTTGGCGGAGGGTTTTGGCGGAGGGTTTGACGGAGGGTTTGGCGGAGGGTTTGACCGAGGGTTTGGCGGAGAGTTTTGGCGGAGGGTTTTGGCGGAGGGTTTGACAGAGGGTTTGATGGAGGGTTTGGCGGAGAGTTTTGGCAGAGGGTTTTGGCGGAGGGTTTGACGGAGGGTTTGGCGGAGGGTTTGACGGAGGGTTTGGCGGAGGGTTTGGCGGAGGGTTTGACGGAGGGTTTGGCGGAGAGTTTTGGTGGAGGGTTTTGGCGGAGGGTTTGACGGAGGGTTTGGCGGAGGGTTTGACGGAGGGTTTGGCGGAGGGTTTGGCGGAGGGTTTGGCGGAGGGTTTGGCGGAGAGTTTTGGCGGAGGGTTTGACAGAGGGTTTGGCGGAGGGTTTTGGCAGAGGGTTTTGGCGGAGGGTTTGGCGGAGGGTTTGACGGAGGGTTTGGCGGAGGGTTTGACGGAGGGTTTGGCGGAGGGTTTGACGGAGAGTTTTGGCGGAGGGTTTTGGCGGAGGGTTTGACGGAGGGTTTGGCGGAGGGTTTGACGGAGGGTTTGACGGAGGGTTTGGCGGAGGGTTTGACGGAGGGTTTGGCGGAGGGTTTGGCGGAGGGTTTGGCGGAGAGTTTTGGCGGAGGGTTTGACAGAGGGTTTGGCGGAGGGTTTTGGCAGAGGGTTTTGGCGGAGGGTTTGGCGGAGGGTTTGACGGAGGGTTTGGCGGAGGGTTTGATTGTGGTTCAAGCCAGTTTTGACAAACAAGGGTGAGGGTTTTTGTTTCTGGGGCTTGGCAAAGGTCAGAGTTGAGCTAAGTTTGTTCATCTTTGACCCCCAAGTTCAGCCAATTAGTAACCGTCCTCTGCATTGAATAACGTTCACACAGAATAATGTGGCTGCAGCTATGACTTCAACGCTGCTGATTTTCCTCTGCTGTCATGTGAAGCTTAGAACTGAGCCACCAATCGGCTTTTCATGGGACAGTGGAGAAAGACAAGACGGAGGTCAAGGTTCTGATCTAACATGTGCCTCTTGTAAATGCTTTTAGATCTCACATAGCTTCTCACATGAAGTCAAAGATCCAGTCACATTAATCTGACCAGGCAACCAGACGTTTGTCCATCTCAGAAGTTGTCACTGTAAACTGTTTGGAAAAGGGCAGGACTTTCCAAAAGTACTTGGCAGGTGATTGGCAGAGCCAGCTGGTAAATCACACTTTACACAATACCAAGACGATTACCAGCCATTCAAATTCATCTGACTACTGTTGGTAATGGTGACCTGCAGCACTGCTCTTCACTGTTTTCTGGCCAACATGCTCAACATTGCCAATATCTTGAAGATCGATTCAGAAAGAAGTGACGACCACTGGAGAATGTAAAGGTCAAGCCATTGTACAGTTCCCACTTTGGCTCGATGATGAGGTCCACTACATGACACACACTGTTTGTAATGCTTATATGCTGACAGTGGACAACACAAATTTACTCAACCAAGTCATCATTTTTAAGTTTCTAATGCTTCAACTTGGCCTCAGGAAATGCAAAACCTGAGCACCATTCTCCAGAAAATATGAGGCCAACTTGCAACTTGACCGAGACTCCACAGTGAGAGACTGGGTGTGCTTCAAGCGCACAGCAAACCGCTTGGCAGCGTCCTCTGTGTATCACTTGGTCTAAATAGTGAATATAAGCAATGCAGATTGCTACTCCAACATCAACAAGGTGGTCTCTTACACTGCCTTTGAGCAGCTTCAGCTTGCGGGAGGGGATTCTCACATCTCAACATAATAAAAAACAAGTACGGATGAAGCTGAGGACGCTATAGGAGAAACTGATGAGGATAGTACAGAAGATTGTATTTGTAAAAAGATTACACTGCATCAGGGGCATGTACCAAACACCATCTCCTGGTTCTCACCCGGGTACCTAACCAAGAAAGTTATGTGCCCCCCTGGACACATAGACAGTGAGATGTGATACATTATATGGCTGTTTTTATATTAGCGTTTGAGCAGAGGTAACCTCAGACTAAATCAAAACAAAACATGATCCACAGTTCCCAGACCAAACGTGCCAATTAACCAATTAAGTCTCCTCATTAGCTCACCTAGCGGTGTTAATGGACTTGTTGAGCAGAGAGAGAGTCAAAGCAATAACATGTTAATAGGATTACACTCAATTTTCAGGAAGACAAGAGGAGGGGAGAGTGATCACACTAATAATATGTGTCTGTGTGTGTGTGTGTGAGAAAGAGAGCGTGTCTACATGCATTTAATTACATCCGAAGCTAATATACTGTATATAGAGAGATTATTTGTATTATATGGGGTTGTGCTTGCATTAGTATCATCAAACTTCTATATGATGACGATGTGGTTTGACTGACATGAGAAGAGAAAAAGGATTTTCTCTTGTTAGAGTACACTGGACGCTTAAAGGAACCCACACCAACTGTCCGGCTCTGCACCAGAGACGTTTCATGTTTTCTCTGGTTTAGTGGATTTGGAGCTCGTCATGGATGAATGTTTTGTAATAGTGATACTCGTTGCCCGGAGATGTTGTAATGAGATGCACATTTCTAAAATGTTACATTTCTACGGAATAACCTGTGGAGCTAACATTAGCCGAGTGCGTTAGCGCATCATTACTAGCGTTAGCACTTCTATGCTAAACTGAAGGTATACTGAATGTATACACATGCTGCCAGTGGCAGGCCGTGTGTTTTATACCTGGGCCTTCAGTGTAAAAGGCCCAGCTATACGGTGGTTCAACCTACTACAGTTGAACCACCTCCTAATAACCTCATGATGACGCCAGCATGACGGGATGCTTCGTCATTAACGGACAATGCATATCGTCAAAATCAATGTAATTAACACAATGACAAGAACAAACTCAAGAACCAGTATATATATTTATATATATATATATTTTTATGACAACAAAGCAGGTAGAATAACATAAAACCCAAATAACACCATTCAACAGGCCTCTGCACATTCCAGCAACACTGCGGCCCTAAAACCGCCGCACACTCGAGGGAACCATTCAAATATTATTCACATCAGAGGGAACAACATTAACCATATCATAAAAACGACACCATAGACAAATGAACACAGTAGTAACGCTACTGCAGATGTAAAAACACAAAAGCACTTCACTTACCAAAGCTGCCTTCACTTAAAGACAAAGTCCATCCTCCTTTCTTTGATTAGAACAGAATTTATACTGTCTTTATCCCTTTAAGGGGGAAATTATTCTCTGCATTTGACCCATCCCTGTATATAGGGAGCAGTGGGCTGCCAATGACAGGCGCCCGGGGAGCCGGGGGTTCAGTGTATTGCTCAGGTACACTTCGACACGTGACACGTCCCAGTCGGGGATCGATCCGATGACCAACCTGTTCCCAGACTACCGCTTAACCCAGTGCCCCATGGTCGCCCCATTACAAAGAGATGTATTGACGCAGTTGTACAGAACATCGGTTCAGTTCCAGTAAGAAGTCCTTCTCGATTAATGCACGCCAGTGAAGACACTCGAGCCTCCCCAGTTGTATTTCTTGAATACGTTTGAATGTGTTTGAAGGATGAAATGTCCGCTCGACAGAGGCAGCAGATATTGTCACCGCCAACATGTCAAAACGCGAACAATGTAATGTCACGTAAAAACGTCTTACATATCTTTGAACTTTAACTCTTACTACTACAAACTTCTGCTCGCTAGTTTCACAACAGTCATGCTAGCTCGCTGACGTACTTGTAGGCCGGCTAGAAAGGCTTTGACATGTTAAAGAATATGTCCAACATGGCAAACTAAAATTATATCCTTCAAACCCATATTGTCAACCCTTCTGTCTGCTTCTCTTATCGCTTTTTTCCAAAAATGTTTCATATTTATGCAGCGAGGGCAGTTAGTGACAGTGTGGGCTCCATAGCTCTGACAGCTTGACGAAATAGAAGCGCGGGGCGGGGCTTAGCCAAGGGACAATTGACCTTGTAGGAGGTGTCCAGTCAACAGTTCTACAGTCATCTCTTTGATGATGCTGGTCTATGGGGCCTGTTGGACAGCAGGGGATTTTTTTCGTTGCAGTGTCAAAGGACCCCAAGGGACCACTGGGCCCTTTGACAGATCTATGAGCTACAGAACAATGGCCAAAGCTTATCAGTTGAAAAGATACAAAGAAAAGCATGTTCCTGTAACTTCGTGGTCTATTTCTTTCCCCTAACAAATAAATAAAGGAACGATCTGACAATGGAAATGAAAAAAATATATTTATTTAACTATTTAGAACCAATTAAAACTCTATTAAAATTGATTGGTTGATGTTATAATTCTTATTCCTTATATTTATCTGGATTTTCTCCTTTTAGTTTCGTTTAACGTGATCATTTTCTACATCTGCTAACAACAAGCCACCTCATCGCTCCCTTCCTAAAGATGCTGTGTTCCATCACACAGCTTCTCAACCTCAACCAGTGTTTGATTCCATCAGATGAACACTTCCCTTCCAGTCTGATTTCAGATGTCTTCCTTTCTCTTGTCTATAATTCGGCATACCATAAAATAAAGTGCACATACATTAGATTCTCTCTCTTCGAGCGGATTACCAGGATGTTGTATTTCAAATTAAAGAGCAAATTTCAACAAAGCATGAAATTGTGAAAGTTAATGGAGATGATCAGATATGATAATGGTATCAATGGAGTCATCAAGGTAATGGTGGAGATACACATGTTTAATAATGCCTGAATGCCGGTCTCCTATTTACCAGCTTGTAAATTTGAATGCCTCTGGTTCAATGGACAAGACTGTACAGTGTATATGTACAGTAAGTGTGCATTTACGTAGGTCACTCGGCTGGTCAGGATCCTAATCAAACAGGCTATTAGAGAAGGGTCAGGCCTCACAGGGCTCCAGCGGTTTGATGTATTAATGCGTCTGTGAAGATTTTATGGTTCTAATAAACTCATTAAAGAACTTGCTCTGAAATCAGCCGGATCAAACCAGTCTGTGGGCAGGGGACCAATAAGATGTCAGACATTAGCCTGTGACTATTGCCCTCACCTATAACAAGGTGCTCATGTTAAGCTTTATCATACTGACCTCAATGTGTGAGTAAAGACCTATAGGCTCATTATAGCCTAACGTAAGCAATACAAGCAATATGCCTGACTTTGATATTATGACAAAAGGTGCAAGAAAGTGTTATTTCTACTTATCTGGAAGTCTAGTATATGAATGCAGTGGGACTCTTTGTGGCTACTATGACCACTCACTGCGGCAAAGACAAAGGAGAAGGCTGTGTTTAAAGGGAGATCTTCAACCTCGTCTTTATTTATCACAGTTGGGGATATAGTGTGTTCTCTGTGTCTCTGGGGCACAGCTGCAGCATGTGTTGAACTTCCTGCATCCAGTGACGTAATATGACAGCGTTGGGAGAAGGAAGAACTACAGACTGCTACCTCAGCTTTTGTAGCTGTGGGGCGCAAAGCCACTCAAACTTTGTTGTCGTCACTTCTGACACGTTTCCAACAGGGAAGATGAAGGGAAGTTATGCACAAAATATTTGTTACAGTGTACATTTTATATTCAGTCAGATATTCAAACAGACGGGCTGCTCGAGACTGCAGCGCGGCGGATGAGCAGAGCGAATTAAGGGCGGTTTTTGTCATTGTAATTTTCTAATTGAATGGTCTGCCTTGTGAAGAGTTAGCGCCACCAATGAACCACTGCAGCAGGGCAGAGAGATACAGCTGGGGAATGTTTGCATCTTATTCTGTGAAGGTTTATTTCCACCAAACCAGAGTTGCTGATTGTTGTAACAGTAGAAAAGCTTGTTTCAGTGGAAAGACTACCACACTAAGGGTTTGGTGAGTTGTATTTAGTTTCCGTCCAGTTTGAATGAAGTGTGTTTTACAATGAGGCAGTCTTAGTTCGGTATAAGAGAGAAACTTGAATTCTGAAGGTGTGCGGTCATATTTCTCTATTAAAGGAGTTTATTTGGTTTATTTATCAGAAGTAGTGAACTCGCCGCTCGTGCACAATGCATCTTGGTGCATTCAGGAAGTCAACAGAATGTGGGCCAGCTGAGCTGGAGAAGCAAACATGAAACATGAACCATGCGAGTCACAGACATTAGAACGACACTGACACCGTGAGAGAAAATGTCCATATTTAATGACAGCGTTTGTCAGGGGAGAGATACAGAAGGGCTTTTATTTGGGAAAGGAGCTGCCATTGACTGTGGTCACATCGTAGGCTGCTCTTATACACTGCTTGTAGCTATACTTGTGAAAAATAATGCACTATCATTTTTAACAACAGCATGACGTTTCGTGAGCTATCATACCATTGCTGCATGAGGATACACACATTTTGATCAAAGATTATCTCAGGTTTGTGTATTGTTGGGTTAGGGTTAAAGGTAACTCCTGCACTGCAGTGGCGGACTCCACCAGTACCAACGAGAACTACTATATCAAGACATTAGTGAATGTGAACACATCAAATGGCCGTTGCAGAAAAAATACTTTCACTGAAATAACCTTAACATGAATACAATGAAACACAGGAGGGGAGAAAATATATAAAACAATATCTCTAGTCTCAGATGAACCTCCATGGCATCTAAGACAGACCACGTCTGATAGAAGGCAAAGAGCAGCACTGACCCTGTTTGGATGTTATTCGATGTAATCCAACACACACACGTTTGTCTACATACATATGGTCAAATAGACTTATAACCATGTGGTGTGTGCTAGATTTTTAAAACCTCAATTTGATGGATCCCTTGTGTTGTTTGGGGTCATTATTAGTTGCAAAACAACAACAGCAGCAACATGAAAATCACAGAAGACATGTGAAGACGTGAGGCTGATGGGAGACATTAATACCACGGCTATGTGCTATGGTGGTTAATTATTTTGATAGACGGCAAGTTATTGGTGAGAGAAGCTCCACGTATGATTAATGCACTTATCCACTAATGGGTAATCTTCCACCATGTTTGTACTTAGACAACACACACACACGCACACACGCACACACACACACAAACACACACACACAGGAGAGGGTTAGTTGGACTCTACCTTGCCCTCATGTCTCAATGTGACTGCTGGCAGTAAATTAAATAGCGATTAGTTGAGGTCATTTGTCAGCCTGTCTGACACCGGACCTGCTCCAGGGAGGTGCTGGAAGATGAATGGAGCGCTCCACAAGTACAAAGTCAACAGGTGAAGATTAACAGGCTTTAATGATGCCATTTGCTTAATGTCTTCTGTTTATCTTGTGTCTCTAGGAACAAAGTAAACAGTGATGAAATGTTGGTCAAACATTCTCAGAGCCGCTTGATTCACTGCATAATTAGATCAAATCAAACACAAAAATCAAGAACTTCTCAAAGAACCAACCTGTTGTTCATTGGAGAACGTTGTCTTCAGGGTGTTGTTTTACTACGTGCAGCAGCAATACCACGATGTCAAACAAAACTCCATTACAAGTGAAAGTCCTGCATTCAAAATGTTACTTAGGGTGAGACACAAAACCATGAACTGGTCCATTTTGAAAGTTTGGGCTTTTTTTGCTTCCATATGATGTCTACTTTCAGACAGTGGTGGGCCGTCAGGGCCTGCAAGGCCTTCTCTGCTGGCCTAAACAGAATCACAAAGCTATATCTATTTTTTTTTAAAGAAGAAAAAAAAGAAGTCTATTCTATAATTTAATATTTTTTTTTAAATACACTACATGTATTATAATTTACATAAATATTTTCCCCATTATCTTATGTTCTCATTGCACAGCTACTGTTTTCCTCAGTTGCTCTGCTTCCAGTGCAGCTTGTTTTAAGTAGAGCTTTTATCCAATCAGATCTCACCTCTGTGTCTCTAGGTAGAACAGAGCCAGAGGCCTGCAGACTCTCACCTGCATCCATGTGCAGTTGAAGGAATGGGGACGATATTGTTGATTGTCATAGTGTTCAACCAATCAGATCTTTAGTTTGACATGTTGGGCGTAATCTTTGACGTGTCAGAGCTGCTAGCTGCCCTACAAGTACGTCAGCATTAACGGGCAGCTCAGTTTTCAGGAGCAGCGCTGCAGCGAGGTGCAGGTGCGCTGTGATTGGTCAGTGGGCGAGCACGTGACTATCGTGAACGAAACTTAACTTGCCAGCAGAGCTTAGTTGGAGGAGTAAGAGTTCAAATTGAAAGATATGGAAGAAATTACAACATCTTTAGGGTTTTGCTTGGTGTAGTTTATTTATTTTTTTACCTAGCTTTGTTTTTTTAACACTCAATGGCTGAAGGAGGAGGAGAAACAGATTTAGTGGCGGAGTTACTGACAACCCTTTCTCAAGAAAGGACATTTCAGGAAAAGCTGGACGAAATGGTCAGTCAACCCCACAGCTAGCAGCCTGACTCAGCAGGAAGAGGATTTGTATGAACGGTATTTCTTGCTGACAGCGTCGGGGAAGCGTTGCACACTGTATGGCTGGGAATGTGTTTCATTTAAGTGAGCTGTTGGTGTTTGGAGCTACGCTAACCTGAGGACGCCATAGCATTAGAACACTGTTGGAGAGACTCAAGTGGATCTACAACTCAACGAACACGTTCGCAGGGAAACTGCTCCACAAACGCGGCCTGGCGTGAGGTCTGCGCCGGCGGAGGTGGGATCCCGGTCCCACTGCAAACCTGATCCCGGGTCCCACTGCAAACCTGATCCCGGTCCCACTGCAAACCTGATCCCGGGTCCCACTGCAAACCTGATCCCGGCCCCACTGCAAACCTGATCCCGGTCCCACTGCAAACCTGATCCCGGCCCCACTGCAAACCTGATCCCGGCCCCACTGCAAACCTGATCCCGGCCCCACTGCAAACCTGATCCCGGTCCCACTGCAAACCTGATCCCACTGCAAACCTGATCCCGGCCCCACTGCAAACCTGATCCCGGTCCCACTGCGAACCTGATCCCGCTGCAAACCTGATCCCGGTCCCACTGCAAACCTGATCCCGGTCCCACTGCGAACCTGATCCCGGTCCCACTGCGAACCTGATCCCACTGCGAACCTGATCCCGGCCCCACTGCAAACCTGATCCCGGCCCCACTGCAAACCCGATCCCGGTCCCACTGCAAACCTGATCCCGGGCCCACTGCAAACCTGATCCCGGCCCCACTGCAAACCTGATCCCGGTCCCACAGCGAACCTGATCCCACTGCAAACCTGATCCCGGCCCCACTGCGAACCTGATCCCGGTCCCACTGCGAACCTGATCCCGGCCCCACTGCAAACCTGATCCCGGCCCCACTGCGAACCTGATCCCACTGCGAACCTGATCACACTGCAAACCTGATCCCGGTCCCACTGCGAACCTGATCCCACTGCGAACCTGATCCCGGTCCCACTGCGAACCTGATCCCACTGCAAACCTGATCCCACTGCAAACCTGATCCCGGTCCCACTGCGAACCTGATCCCGGCCCCACTGCAAACCTGATCCCGGCCCCACTGCAAACCTGATCCCGGTCCCACTGTAAACCTGATCCCGGGCCCACTGCAAACCTGATCCCGGCCCCACTGCAAACCTGATCCCGGTCCCACAGCGAACCTGATCCCACTGCAAACCTGATCCCGGCCCCACTGCGAACCTGATCCCGGTCCCACTGCGAACCTGATCCCACTGCAAACCTGATCCCGGTCCCACTGCGAACCTGATCCCGGCCGCACTGCAAACCTGATCCCGGTCCCACTGCGAACCTGATCCCACTGCGAACCTGATCCCGGTCCCACTGCGAACCTGATCCCGGCCCCACTGCAAACCTGATCCCGGCCCCACTGCGAACCTGATCCCGGTCCCACAGCGAACCTGATCCCACTGCAAACCTGATCCCGGCCCCACTGCGAACCTGATCCCGGTCCCACTGCGAACCTGATCCCGGCCCCACTGCGAACCTGATCCCACTGCGAACCTGATCACACTGCAAACCTGAGCCCGGTCTCACTGCGAACCTGATCCCGGCCGCACCGCAAACCTGATCCCGGTCCCACTGCGAACCTGATCCCACTGCGAACCTGATCCCACTGCAAACCTGATCCCGGTCCCACTGCGAACCTGATCCCACTGCAAACCTGATCCCACTGCAAACCTGATCCCGGTCCCACTGCGAACCTGATCCCACTGCAAACCTGATCCCGGTCCCACTGCAAACCTGATCCCACTGCAAACCTGATCCCGGCCCCGCTGCGAACCTGATCCCGGCCCCGCTGCGAACCTGATCCCGGTCCCACTGCGAACCTGATCCCACTGCGAACCTGATCCCACTGCAAACCTGATCCCGGCCCCACTGCGAACCTGATCCCGGTCCCACTGCGAACCTGATCCCGGCCCCACTGCGAACCTGATCCCACTGCGAACCTGATCACACTGCAAACCTGAGCCCGGTCTCACTGCGAACCTGATCCCGGCCGCACCGCAAACCTGATCCCGGTCCCACTGCGAACCTGATCCCACTGCGAACCTGATCCCACTGCAAACCTGATCCCGGTCCCACTGCGAACCTGATCCCACTGCAAACCTGATCCCACTGCAAACCTGATCCCGGTCCCACTGCGAACCTGATCCCACTGCAAACCTGATCCCGGTCCCACTGCAAACCTGATCCCACTGCAAACCTGATCCCGGCCCCGCTGCGAACCTGATCCCGGCCCCGCTGCGAACCTGATCCCGGTCCCACTGCGAACCTGATCCCACTGCGAACCTGATCCCACTGCAAACCTGATCCCGGTCCCACTGCGAACCTGATCCCACTGCAAACCTGATCCCACTGCAAACCTGATCCCGGTCCCACTGCGAACCTGATCCCACTGCAAACCTGATCCCACTGCAAACCTGATCCCGGTCCCACTGCGAACCTGATCCCACTGCAAACCTGATCCCGGTCCCACTGCAAACCTGATCCCACTGCAAACCTGATCCCGGCCCCGCTGCAAACCTGATCCCGGGTCCCACTGCGAACCTGCCGCAGCAGACCGGCGAAATATAACTGGGGAGGCTCGACTGTCATCACTGGTGTCCATGAATGGAGAAGGACTTCTTACTGGAACTGAAACGATGTACTGGGATGAAACTCTTTAAGTTTCGGTAAGTGACAAACTGCGTTTGTTTTTTTACATAGTAACGTTACGACTGTTCATTTGTCTATCGTGTGATTTTTATGAATAATATTTGAATGGCTCGTGCTCTTGTGCGGTGGAATGCGTGTATCTGCTGCAGGTTTGCTGGATTGATGCGTCATAATGAGGTTATTAGGAGGTAATATATATATATATATATATATAAATATATAATTTGGGTATATCTATATTCAAGAAGTCTAGTAACGTCTCTGTGTAGTAAACTGTCAAATCAAATAAAGAAAGTACACCAATTATATTTGAACAAATATTCTCATTTTTCAAATTTAACTGGATGGATTATAAATAATACATAGAAATACTTGAATAAATGTTCTTCACATTTCAAGTAAAATAACGGCTAGATTAAAGAATAAATTACGTAACACAATTCATTTTAGATAAATTATGTTCACTGAATTGTCCTGCAGCTTTAAACTCATTCAGGGTGAAGTGAAAAAGCCACGATATTATATTTTTATCATCTTCTAAAAAGAGAAAGTAGTGTTTGAATAATTCACTTATATGAGTCTGTCCAGTCAGAGTCTAATGACTCTGGTCTCTCTGGACATTTCTCTCTTTCCTATGATTTGACTTTCACAACTCTCACCTCAACAGTCCTGCTCTGCTCTCTGTATCCTCGTCTCTCCTCGTGTGTCACGGTGTGTGAACATCTCACTCAAGTCAGGAAACTAGTCAGAATACTCATATTTGATTGGCTGAGCTGCATCACGTGATGTGATTCACAACGCATTGGTCGGTGTTTTTCCTGCACCGCTGAACAAGTGCCGTAAATGCTGGAATAATTCCGCTGCATAAAAAATGCCCTTCAAAATAAAATCACAATACTTTCAGGCAAAGTCCCGCGACCCACTGAAAACGGGTCTGTAAGAACATGAAGAACATTTATTTAATGGAATTGAATCTTAGTGTAAAGCATCAAATAGCACAGCTTGGGTTGGTGAACACAGGTCTGCTGCTGTATGTGAATGGTTCAGATGTAGGCAGAGACGATGTGACACATGTCTCTGTCTCTTGTCTTTGTCCTCCTCCCTTCATCGCGTTGAACACGGTGTAAAGTGAAGATAACACTACTGTGAACTCTTTGACCTGTAAGCCTCCCTTTAGTGGAGTGGATTAGCTCATAGCAGCAGTCATTCTCACACTCACTGAGGATGGGTATTGATGGGGCTGTCAGATTGACACACACACACACACACACACACACACACAATATGGCTATGCACTTACCTACATTCATACCCATGTGTACAACAGACAACTATGAGCTCTTTCTCCATCTTTCTCTAATGACGCTGATATGAGGGAGCACTTTTTTAAACTCTTTATTGCTGTTACAGGACATTAGCATTGATGTTTTCTGATGATGGTACAGAAGTCAAATGTCAACGGTGGAGCCTGGCTCAGTCTAATGACTGAGACAAGGGATCACTTTAATGAGAGGAAACCAATTAACTCTGACCTGCTGATCTTTGGCTGCTCCCATGTGATCCTCCAGACATGCTGCGGATGATGAATGGAGCTACAAGATTCATCCCACGATTATAAGGTAATATATAATAATATATAACCATCCCTTTAAAAAATAGGATTTTAATCCCTGAGAAGAAGAAAGAAATCGTCCCAGGTTTTAGAATCAGAGTTACGTCAAATGACACTCTGAAGTTGTAATTACATAAATCAGTTTTACTCATTTCTTTGTAATTATCTTTGTTACCAACAATCATAAGGCAGCATGGGGATCATGTAAAAACTATATCTCAGGGAACTGCTTCATATCTGGCACAGACGTCCATGTGGACTCAAGGCTGAACTAATTAGAATGTGGTGGTGAAAGATCACTGTCCTCAGAAAACGTCTCTTGGGCCATAACACTTCGACACAATTTCAGTTTTTCACACATTTAGTTGATCTTAGACAGCAATCAATAATCACATTCTAACAGATCACCATGTTGGCAGTGAAACGCAATCACCATGTGAGTTTAGTCATATATGAAGGATACAGTCGAAAATGCGTCAACGTATTGTCATACGTCGGTTTGTATGATGTCTTACGGATTTTGTGTCCAGCAACACGAGCGATAGGTGTGCCTGCGCTATATAGCCTGTTGTTATGGCAACAAAACTACTTGGTTAGGTTTAGGACAACATTTGTGGTTTGTGTTAAAATTAGTAAGTTTGTTACATCAAATAAATACGGTCGCAGTATGTAGGTGGCGTTATTTTAAGTTGTGCAACAAAACTAAGGTAAAAAAAGTGAACCAGGTTTCACACGGGACATGAACAGCAGTCTTCTGGTGAAGGTCCTGTTTGTTTGAGCCTTCCTCATCCCTACGTCAGCGGCAGCCCTCACGCCCCGCCTCACAACCACTTGGGTTGTATACAGATGGCAGTGTGTTAACAGTGGAAGAGAACAGCCTGAATGTGTACATGCACTCTGCTGATAACACAACACAAAGAGACCTTTCTCCGCATTCCTGCCATGATGCACAGTATGCCATCACCCACATAGAGCATGCACGCAGACACACACACTCACATGCATGCACGCAGACACACACACTCACATGCATGCACGCAGACACACACACTCACATGCACGCACGCAGACACACACACATGCATGCATGCACGCACGCACGCAGACACACACACTCACATGCACGCACGCAGACACACACACATGCATGCACGCAGACACACACACTCACATGCATGCACGCAGACACACACACTCACATGCACGCACGCAGACACACACACACACATGCATGCACGCAGACACACACACACACATGCATGCACGCAGACACACACACTCACATGCATGCACGCAGACACACACACTCACATGCACGCACGCAGACACACACACACATGCATGCACGCAGACACACCCACTCACATGCACGCACGCAGACACACACACACACATGCATGCCTGCACGCACGCACGCAGACACACACACTCACATGCACGCACGCAGACACACACTCACATGCACGCACGCAGACACACACACACTCACATGCACGCATGCACACAGACACACACACACACACTCACATGCACACACGCACGCAGACACACACACACACTCACATGCACGCATGCACGCAGACACACTCATATGCACACACGCAGACACACTCACATGCACGCATGCACACAGATACACTCACATGCACGGACGCAGACACACACACACTCACATGCACGCACGCAGACACACTCACATGCACGCACGCACGCAGACACACACACACTCACATGCACGCACGCAGACACACACACTCACATGCACACATGCACGCATACACACACACACTCACATGCGCGCAGACACACACACACACTCACATGCACACATGCACGCATACACACACACACTCACATGCCCGCATACACACACACACTCACATGCACGCATGCACGCAGACACACACACACTCACATGCACGCACGCACGCAGACACACACACACACTCACATGCACGCACGCACGCACACACACACACATTGATGTCACAGTCAAGACATCATTGGAACGTCATATTACACTTTGTTTCAGACGTACTTTACCAGTATTTATTGTCACTCCCGTGGAAGAAAACATGCCTGTGTGAACACACACATACACACGCTTACACATACATACAGTCGTGTTTTCATCACTTTAGAGGACCCTAACCATGACCATGACCGCTACCAGCCTAAAGCCATCCTTACCCTAATCTTAACCTAACCATAGAGTTATGGGGGACGTGCATGTTGTGCCCAAAGGGAAGGCGAGTCCCCACAATGTGACTGTGTCAACAGATTCTTTTGTCCACACAACCTGAGTAATGCATGACCACACACACACACACACACACACACACTGCTGCATCCCACACGCTCTTCTCAAGTGGCAAATTCCACGCTCTCTTTAGGAAACCACAGATGATCCTTTTCCGCACACACACACACTGAGATGAGGAAGGGTCGATCTGTCCTGTCAGCTCGGTGACGGTCAGAAAATCAAACCGTTCATTCAATGACACCAGCCACTGAATTGAACCAAGACAGACACAAAGCGAGGCACGCCGGAGGAAAAAGAGGTTTAGAAGTGGATGTCGCCGACCAGCCTGGCGTGCAGAGGTAGCACCCAGTGGGAGAGCAGCCTGCAGAGTCAAGGAGCAGGAGAGGCCGAACGGCGTCACACAGTGAGTAGCTGCAGCAGCTCTGCTAAACATAGAAGTTTCTTAGAACCACAAAACTTCATGTAGTTCTTAGTTAAAGTACAGATTTGTGCATTGCATGTCATATCCCCCCCCCCCCCCCCCCTGCTGCTGCTGTTAGTTGGTATTAACATGCTGTATGCTGTCTGTGAGCAGATCTCAGAACAAATGGAAATGCTCTCTGGTGAAACAGCGAGTGGCTCATGGAGTGGAGTGGATCGCAGAAAGAGCAAAAAATCCTCCCAAATAATGTTCACACGTATTTCCATGTGTGGGTTTCAAGTTTTTGGTGCATTTGCATGTTTTATTTGAAGGGAGCATGTTTCAAAGGCAGAGTAATCAGACAGCATGAGCAGTGTGCAGTGAAACTAATTCCTTTGCTTTTCGCCTCCTCTTTAAAAGAAATATTCAATTGTTTTCAGGAATTTCTTTCTTTTCTTGAGAAGAATAATTAGGAAAAGGAGGGAAACAATTGTCGGTTGTTGTCGAAGTGACAATGCCCGATCCAACATTTATTTATTAATCATCAGCATTAGTTCCAGCAGCAGAATAATCCCAGTAGAGCACGATTCTAAAATAGCAACAATCAGATGATGGTAATTCTCCTCTCCACTGTCATGTGTTATTTCTGGGCCTTCTTTCTGAGATTCCTTTTGATGGTCAGCCTCAATAGAGGAAAAGAGCCACCTACACCAAATCACCCAGAAAAACAAAAACCTCCCACGGCCTGAGGAGAAGAAAGAGAATCCGCCGGCCAAACAGGCCGCCATCTCCCACATGGTCATCCTCACCACTCTGTGTGTGTGTGTGTGTGTGTGTGTGAGAGAGTGTGTTGGGGGTGTCCTGGCAGTGCGGGGTGACGTGGGGAATGAGGATGTGGGTGGACAGTGACAGGCCCTGAGAGCACATGGAGGTAAAGAGAGACAAAGGGAGTGAATGAGACGGGAGACAGAGCAAAACATTCGCTCGCTTTTTAAGACGCACGGCAACTGTCAGCACTTTTTCTTCCTTCGTGCCTGTTCTGCTGCCAACATCTCCTTTACCTTATTAAAGCATCCTCCACGGAAGATAACCACTTTTTAAATATGAAAGTATTCTCCCATATGTTGTATGAAAAGTCCCTCAAAGAGCACTGTAAGCAGACGACATGATTACTTAAATATGCAAACAGCATTTGTACAGGAATGATTCTGTCTCGAGCTCTTTGAGCCATGAAACAGTTTGATCAGTGTAACCGAGTTCCCCGTACGCTGTTTACACTGTAAGATATCAACCAGTCCCTTCAGACGAGCAGCCACGTATCCAAGATACTGCTTTTGCCAAACAAACAGTACTTGTTAGGAAATATGGAAGAAAGACCTGCGTTCCAAAAGTAAAAGCAGCTCCATTAACGCAGGTGCATGTGCCGTTCACCAGCTCTCATTGGATGTCGTTAACAACAATAGATTCATCAGAAGTTGGGTTTGAATTGAGTTCAGTTTGAGTCGGTCGATCCAAATCCCCGAGCTCCCCATTAAAACACCAAGCAGCATTACTTTGAGTTTCCTGTAACTTCGTCCCACAGCGACACATGAAACAGCAAAACATATAAAATAAGTTAAGATCATCAAACATCGTGCAGATTTGGGGCCAAATGTCCAAATGGGGTTTGGAACTTGATTTGTTGTTGAACAGAGAAGTGGAGGGAACACAAAGGGATGATGTAAGTCGGCATGGACGGGGAGCTGGAGGGGCCCGGGGCCCGGCTGACTCTGGAGCCGATGCTGAAATGAAAGACTGGTAATGGAGCGGCCGGCGTGGGCCATCAAACCCCGAAGGCCTCGTCAGCGAACCCCTCCTTCTCTTCCTCTTTCCCTCCCCCCGTCTCTCTTGCAGTCCTTTGTTTTTCTCCTCTCCTTCCCTTCATTGCTTCATCCTTCCTATACTTCCTTTCCTTCTTCCTCTCCTCTCCCTCCATTCCTCCTCCCTTCATTCTCACAATCCCTGATTGTTTTCTTTCCTCCACCCCATCTCTTTCCTCTTCTCTTTCACTCCATCCTTCCTTTCCTCCCTTCCTCTAGTTGTCTTTACTTGCGTTTCTTGTCTTAGGTTCATTCTCGTCAACATGTTTGTCTTTGTTGCTTGCCTCCTCTTTAAAGCTCTTTCACTGATTGTTTCCCCTGCTCCACCTCAGTTCTTTCTCCTCTCTTTAACCGTATTCTCTTCTTTCAACCTTCCTCTCCTTCTCTTTTTCCTTCCCTACTCTCCTTACTCTTTGCTTCTATTTTTTTCCTCCTCTCTTTCATCTTCTTTTCTTTTCTCCTTTCTTTTTCCCATCCATTCATCCTTGTTACAACCCATCTTCTCCTTCTCCCCTTTGATTCATCCTTCTCTTCTTACTACATTTTTTGAACGTGTATCTCCTCCTCCTTCCATTCCTGCTGTTTCTTTCCTTTCTGTTCTACATCCAGCATCTTCACTCCTCTCCTTCCCTTTTCTGCTCACCCTTCCTTCTCTCGTCTCTCCTCTCCTCCCCTCTCTTCCTCTTGTCTTTCCCTCCTTTATTCTGTCTTTGCTTTCTTTTGCTTCCCTCATTCTCCCTCTTGGTTTCTCCCTGCCTCTCTCAGTCTCTCTCTTCTCCTTAGCATCTCCCTCCCTCTCTCTCCAGCTTCACTCATCTCCCTCTTTTCCTCCTTCTGCCCCACACCCCACCTTTTTCTTGTCCTCTCCTCTCTTATCTGCAGGGCTTTCACTCGTCTCTCACTTCTCTGCCACAGTGTGCAAACATTTTTGCACCCGTGGGCGAGACAAGAGAGAAATACAGGCTGCATTATCTGAGGACGTCCCCGCGGCCAAACCATTTCCTCATCTGAGTTTGTGGAGGCGGACGAGCAACATTCCTGAAAATGCGAAACATTCAGATGAGGCTTATTAACGCCGGGGCTTTTCAAATGCTTTCAGTGTTCCGCAGGAACTTAGAATCTTTTGTGGTGGCTCAGCTATTGTCAATGGGCTGCTCACACAATCAGCATCTTCTGTGTTCAGACTGAGCAGCCTCACTGTGGTCTGAACACACCGCTGTCAATGACCTACTGTATACAGGGATCATCATATGATGTGCATTGCTGTCGGGTCAACGTTTCTTTTATTGTATTGTTCAAGAATAATAGTGATGATTGAGGGCATCCAAGCCTGATGGGAAGTCAGAGACCAGCTTATTTATGGCAGCGATAGATGAGAGAAACAACACTTCATAACCAACAGTGTTACAGTGTGATTTGGTCCAGAGCTCGAGAACAAGCGAGTTCGGTGAACCTTGAGTGGAGTTTGTAACCCTTATTTGTGCAGGTATTTCTGTGCATTCTATATGTGCATCGGATATGTCACATTATCGGTCTACGATCTAGCCGTCCTGTGGCCGTCCTGTGGCCGTCCTGTGGAGTCAGGATATGTGTACAAAGAGCAAAGACTCGTTGGTAAAGTGCCATTACTAGAGACTAGTGTGGGTCCGGTTGCATTTCCAAATGTCCTCGAGCGAGACATTTAACTCCAAGTTCCTCACCCGGCGCTTCCTAATGCTTGGGATGGATTACACCTAGAAGTCAACGGTCATACATGTACCTGTATTTTTATGTCAATTGTAATAAAGTTTAAGTTTTAAGTACAATTGACAGTCAGCAAAAAACAGTCAGTCAATTTACACCTCTGTTGGTATGACAAACAAACGAGATCCGTCACTGTGAGTGGTACACATTGAGCTTCATAGGTTATATAGAAAAGGCAACTTTGGTTAAATGCAATAATAAACAGTGAACTGTAAGTATATGCTCGGTGGCTGCCAACAAATGAGAGTGTAAACCACCAGTCACACCCTGTACAGTTACAGCTCGGTCTCCCATGAGATCACACACCACGGCCCGATGAAGGATGCCATGCTACGTGAAAAACACACAAAAGAGAAAACAAAGTTTGTGAAAAGACACAAACAGGCAGAAATGTAGATTTACACTCGCATGCACACGTTTTCAATTCTAGTAATAATCAACTTGAGCAAAAGAGAAGAAGAAGAGAGGGTTGTTTAGCTCCACTCACCGAGTCTCACAGAGACGGCAGCAGAAGGCAGGGAGTCTGGAGGAGACGAAAAGAAACAACTGGACTTCCTGGTGAGTTCTGAAATGAGTCTGAGCTGACACACACACACACACACACACACACACACATAGTCAGACTCCACACAGTTGGTGTGTGTTGTTACAGCAAACATCTGTACGGTCCAGTGGCAGACATATCCATCAGTATTTTACCAGCACAGGCCAGATACTTGGTACACACTTAGAAACACACTCGAACATTAAAGGGTTCTCAAGCCTTTTTATGAATGTTCCACCTGGAAGCCTTTCAGAGGGTTCTAGTTACAACCCAGCATAAAGGGTGTTATCCTTGGACCAGCTGTGGAAGGTTCCCCCTATGAGAGGTTCTACAGGGACCCTTATATGGTGGAACCTTTGCACCTTCTATGCTAACAAGATAACAGTCAGGAGGTTCTACCTATCATTTTCCACGGGTTTCATCTAGAACCCAGCCAGGGTTCCTCATGAAGCTCCTAAAGGGCTGAGTCTGACACAGATGTGTGGGTTTGTGGGCTGGATGGATCTTTGAACACCCCGCTTTCAACAATCCTTGAGGAACTCTTTCTTTCAAAAAAGCGTGCCTTGGATGGAAAGGGTTCTCAATGGAACCCTAAGTCTAGAACACATACCCCCTGAAAAACCCTTTCTTTCAAAAAGGGTTCTTCAGAAGCAAATGGTTGTGGGTAGACCCTCAGACCTTCAGGAAGAACCTGTTTGGAACCCTTATTCTTAGAGCCATAAGCACGCTGGTGCTCCAGCCTTACTCAGAACACAGGTCGTGATATGGAGGTTGGGTAACTCTGGTAAGTGTCTGTGTCTGTGATGAACCTCAGAGTGTGTGTGATTTAGTGGGACAACAGGAAGTGAATTCCCTGTCAGCGCTCATCTCCAGGATCTGGCAGCAGATGATCTACAGCCGGCGACAAGGGACACAATAAATATGGCCTGTAACATGGAGCCGGCCTCATTAGTCACAGCTGCCATTAATGCATGACAGCATGGGAGTGTGTGTGTTAACGTGCTAATATGCCAACATTCCGTTGCTTCTAATGTACCACTACTATGTATGTATGTATGTATGTGCATGTACTGTATATTTAAACTGTGTGTTCTTGCGTTCAGGCACTGGGAGAATGTTTGAAGGGGTTTCCCATTGACACTACTATCAGTGCGGCATTAGCTGCTCTGTCAACCAACCTGTCACATTAATGTGTGCGTGTGTGTGTGTGTGTTTAATGTCTATCAAACACTCCTGCCATTTACTCAGCCAGTGATTATACATTAGCAGAAGAACGTTTCCCTTCTGACAGCCTCTGTGTGTGTGTGTGTGTGTGTGTGTGTGTGTGTGTGTGTGTGTGTGTGTGTGTGTGTGTGTGTGTTGTCATCCCGGCCAGACCTTAGTACTTGAATTGTCTATTTTATGGTTATCATTTGAATTTAGGGTTAATGCCAAAAAGTGGCCCAGTGGAATTCATATGTGCATCTTGCAGGAGAAAACACACTGAGCTCTTCTCATTTCTCGATTTTGTGTCTCCTCGCTCCTCTGGCTTGTGACCTTTAGGGACGTCTCACTTCCTAAAATGCCTCTCGAGGATCGAGAGGTACCAGTGAATCCTTTGCGGAAGTCTTTTTTTCGCCACAACGGACAGCTGTGCCCCATCTTATATTTAATTGACGTTGCTTTAAATTGACGGCTACAAGGCAAGGACTTCTCATATTGTTAAATGCCTGGTGCCTCGCCTCCTCTCTCCTCGTGTCTCCACCTCGCCTCCTCTCCTAACATCTCCCCTGGGCACGACTAAGACACGAGGAGAGGAGGCGAGGAAAGGAGTGGAGGATGTACAAACTGGGAAATGGGAAAGGCTCAGCGGCTACTTGTAGGGCTAGCGCTTACATGAAGGCTATCCAGGAACATGCTAGCACTGGCCAGCTAGCACTGTAAGTCACTAAGCTAGTTGACTTGCCAACCGTCAGTCCTAAAGAAATGCTGTTCTTGTTCTGCTCATCTGTATGTTCTAACAGAATGCTAATGTATTGGTGACAGACGTGTTTCCACAGTGGAACAGTGCAGTGTGATGCAGATCAGTCAGACCACAGCAGCGCTGCAGTGTAGTGAGGAGCAGAGGTGGAAGGTGACGGGGACGATGACTGTACACGTACAGCTATGACACCTTACTGTGGAACTTTACAGGGGCGGCTACATGTTTGTATTAGCAGGGTGGGAGGCCTGAATACTGAAAGCATTAAAACTGACACCTGCTGAACTCATCATGTTAGCTTTTTATTATATCATATATACATATCTTAGATCAAATAAATAGAACTCCTACGTAGAAGGAAGAAAATGACAAAAAGAAAGAATAGTGTGTATTTGCTTGTGTGTTTGTGTTCTTGTGGTGAACTTCTAGCTGTGGGCTATGCATGCATTATGGTGAACCTCTGCTGCACGGGTGCTTCAAAAGAAACAGTTACAGGCTGCTGCATACTCAACGGGCCTACCAAGCACAGGCCCATTCCCTCCAGCCTTCACCTACAAGATGTCAATCAAAGAGACACATCACCAGGAGGAGACACAAAAAGACAACAAAGAAACATAAAATGACGAAGAAGAGACACAAAAAGACAACAAAGAAACATAAAATGACGAAGAAGAGACACAAAAACACAACAAAGAAACATAAAACGATGAAGAAGAGACACAAAAAGACAACAAAGAAACATAAAACGACGAAGAAGAGACACAAAAAGACAACAAAGAAACATAAAACGACGAAGAAGAGACACAAAAAGACAACAAAGAAACATAAAACGACGAAGAACAGACACAAAAAGACAACAAAGAAACATAAAACGACGAAGAAGAGACACAAAAAGACAACAAAGAAACATAAAACGATGAAGAAGAGACACAAAAACACAACAAAGAAACATAAAACGACGAAGAAGAGACACAAAAAGACAACAAATAAACACAAAACAACGACAAACAGATGCAGAAACAGCTCCCAGGAGACACAAAGAGACTCAACTATGAAAAGGGGCTAAGTGACCATAAAAAGACACAAAACAACTACAAAGAGACGTAATACGACTCCAAATCGACACAAAGCAACCACCAAGAGATACAAAATGATCACAAAGAGATGCAATACCCCATTCAGAGTCAAATAGATCATATAGAAGGCAGTGGCGGCTGGTCAATAGAGGGCCATGGAGCCTGGCCCCACCTTGAGCCACACAAAAAATAAAAATAATTATAATAATAATAAATTATACAAATTGTCAATATTTGTGTGTTTGAACTGTGGAATGTACCCAGTAATATGTGTAAAATATGATATCTGCGCAAAATATATGCTTTTCCTGCTCGTCCTCTCCGCCTGTGTGCACCACACGTCTGAGAACGCGCAGCTAGGGGGGCCAAATCATTTTTGCCCATAAGAGGCGGGTCTATGAAGCAGTTTATGAATGTCAGTTTTTTTTCAAATAACTCATTTGTATGTTGAAAATAAATGATTGGTGCGATCTCTGCGTAACGTCCATTAGTTTATCCCTTCTTGTGGAAGAGAGCCGTGTCTCTCTGCCACGCCCCTCTCTCCTCACTCACACATGAATCTCATCCAACAAGTGGAGCTGTTCTCCTCCCAGAACCAGCGCTCCTGTTGCTGCTGTGTTTGAGTTGAGCTGGTCAGACTCTGTGAGAACACACAGCTCCGTTGATCCCCCATCCCTCTGCTGTTCGTCTTGGTGACTTGTAGGGGTTCTCTGCTATTTATTATTTTTCTCCTCTTCTCCTGTTTTGTGGCTCGTTAGAGAAATTAGCATTGTCTTTTTGTTTGATTTAGTATAATAAAGGAGTTTTTTATTTTCTAGCTAATGTGGGATTTCATTTTGTTTTATTCTGACCCTGACGCTTTACTTGCTGCTGTTTATTATTTATGTTCATATAAATCCTGCTGTGTTGGTCCCATTTTCTTTGCAAACATTGGGTAATGTTACACATTGTGTTCATTGTACATGAAGTTAAGGTTGTAACAGTGGCTCTGATGTAATAAAATCCAAAGTTCACACTTACAGATTGAATGTGGGGCCTCGGCAGTCTGAGTTAGCCAAATGAAGTATTTACAAATGTTTTAACGCTCACTCAGAACGCTTAGCTTAGCATAAAGTCTTGAAACTGGGGGAAACAGCTAGCCTGGCTCTGTCCAAAGTTCAAAAATACGCCAAACCTTTAAATCATGTTGCATCTTGTTTTTTGCATCCAATGTTGAGAACAATGAGAGTTACAGTATGAAACGAGCAGTCTTACCCCCCACGGAGCTGCTGCTCAGGCTGTCTGAGACAAACCATGCCTCTGTACAACACTCTGCAGCTCTTCTTTGATCCGTCTCTCTGTTTCTTTTCTTCTCCTCTATCTTGGACTGATATCAGAGCTTTTCCATTTGCTTTCATGTTTCACACAACAAGCGATGAAAGCTGTCAGTCTGTGATGCCACAAAGCTAACAGTCATGGTGGCAGGAGCGCTGCTTTTAAAGAAAGAATTATGGATTTAAGAGTGGTGACTTTCCGAATTAGGGGTAATGATCTTCCACCTCGAGACAAAAGGCATGAGTGTGTGAGCCCGTGGGCACTGGTGTGACGGTTAGAAAGACTGTCCTGTTGACGTGTCTTCGAGCAGGACCTGCTGCTCACCGTACAAGCAGCTCTGGATCAAAGTGTCAGCTCAGTGATTCAACTTCAATGCATGCTGGGAATGGTTGCCACAGGTCTGTCCAGACTGGTCCGAACAAAAGGAGCATCGCAAGAGATCAGAAAGATACACTTAACAAGGAATACAGACGTAGCAGTAACAACTGTACTGTCAATAGTTCTTTTAGGAATAGTTAAGGAAATACATGATTTGATTCGCTCTTAGAATAAGATTAGAAGATGAGAAGATGGATATCAATCTCATGTCTGTGTGAGAAGGACAGAAGTGGAATCAGGACGTAGTTAGCCTAGCTTAGCATAAAGTCTGGAAGCAGCTAGTATCATGTTAAATCTCAGTTGTTTAATTATTTGTTGAATTAAAAAAAAGACAATTTGTGGATTTAGGGGGAGTTACAAGCTGGAACCATTTGTTGACAAAGAACGTCTCCATAGCAATGGTTGCCAGATCCAATCCGTGAACACAGGCATGAAATATCATCTTCTGAAGCAAAGAAGTGTGCTTTAGATGTAGGTGTGTTTTATAACCTTGGACAAAATCAGACTAGCTGGTTCTATTAAGCTAAGCTAGGCTAACCACGTCCTAACGCAGTTCCGCTCTCTGAGAGAGAAAGTGAACGAAAGTGTAAATCCTACAATGTGGAACTGCGGTAACTTTCCATCGGCCTCACCTTGTACTCAGTGGCGGCCGGCCAATAGAGGGCCACGGGGCCTGGCCCACCCACCTTGAGCCACAAAAAAAAAAAAAAATTATAATATTATAAAAAAAGATTTTTTTAAAACATTAATAAATTATACAAATTGTCAATATTTCTGTTTTTTGAGCTATGTAATATACCCAGTAATATTTGTAAAATACAATATCTGCGCAAAATAAATGCTTTTCCTGCTTGTCCTCTCTGCTGGTGCACCTCTCAGCTGTCCCCGTGCATGTCTCTACTGCGCGTGCACGTGCTGGGGCCAGATCGATTTGGCCCAAGGAAGACGGGTCTAATAAGCAGCTTAGCCAGTCACTGATTAAAGAAATAAATGAGTGACTTACAATTTAGCCAATCAGCACCCTAAAAAAGACTTCCGGGAGGGCCAGATGAGAATGGCCCTCCCGGAAGTCTTTTTCTCCCGGAGGGCCCGTGTCTAGTTCTCATCTCGCGTGTTCTCGCTACCCAGCTGGAAGACGGTCACTGGCTTGCGGTAAAGAAACACAATGAGGAGGTGGATAAAAACCGGCACATTTTATCAAAAATAATTGATTGTGTCAAGTTGTGTGGGGCTTTTGAGTTGGCTTTGCGTGTGCATGACGAGACTGACTCCTCGGACAACCCTGGCGTGTTCAAGGGACTGGTGGATTTTGTTGCGTCCCTCGACGGTGTGCTGGAGGAGCACCTGGAGACAGCCAGCGTTTTTAAAGGGACGTCGAAGACTGTACAAAATGAGCTGTTGGACTGCATGCTGTCGGTTGTAAGGGATTACATTCTGGAGGAAGTAAAGAACGCTGATTTTATCGCCATTCAAGCAGACGAGACGACGGACATTTCCACCCACTCGATGCTAACGGTAACGTACAAGAGCGTTTTAATGCTCTGGCTATGCTCTCCATGGAGAAGGAACGTGTCAGGGACATGCCTGACTTCAATAAGAAGGTCATTGAGAGGTTTGCCACTCAGAAGAGCAAAGTTCCTTTACAAATAACTGTCATAAAAACATGCAGGTTTCCTCACCGCACTGATTGGGTGTTTCTCCAACAAACAAGGTTCATAGGGGCATCTTAAAATATACTTGTTCTATTAGACTATATATGATATTTATATTTTATTATAATATATTCATGATATTTATATTGTATATTTATGATTATATGGTATTTATAAATCATATTATACTGAATAATATTATTATATGATATATATATATATATATATATGAATATACTGAATTGTATGAATAAGATGTCCTTATTATGTCAGTGTTGGAATAAATGATAACAATGTAACTGCAAAGTACTAATGCGTTTTTGATACCTTTTTTGTTGTTTCTTTGCATTGAATTATGCTATTTGCTGAAATTGATTGGATGGCCCTACCCAAAAAAAATCCACCAGTCGCCACTGCTTGTACTACTATTCTGTTCTGATCCACACAGATCATGTGATCTCATTTTAAATTCATTTCAAAATAGATGTGAAGTACAAACATCCTGAGAGCAGCTTTAAGTTGTAAAATCTAAATGAGGGTGGGAATCCTTGACAAAACATCTCTAAAAATATATGTGTCTTCACTTTTCACAAATTTCCTCAGAAAGGATGAATTTGCTTTTGTACATTATAGTCATTTAGCAGACGCTTTTATCCAAAGAGACTTACAATTGTGAGTCGATCACATTTCTACAGTGTAGGCACAACTACGGGAGCAGTTTTGGGGTTAAGTGTCTTGCTCAAGGACACATCGACATGAGACTAGCAGAGCCGGAGACGGGGATCGAACCACAGATTGAAAGGCGGCCCTGCTAACCCCTTAGCCACAGTATATGTACGTCAACAGAAGATGTTATTGTTTCACTTGGGATTAATGTTGGCTGCTGCTGGAGGACAGGTTGTTTGTGGGATGTATTCTCTGGTTTCGGGTCGTTTTTCTATTGTCGCTTTAATAGACAGTGTGTATCACACGAGAGGTGATACACAGGAGTGATTTTTGTGTGGTATTATCCCATCAAATAAACACAAACAGTTTCAACCACACAATGGTGGAAGGGGTTAATGAGGACAGGCCCGATAAATCTACCAGGTCCAATATAAATACGTTAATGTTGTATTTAATGTTCAATAAAAAGCGTGCCATCATAGGCAACTACTTGGTTCGGTTGAAGGAAAGATCATAATTTAGGTTAAAAAAACATCCAATATTTCCTGTGATATTGGATGCATTTTGACATAATTTCTAAAGTTTTGTTTCATGCATATTGCTGCTACAACTGCCAATGTTATGGTCCCAGTTCATGTGTATTGAATGCTTTGTTTTATTTGTATTTGTCTTAGAAGGAAGACGCTCCATCACGCTGACTGTCGGATGTCTGATACTTAATATGACTTGATAAGCGAGGTACTGAAAGTCCTTGATAAGCTTCTCTGTGCTCCATATATGGGCTTTGAAAGGCAGCAGTGTATGTGTGGGGGCAGCCAGCGCTGTTTGTTGATCTGTCAATTGAAGATGGCTCAGATTTAAATTTAAACCAAATTAGCATTCTCACTTTGACAGTTGCACAGTCATCGTCTCTCCACCCCACTAATACACATCCACACACACGTATTTGCATGCACACACCCCATATGCTGTACTCCCACACAAACAAAGTATGTGGGCTACAAAAGCAAACTGTTTTCAGTGTGGGGTTTTTTCTTCTTCATGTCTGTGACAATTAAACAGAAGGGACATAATTGTTTGTTCAATCACATGAAACTGGTGGCAGCGGTCTAACCTGAGTGGGAATGCTTGAAAGTGAACCAATTTGTATTTTAAGGAAGATAAGGAAAATGCTGTATTGTCAAAGAGGTATATCTTCAATGGGTACACAACTGCAAATTAAGAGCTGCTTCTTTTGTATTTTAACTTGCAGGAAGTTGATTGTCATAATTTTCAGAAGTATGTTGTGGTGTCAATTAAGGCATTGTTTTATTGATATTACAATTTATTGATTTTATGATTTAAACATTTCCATCAGTTAAAAAAGAGAAGAGATTCTGATATGTTGTCTAAAGTCAGTAGTACCAACAAAATACATTTGATCTAATCTAGAGTAGCTACTGTAAACCAACTGTCTATACAGGCACACAATCAGTCCATAATATATAATAATATGAGAGTATAAGTGCCTTCTGTGTATCTTGATCCACCACAGGCACACTACCAGTCACAGTACAGTAGGTCTATTTTAGGGGCAGTACAGGGATTTCCCCTGGGTTGCTGCTGCAGTCAGTTACAACAACTGTTTTGGGTTGATGTCAAATGTAAGCGATGACATAACACTCTCATGTCTGATAATAAAGAGATGATCATCAGACTGTGAATTTTTAAAAGGTAAACTGGCCCTGCTGGCCTGTTAATGGTCTGTCAGTCCACCTGTTTGGTCTGGACCGACATATAAACAATTGTTGGATGGATTGCCATGAACTGTTGTCCAGACATGCATGGTCTACAGGGGATGAACCCTACTACTGTAAATGATTGTTCTGTCCTCTGCTAGCCCTATGTACAGCCTCACATAGCTGCTAGCCCTATGTACAGCCTCACATAGCTGCTAGCCCTATGTACAGCCTCACATAGCTGCTAGCCCTATATACAGCCTCACATAGCTGCTAGCCCTATGTACAGCCTCACATAGCTGCTAGCCCTATGTACAGCCTCACATAGCTGCTAGCCCTATGTACAGACTCACATAGCTGCTAGCCCTATGTACAGCCTCACATAGCTGCTAGCCCTACGTACAGCCTCACATAGCTGCTAGCCCTACGTACAGCCTCACATAGCTGCTAGCCCTACGTACAGCCTCACATAGCTGCTAGCCCTACGTACAGCCTCACATAGCTGCTAGCCCTACGTACAGCCTCACATAGCTGCTAGCCCTATGTACAGCCTCACATAGCTGCTAGCCCTACGTACAGCCTCACATAGCTGCTAGCCCTACGTACAGCCTCACATAGCTGCTAGCCCTATATACAGCCTCACATAGCTGCTAGCCCTATATACAGCCTCACATAGCTGCTAGCCCTATGTACAGCCTCACATAGCTGCTAGCCCTACGTACAGCCTCACATAGCTGCTAGCCCTATGTACAGCCTCACATAGCTGCTAGCATGGCTGTAAACTCTTGTTTATCCCACGTGCACATATTATTGTGTACTTTGGTCTGCGGCTGTCTTTTCTAGTTTGTTATAGGCCTCTAAGTTCCAATGAAAGGGAATCTTAATGCTGCAGCATGTCATGTATTATCATCATGCTGCCTCCAACTAGGTGTCAGGTTTGTGTTAGTTTGTGGGGGACAGTTTCCTTCTAGAACCTGACAACGCTCCCACATGTAAAGACAGGTCCATAAAGACCCAGTTTGATGTGGAAGAGCTTGACTGACCTCAACCCCATCAACACCTTTGAGATGACCAGGGACCAACTCATTTTCTAATGCTCTTGTTTCTGAATGGGTACAAATTCCTGCAGATAAGTTTCAACATGTGGTGGAAAGCAGGGAACCACAAGAGTGGAGGCTGTAAGCACATTAATGAACATGGTTTTGTAATCCCATGTTTAACTATCACCAGTGGTGTATAGTAACGAAGTAGAAATACTTCGTTACTGTACTTAAGTCATTTTTTGGATATCTGTACTTCACTTTACTATTCATATTTCTGTTGACCTTTACTTTTACTTCACTACATTTTGCAAAGAAAACTGATACTTTTACTCCGATACATTTCCCCTGAACCTTCGTTACTCGCTACAAAATCAAATCTATCTTTAGAAACAAAATGAATCATGAGAGCAGCGTCGGGGACTGTGGTGGAACACAGACTGCAAGCAAGCAGGTTTGGTGAATCAGTGGTCCTAGCTTGCAAGTTAAATCATTGGTTAGTCACGTTAATGCGCAATTGCAAACAAGTACTCTCAAAGCTGCGGCGTTTTGATTCACAGTGATGCCCAGGATGCTACATGCTATAAGCTAGCGGGCGACTACATGAGTATAATTCCACTCTACGATGACTAATTTCATGATGGAAGCAGAAATGGAAGCACCTGCTACTCCCGCAACAAACTACGGTGGTGACGAAGACCAACACCAGTGGATCGCTAGCGAGTTAGTGAGCTGAGGAAGTGTTGACAGTTGTGAGATTTAGTTGATTTGATTCATCTCAGCTATAATCATTGCAGCACTAGTTGACTAACGTTAGCTAACTTAACGTTAGCTAGCCACCACACCATAGGATTGACAGGAGCCGCGAGAGCGCAGCATTAGGGTTAGCATTAGCGTTAGCATTAGGGTTAGCATTAGGGAAATCCTTCGCAGCTGTGCGCAAGCTGTGTGTTACGCTGAACACACCTCTACCTGCATCAGCGGCCTGTGAAAGGCTATTTAGCATCGCAGGACTAGTCTTCAGCCCAAGAAGAGCGAGACTGAATTCTCGCAATTTTAAAAACCAACTTCTTTTGAAGATGAACAGGACATTTTTCAGTTTCAAGTAATGACTGGGTTGTTACTTTCGGTGCTGCTTTAGAATTGATCATGTTTTGATATTTGAGTCATGTTGTGGATGATCAGATGGAGTTATGATGGTAGCAGTCGCCCAATTGCAGATTCAGCTTGAGCAAAACCTTTGCCCATTGTGTTCAATTCAGGCCCATAGGAGTTTACAAGGCAGGTGTCCTTTCTCACAACACTGACCTGATGCATCAAGTGGATATTTGTTGCTGAACATAATATTATGCATTTGCCCTCTACATCCTCTAGTCTAATGAGCATACTTATAAACGCACTGTTACAACTCCTTTATAGTGTCATATTGCTTTTCGGAGAATTATGATGATAAGGTCATAGTAGATGCAAAAGTATACTTATGTGCAATATGTTATGTTGAACATTGTTGCTCCTGGATGGATCACAGCCAACCCAATTTTTGTCAACACAGCTCCATGTCCTTGGTCATGGTGCCACAGCAAGCTAGCATAAACTTCATAATTCTCAAAATGATGACCCTTCGCTTTTTTTATTAACAGTATTTACTTGTACTTTTACTTTCAATACTTAAGTACATTTAATATCAGAAAATTACTTTTGATACTTAAGTACAATAAATATCAGATACTTTAAGACTTTTACTCAAGTAGTATTCTAATAGGTGACTTTTACTTTTACTGGAGTCATTTTCCAGTTAGATATCTTTACTTTTACTCAAGTATGGCTTTTGGGTACTTTATACACCACTGACTATCACATATGGAGAAATGTTGGGGTGTCCATACCTTTTTTCTTGTCCCCCAGCCTGATATCCCTGTGTTCATATTGGATGATTCTACAGCTCAACATCTTATATCCACTGTCAACATTTAGTGTGAGACTAAGAATGAGTGTGTCCTTTACGTAGGGGTGGGAGAGGAAGTATGCTAAGTTCGTCCATCATGTTGTCCCACCTCAAAGCAAAAGTGGTTATAGTTTTTCAGCAACACTTGAAGTTGGGGTAAAAAGCCTGCCATCATGAGAGGTGTGCGATCAGATTGTTAGTTCTGTAACGTTAGACCATCCAACAAGCACTTCTAATGAAGTAAACTGGCACCTGAAGGTGGTGGATGGGTATGTAGCACTGCTGACTATCATGCAGGAGACTGGAACAATGACTTTTCTCTCACATTAAGTTGCCCAATTAGTCTAATGCCTGAGTCAGAAGTGTTCTTCAGACTGAGGTCAAACAGCATTGGAAACCTCTCCGTTACAACGTTGGAGTTGGAGGGCTCTCCAACTATGTTTGTAACTTTTTGAACCTTGAAGTAAACTGAAAGTGCCGTATGATTAGACTCAAACTAAATTTGAGTCTACACAACGGTATTCAGCAAATCACTCGTCGTGTATCCGTTCTATTGTCAAGCACAGTTTTACACTGAGCAAATCACTTCTTGAACAAAAACCACCTCAATCAAGCGTAAAAACGTTTTTGCGTTTTATCAAATGATGCCGTTTGTGATACTTTAAAACCGAATTGTCACCCACAATGCAACATTCCCGTTCTCTTGGCTCTATTTAATAGACAGCAGCATTTAGTATGAGTAACACCTGCTCATCATATCCTTCTTGACAGGCTCTAACGTGCTCTGGTGTTTACACAATATGTCCCCAACTATTTCACACAGCCTCCACTGAACGATGATGAAACAGTTAGAAGGACAATCCCTGTGAGACTTGTGTTTTCTCTCTCTATCTTCTGTTTCTTTTTCACTTCTCATCCACCTCCTGATAACACACACACACACACACACACACACACTCACTGAGCATCGGGGCATGTGTTAAATGAATAGAGCTGTTATTGACAGGGTCTATTGACTGGTGCGTTGATTAATGTGAAGGATGTGTGTGTGAATGTGACACTCTGAAACTATTTAAACAGCCGTCTCATTACTCACACCGTCTGTTAGATGTAGACACGTAGCTACGGGTTTGAAAAGCAGAATTGATGATCTATCAGCGCCCTTCTTTCAATTTGATCAACTTGTATTAGTATGTGCAGCAGTATCGGTAGAAAGGTGAACACAAGCAGTGGTAGTAGTGATGTAGAGGTGGTGGTTCAACAGTTTGTGAAACAGCAGTAGTAGGTGTAGTACATCTGAATCAGAAAATAGCTTCCTTTGTGCATTGTGTGAGTAAAACAAAAAAAAGTATAAAAGCTAAAATGAGAGAAAAGAAAGAATAAAAGCGACACAATAAAATATCAGACCAAAACAGCAAAGCGGGTTGTAGTTGTAAAAACGTGTTCTTTTCCTGCTTTTTTACTCAGGGCATAACTCAGGGATAATTGAGTGGAAATGAGATGTGAAAATACTACGATGTGAAAATACTACGATGATACATCAACTGAAATGTGCTCCGCTATACAAATGGCCTTACATCTTTGATCAATGAAACAGCTTTAACATTGTAGAACATCAACCTGTTTATTTACATCTGATTCTTGATTGGTTTACATTTAGTCATTCTTAGACATCTTTTGATCTACAGCCCTCTGTGAGGCTGTGCTTTCAGCTAACATGTGTTGAGATATTTCATTCAGAACCACGAAGGTGAACCTCTCGGTGGCTCTTAACCTGCTTAGTGTGATCTGGACCAGGGATCGTGTGAGGTTGTAGCCATGCAGCCACCGCCTGATGTCAAGAAGGCAATTGTGTAAAAATCTGCATGATACAACATGTTGTGTATTGAAAATGAAAGTATTGTAGTCCCATTGTCCGTGTGACACGGCTCCCACTCCATGTTTTTATCAAGCTTTTGTATGTGATGTATTTTTGATGTTTGAAAATAAAGAAATGAAATTGTAATTGGTATCCAGTGTCAGTAGCAGAAGTGTCAGTGAACGGTTCCCCTGATTTCAATGAATATTTGACACCCTTAGCTCAGTAATATTCCTAAATTTAGATCACAATATGATCGGGTGTGCAACATAACACAAACACACCAAATGGAAACTGTATTCCACCCAGCATGATCTGTTTTCTGTCTGTCAACTTTCTCCACCCACCGAGGGACTTTTACGAGATCAAACAGAGCACGAGGAGGAGGGGGGGGGGGGGGGGGGGGGAGAGGCACACTTCCCAACGAGGCCACAGGAGGGCACACAATTCTCTAGAGACCACGAAACAGTCTTAACAAATTGTGTAGTGTAACAATATTGATGAGGGAAACATGAGTTAATATGAGCAATAGCAGCATGTTGCCTGATAACATATTATTACCAAACAGCACCACGCTGATGATCACGCGTTTTAAAGTTTTTTGTTTATTTTTCCAATCAGAAATAAAATCAATCTGTGGTCATTTGGAGACCACTGTCACTTTCGCAAATCATGTTTTCTCATGTGTTTAATCACATGGCCCGTCACCACCGCCTCTCTGTAGCCTACATACTGCTTCCATTTTGCTGGCTGTAACTATCTCCAAGTGACTGCATTTAACGCGTCAGTGAACCAAATCTATTCTTTCCTATCGAGTCAGATGAGACCGACACAAGTTTCCGAGCCCGTGCACTCTATCTGCGGCGCTCAGGAGTAAATTCCGCTCCTCTGTCCGTCTCATTTGAATGCGGTTGTGCCAGGGCGGCTTTCTCTCTCGCTCGGCTCGGTATAACTCGTCACTTTCCGATGATCATATTCCGGAATCGAAACCAAATAAGGAGTATGGGGGACGTTCCCCTGCTTACCGGATTCAACCTTTTATGGGTTAAGAAGCTCAACCGGAATTCCTCTTCTGATATCAGAACGCGATTCGATAAAAGAAACACCAGATTATTTCCAATAAAGAGTGTTTAAAATGAACAGCAGCTGTGTTTGTGCACTCTGGTATATTCTGTCTCTAAGTTGTTTTATGACAGTTATCTCTGTTTTGCGGCGAGTGGAAAGAGTCCGGGTTTATCTCCTGGCGCAGCGGGTTCTCCATTGACAAGTGATTCCCTTTGAAATCGTCACGGAGGCTGCTGGCCAATCGGCAGCGGCAGCGCCTCTCCCTCAACCCCACCCACTCCATATTTGGGTAATGACGTGGCAGCCCGCAATGAAAAGGTTCCCCATATAAACATACTAGAGCCAGGGCCGCTGTTCCCAAAAAACGAGTCACTTTGCACAGTGTTGACTTTATCGCCAGAGCGCATGAAGCGCACGCGGAGCTCATCCTCTCACACCCGGTGACAGACAAAGACATGCAGTGGTGACCCACTGCTTCACTGTTGACTTTATTATATTAGCTTAAAGGAAAAAGAACAGAAAGACATTACAGAGCGAGCAGACCCGGTGCTTTTATCTCTCCACAATGACGGCTAAAACTTTGGAGAAAGTGCCGATGAATCTCGGGGGGTTCTTGCATCCTGAGAGCGTGTACTCGGTGGATGACATCAGCTCCAGCTTGGCGACCTCCGTGGCTATCTTCCCCAACAGCGACTTAGGAGCTCATTACGACCAGATCAATGTCTCAGGTAAGATGACGCCTGTGTGGAGTATTTAAAAGACAAATTGTCAGTTGTTCTAGTCTATGAAAAGTTGTCCATATGCTGAGTGTTACTGAGTGCAAATCATTTTACAAAAATGCTTCAGAAAATGTTTGTTTTTTGAAAAGTGTCTGTCATAATATAAAAGTTCGTTCACATGTTTCATATACTCGCATTATGGGACCAGAGTCCGTGCGTAACGGAAAACGAGGCGCACCGGCCTTTTCTCACTTAAAGCCCACTTTCCTGTCAAGTGTGAACTTCTTAATGAATCGGGTTTGTGTTGCCCCCCTAACGAGCCGTTTTTGTTTCTGTCCGCAGATGGCTTGATGAGCGCAGACATGAGCGTCGAGAAGCGCTCTCTGGACCTCTCTCCTTACTCCAGCGGCTTCTCTCAGCCCGCATCCCACCGCAACCAGACCTTCACCTACATGGGGAAGTTCTCCATCGACTCCCAGTATCCAGGTAACTGGAACCCCGAGGGAGTGATCAACATCGTCTCGGGCATCTTCAACGTGGCCCAACCGCCGCCTCCTCCTCCTCCCTCCTCTTCGGCGTCCTCCTCCCCGGCTTCCTCGGGATCTCCCAATCACTTTCACTCCAGCGGAAATTTGAGTTGCACTATGGCGGCTCAGAACCAGGCAGAGATGGACCACCACCATCACATGTACTCCCCTCCGCCTCCTTACTCCTCTTCCGGCTGCGGGGAGATGTACCAGGACCCCTCTGCGTTTTTGTCCACCTCTACCTGCTCCATCGCCTCTTACCCACCACCCTCCTACTCTTCGCCCAAGCAACACGGCAGCGCAGAGGTACCGGGGCTCTTCCCCATCATCCCCGACTACTCGGGTTTCTTCCAGCCTGCTTGCCAGAGGGACATGCACACGGCGAGTATCCAAGATCGGAAACCGTTCGGTCCATGTCCGCTCGATCCGTTCCGCGTCCCTCCACCCCTGACCCCGCTGAACACTATCAGGAACTTTACGCTGGGTCCGGGCGGTGGTGGCTCCGAGGGGGGTCCGCCGAGGCTCCCCTCTGCCTACAGCCCTCAGAACCTGCCCCTAAGGCCGATCCTGCGGCCCAGAAAGTACCCGAACAGACCCAGCAAGACGCCCATCCACGAGCGGCCGTACCCCTGTCCGGCAGACGGCTGCGACCGGCGGTTCTCCCGCTCCGACGAACTGACCAGACACATCCGCATCCACACTGGACACAAGCCGTTCCAGTGCCGCATCTGCATGCGCAACTTCAGTCGCAGCGACCACCTCACCACGCACATCCGCACGCACACGGGTGAAAAGCCGTTCGCGTGCGACTTCTGCGGCCGCAAATTCGCCCGCAGCGACGAGAGGAAGAGACACACTAAAATCCACCTGAGGCAGAAGGAGAGGAAGTCCTCCACCGTCTCCTCCTCGTCCTCCTCGTCCAGCAGCTCCGGGGTGGAGCGGCCGTCGGGCGCCATCAGCGCAGCTAGCGGGATTTGTTCATAGTTTCCCTGCAAAACGTTGTTGTCACCATGGCAGCGTGACGCACACTAACCTCTTAAAAGAAAAATAACTGTTAAATAATTATTCTGAAACGGTTATGAGATAGACTAAACACCAGGATGGGATTGAGCAAGAACTTCTGTGCGGTCGTGCGCAATTACGCACATCCACCCGTTCCTGATCCAGAACCGACAGAGAGACTGACACGAATGCACTTTGCCTGTACAGTCTACTGAAAACAAAAGTAAACACAGCCATTACTTCATAGGAATATACAAGGGCGGTTGTAATATAAAGTGGGTATTTGAGCGCGCAACAGGCTGCGCGTTTAAATGTGTAATAACTGCAATAACGCTTTGAAGGAAGAGAACTGTTCTAAGTTATTGAATTGACGAAGTGTTTATTCTAACATGCTTGTTGATGACTATATGTTCCCTTTAGTGCCTTGCTGTGTGTCGTTTTTGTACACTGACATGGTTCAAGGACGCTTCTAATGCAATGTATATTTGTCCTTTAATATGTAAAGTTGGAAATCATTCTATTTTTGTACGCATTTCGTCTCGTGTAATTTCAAGTCAATCAGTTGTGGTTCACGTGTAATACAATGTTGGAGTGTAAATCGTGTTGAACTCATACACTTCTTTTGTCGTGGTGTGTCTTTTGAGATTTATTAAATATACGTGGATGATAAACGCAGCTGGTATCGGTTTGGTTTATTCCTCATCACAGACTAACTAACTACAGCACAACAACGGGCCATCGGTGTCAGCGGAGATGCATTCATTGAACCCAAACGTCGCTGGGTTGAAAGTGGTGAATACAATTGTTTTATGTGAATATTTATATATATTTTTAAACACATGTGGATGGAAATCCGGGTAAAACCCGACTTGCGTCACCCGTGGCATTTGTGACTCAGAGTTTTCACCCACTCGCTTGTTATTTAGGTATCACTTTGGTTCTAAACAGGCGGTGATCTGGTATGCACACTTTGTCAAAGTGAAGGTGACACAAAGTGTTTGCAGACTGTCAAGCCAAACCACAAATACACTTCAATATGTGATTCTTTTTTAACTTTTAAAGGAAGAGAGAAATACACTTTCAATAAGAATACAGATGGACGGCATATCCACAGCATCCAGGCAGAACTGATGCAGCCCCCTCATTTCTCACATATCATTTATTTAGTGAACAGTTAAACTGTTTTTCTTTAAAGGTTATTTCCATGTATGGAGGTTCTTCTGGAGAAATACCGGATCTTATATCGATATATTTACATTTATTTGTTAATCTATTTGTCTTTTAAGCCTTAACATGAAACATATTGAGTTTAAAATACAAAGGTATTTCATTTTAAAAACTCCCCGGTTGCTAAAACCTAAAAATTCTCTGAATCAAATACGGAGGGAATGACTTCAGTGTTAGGAACACTGTGAATTAAAATGTTTAAATTAGCTCCTTGAAATTCAGCAGGAACAAGCCGTTCGTCATTCCAAACTTTTACCAGCTGATATAAAATCAAAAGGGATTGTGTATTTTGTGTGAGTGTGTATTTATGTTGTGATATCTGTATCATTTGTTGTGACTCATAATCTGGGCAGCTGAGGTCGCCTGTTTCCATTCCATTTACTAAATGTCTTTAGAACCATAAACACCAGGATGTGCTTCTTCTCACTGGTGACAGTAGCAGAGGCATTCATGGGACCTTCAGTTTTCACAATGGAACAGAGTTAATACTGAAGCTGTAGAGGAAACTTTACCAATAAGAACAATTCATTATTTCATTGTGTGCACGGAAATATTGAAAATATAGAGTATCGCGATGTTATGTTATGTGATACTGTATCGATCTTCAAAACCACTATAAATATTTAATAAATGTTTACATGCAAAGATGAACTATTTGATTTCAAAGATGTGATCTCTCACAGTAGTGCTGCTGTTGGATGTTACAGGGACTGAGATAAATGAAAATACAGATCTCACTGCTTAGACTTAAGACTGCATTAATAAGTCAACTTTATTTTACTCTGTTTTCATGCAGATAGCAGTTTTCCTAAAATCTGATCTTAACAATTGCAGTATATGGCCTTGCTTACAGTATGGCGGTACATTGAATGGTGTCCCTCCCGTGTATCATGGTACGTATGGTATCGCCAGACTCTCGCCAAAACACAACGCATAAGGATTGTCATGATGATGGTTATCTTTACAGGAACGTCAGCAATAATGGATGGACTAACAAATACATGAAATTCCATCATACAATAGAAGTCCAAGACTTTGGCTTTTGCTGATAAAACATATTTATTGGCATTGCCCATCTCAATACATTTTTCATTGTCATTTCTTTCTATTCAACATATTTTCAGATTGTTGTCTTGCTGATTGTGATCATGCTGCTTTTGATCGGCTGTCACAGCTCGTGGCTCCAGTTCTAGAATGTTGCCAGCAGTCGATGACCAAGACGTAGCGTTTTAAGGGGAGACACCTCAAACTCCTGCTGCTCCTTAACATCTAGTCTTCTTTCACACTAGTGGAAAGAAAACATACATTTTACTAATTTGTCAATTTGCGTCCGTAGATTTCTCCTAAATGTACCAAAAGTTACCATTAGATAATGCCTCATTTGGATATTTAATCACAACATTTGAGATAACTTGTAACAAAAGAAAGATGTTGTCTTTATGTAATACATCAACTGGGGAAGTGTCATGGTGGTAGTATTATTTAAATAGTTTGCCCTATTCACCCGTAGTGTCTCCCTTAATAAACATTGACACTGTGGATGGATTACTTTCTTATAGTTCTTTGTAAACATCATTTACAGAAAGTGCCTAGAGTATGAATGAAGTAGCTCTGGAGGTGATGGAAGGTCTCCTGTCTCAGACCTGTCCCTGTACTGCACACAGATTAAAGACATATTCATCTTCTTGATTGATTCTTGGGAAGATGTCCAACGAGCACAAGTGCCAGACTTTTGCTTTTAAGGAGCTCATGAAGCCTGCAGTAATCTGTGACATCTTTATTCTTCTGACGCCAACTTGACCACCAGAACAAGTGAGCAGTACTGTAGAGAGTCATGATGAGCTGCACAAAGAGCACCACTGTTCTTCGCCCCCTCCTCTCCTCACTGACAGTCCGGTAACACTCGACTCTTACCCTCCGTATTCAGCATTTAGAAGCAGTAAACCAACATGTGGGTTATAACTCACTATACTGTAGTTGATAGCAGATATATGGATGGCTTAAGGGTTTCTTGTCAGCAATTATAACTCATTACAACTGCGTTTTATTATGTCATCATTCATTCTCTTTACACAGCAGCTTCACTTATGAATCACAATCCCATGTAGTGCCGTGTAGGTTTTCACATTCAAGGAGTTAGAATATTGGTGCTTAACATAAACATAATAAGACAAATAAGAATATGTATAAAAGCAAGTATTGCAAAAATCAAGAAATATAAATATAGAAATATAGCAAAAAAACATTGAAAATCTTAAAATACAGGAAAATATAGAACAGTAAATATATATAAATAAAATACGGTCAAAATATGTAGGCGCTGCAAGAATAATTAAAGCTGCAAGCAGCATTGATCGGGCCCTCGCAACCTTCACGCACGTCGAGTGTACTGGCAGGACTCTGGTTGACGCGGCCATGTGACCATCATACACAGCGCCTGGAAATTGCAAAAACGACACTAGAAATTCATACAAAATAAAAAATGTCTGCCTTCCGTTTGGCTTCAGAGCAGAGGTCTTCAACAGGGGGTCCGTGACCCCTAGGAGGTCCGCGGAGGTACTGCAGGGGGTCCGCAAAATATTTGGTTGATTAGACAATTTACTTCTTTTTTTTTAGCTGTTCAGCCGATTTGCCACTGTGAACCAATAAAATCTGATTTTATAACTACATTTTGGGCTTGTTAGCCTCTAAAACATTTTGGGCTTGTTAGCCTCTAAAAATTACCTTCGCTTTTGACAGCAAAGACTGCGTCGCCATGGCAACGCCGTTCGACAAAACATCAAAAGCTTCATGAACTGGCATTATGGACTTCTTACATTTGTGTGGAACTAATTTGATGTTGATTTGATTTACCGACTAAGAGAAACAAGCCAAAGTATAAAGACTTTAACTTCCTGGTACCAGTAGGTGGCGCTATGACTATGATTCAAAATTGGCCTGCAGATGTCTTCATGCCTGGAGTCTCATCAAACATGTGAAATCTGGTAAAGATCTGATGATGTGGAGTCGAGATGCATCAGTTTATTTCTTCATGGCGAAGGATCGAAATTCGCCGAGCCGCCACGTCACCGTCCTTCAGTAACTTCTTACAATCTTCACAATAAAGCATTATCAAGGTCTTAAGGCTGTTCTGACAACATTTGAGAGGGATCTGATTAATCTGTGAGGAGCAGGATGTCAAAGTACACAACTTACAACTTCCGGTTGCCACTAGGTGGCGCTATCACTATGATTCTAAATTGTTATATAGATGTGTTCAGGCTCAGGATGTTATGACATATGAGAGATTTGGAGCAGATTAGACAATGTACGGCTGAGTTACAACAACTTCCTGTTTCACGGCGAATGGTGTTTTTTTGACGCCACGCCATGGACACATAGTTCGATAACTTTTTGATCTTTGAGTAACTTTTCACTGCCAAGGTCTCAAGAGCATACTGACCGAATCTAAAGTCAATTGGGTTAATCTCTAGGAGGAGTTCGTTAAAGTATGACACCTTGAAATGGTCCAAAAATGTCATAGAATTCAAAATGGACTACTTCCTGTTTGGTTTAGTGAAAATTTCCAAGAGGATTTTTTGTGCGTCTCCTCACGATCCACATACCTACCAAATTTCATACAGCTAGGTGAAACCCAATGTTGGGGCTACTCAATAGGGGGCGCTATCGAGCCAATATTTCAGACTGGACACCCCAATCATCAAATTCTGGCTTGTGTGCCAAATTATTCCCAGCATCCCAAGCACCTCCTTTTTGCGACGAAACACGCACGATAATAAACATTATAATAACAATAGGTCCCCTGCTCCCTCTACGTCGGTGCTCGGACCCGAATGAATATTGAATAGAGGAACAAAATATTTGAAATATGAAAAAATACTGTAACAATTATGTAGGACAGATAATAAACATAAATAGTAAAAAGAAGAAAACGAATGTGAAAAAACTAAAAATACAAAATATTTAAAAAGATGAATCAACAATGTAAATATAGAACAGAATAAAACAACACGACAAATGTTGAGATACGTGAAATATATCTGAATAAAATATATTGTAATTAATACATAAATAAACACGTAGATCTGCTTACATTTTACATTGTGTTTGTTGAATATGTGCTGTTACGAATGCACAATGAGAGGACTTTGAGTCCTTAGGCTGAGTTGTGTTTTTGTTCATGACGGTCAGTGAGCACTACACCTGCACTGGTCCTATCACCTGTTGAATGTTCATGATGGCAGATCATTGAACATTTCCCAATAAATACAACCACTCGTTAGTGACCGTTATATTCAGAGAGGGGGATAACCAGTGAGGGACAAAAAGACACACGTATCTGAAATCTGCACTGGCGGCTGCCAATAAATGGCTTTTCTTGTTCGAGCTGCACCACAAGTATTCCCCATGCCGATATACTGGCCTGATAGACTTTACACTGGAAAGTGAGGATAATTGCATTTAACATGAGCCACAGCCACTGACCTGACTGTCACTGTGCCACTGTGTCCTCTGCAGGGCCTCTAAAGCATACGTGTGTGTGTGTGTGGACATGCAGACATGATTAAAGGCATTATATTAAATGATATTTTACTTGAAAGACAACGTAAATCGAGTGAACCAATACGGCGTGGAACAAAAGAATCTAAGAAGGAGAAAATGATTTCAATGGAAGCTTTTAGGACAGATATAGAAATTTGTTTAAATGTTGAACTTTACACAGATTTAAATTAGATTTACATCTTGACCATAATGTTGAAATTCTGCCACAAGTCCCTCGACTGTGTTGACGTGTGGGAGAAGACTTGGCCTGTCCGGACGCTGACCTTTGTGCTCTTCTTTTCTTCGAAGCGTTCTCTGTTTGAGGGTCATTGTCCTGCTGGCCGTTCATCCTCTCAGTCTCTTCTCCTGCACACTCAAGCCCTAAATATAACATAAACATCTCCTTTCATATTCAACTTTTTAGTTTTGTTACACTAACCTCCAGTGTAACATTCACAGCATTGACCCTCATCCTACCAACGTGTTTAATCATGAAACTTATATCTTCTCAAAACATCATCAGTTCCGTTATTATTGTCACCTGGAGGGAAAGGAAGAACAGATGATTATTATTTTTGGAATTTCGCAACGAATTAGCATATTGACAGAGCACATGAGGACGTGTGTGTCTGCCGACCTACCTGATAGTGATACTTTAAATGTAGCTCTTCTATTTCATCTGATACAACTGGATACGTGCACTTGGTTGCTTTCCCATCTCCACGAACACGCTCTGCTCTCACGTGTAGAATCTGTAGGCAACGGGACTTTGGCATCGGAAGTGTTCTAGTTTTCCGCTCGTTGTCCGTGTAGCATTAACCAATCACGTCGCAGCAGGCTGTGCTTGAATGCAGGTGTCGGCGTGGAAAGCAAAAGAGGTGGAACGCATTGAAATGCACTCTGGGAAATCATCGGCTGTCGTCTGACGATGATTTAGCTTTAAATTGTTTTCAAATTAGCTCGTGAAACAATCCCGTCACACGTGTCTTCTCTCAACTGCAGTCATGTGTCTCGAGATGCTGATCAGACAACGAGCAACGCACAGAGAAGGAAGTCTCGGCCCGGAGAGTTCACACGGAACCCCACAAATAAGGGCGCTCGCCCCCAGAGGGTAATCCCCGACGGGGCCACAACAATCAATCTGATAATATTCCAAATAATTCTTTAAAAAGCATGAATAAAATAAAAAATGAAACATTGAAATAGTATCGCTCTGGGGTCCACGGGGAAGATCTTCAGTAAGATGAGGGTCGGGACCCCATGGTCTGAGCCTGTTTCATGAAAGCGTCATGTGTGCAACAGTTTTGACTGAATCTTTATTTTTATTTACTTCTGTCCAGGTTGTGTGGTGACAATCACCAGACACACAAGAATGTTGTGCATTCTAGCCATGATTTTCATCACCAATTTATGCATGTGTTTTTATTATAAAATAAAACATTTACCTTCAGAGAGCATGCTATTTCTCTCCTTACTAAACCAAAAACGTGTACTTATTTGAACTATCCCACTATATTTAGAATAAATACAACACAAATATCTGGAATTGTTATCTTTATCAACTTTAAAAGGCAAACAGAATCTACATGTGTGAGCTCAGACTGCACACTGAAGCCTTGACTAATGCACCAGCGGTCCAAGTGTCCTCCTGCTGGACTGAGGCAGCATGTGGCGCTCTGTTAACTTTGGTTAGCATCTACTGCTAACGGGCGCATGGCCAAAGGTTTCCGGGCAGAACTCGTGCAGTGCTTGTGAACTTTCCGCATAACGGGTAAAAATAAACGGACTACGATGGAAGAAATAATTCACATTTGAGACGGAGCTCCTCCACCAATGCTTTCATTTCACAAGGACCCAGAAAGTGTTGAACTTTAGTTCGGTGGTAAAGTTGATCCAACTGCATTCTTTGAAGGTACTTTGACTCATGTGAAGCTGATCTACGAAGCTCTACTTTACAAGGCACCATGTGCAGCGCTGGTTGTTCTGAAGGACCAGAGAGAGACAGCATGCCAGCTAGCTGCTCCACGGTTATTCCCATCGACTTCATTGATCCACATACATTCAACATCAGAGTAACAGAATCTTTGTCAAACTGCCACCAGACCCGTGTGCAGCCGCTGGACTGCAGAGATGTGAGCTACAGTGACATGTAGACTGTTCAGTGATACAGCGCTCATCAAGCTGAAGGTTGTGACGAGTGTGTCGGCTTTAGGGCACGCAAATGTTCTCAAATAAATGTCTTAAATATTAAGCATCATATAGATTACAGACCATATCAGAGCTGGGCAGTGGCTAAGCGGAGAGCAGGGTCGTCCTTCAATCAGAGGACCGGCGGTTCGATCCCCGGCTCCGCATGTCCATGTGTCCTTGAGCAAGACACGTGACCCCAAAATGACTCCCGTAGTGTGTGAATGAGGGAGTCTGATAGGCAGATGGCACTTAGCCCGTCATCAGTGTGTGAACGGGTGAATGATGACATGTAGAGTGAAAGTGCTTTAAGTGGTTGGAAAGACAAGCTCTATACAAGTACAGTCTACTTACCAGTTATTGATATTAAATCAATATGTTGATACGAGAGGTATTGGATATGGTAATGTGGCACAAGTGTTGTCTTTTCCCGGTTTGACAGGCTGCATCACAGTAAAGTCATTTTCTGAGCAGGAATGTTCTAGCTGTTGCCTTTACCCACTAAGTCATGACAGCCACATGACTGATGATTTATCAAAAATTCTCACTGTGTAAATATTTTGTGAAAGCGCCAATGGTCAACCCCTACAATATCTTGGCAGTATCGATCAAGGTATTTATTCCAAAATATTGTGATATTTGATTTTCTCATCGCCCGTCCACTGGCCGCATCGCTCTGGATTAGATTACAGTAGAAATGACACCACAGAATATCGTCGCTGTCGAGCGGAAACCTTGTAGCTCCATGTTTCATCTTTCATTTTTCTTGTGCTATTGGTCAGTCATCTTCACAAACATTTCAACCAATGAAAAACATTAAAAATAGCTTGTGACTTCACATTTTGTGATTATGGATGGAGCTGCTCATCACATGTAACTCTGATGTTGTGATTATGGATGGAGCTGCTCATCACATGTAACTCTGATGTTGTGATTATAGATGGAGCTGCTCATCACATGTAACTCTGATGTTGTGATTATGGATGGAGCTGCTCATCACATGTAACTCTGATGTTGTGATTATGGATGGAGCTGCTCATCACATGTAACTCTGATGTTGTGATTATGGATGGAGCTGCTCATCACATGTAACTCTGATGTGATTATAGATGGAGCTGCTCATCACATGTAACTCTGATGTTGTGATTATGGATGGAGCTGCTCATCACATGTAACTCTGATGTTGTGATTATAGATGGAGCTGCTCATCACATGTAACTCTGATGTTGTGATTATAGATGGAGCTGCTCATCACATGTAACTCTGATGTTGTGATTATGGATGGAGCTGCTCATCACATGTAACTCTGACGTTGTGATCATGGAAGCTCAAGCGAGCAGGAGCCCCCCCCCCATCATGCTCTCATTCTACCGAGGCGCCACTGAGAGCATCCTCAGCAGCTGCATCACGCTGTGGTTCGGAAGCTGCACCGCCTCCAACCGCAAGAGCCTGCAGCGCATTGTGAACTCTGCCCAGAGGATCATCGGAGTCTCACTCCCTACACTACAGGACATTTACAACACCCGCCTCACCCGCAAAGCACTCGGCATTGCGGGTGACCCCACCCACCCCTCCAACAGCCTCTTCAGCCTCCTGCCTTCAGGGAGAAGGTTCCGCAGTCTCCGTTCGAGCTCTACCCGGCTGAGGAACAGCTTCTTCCACCAGGCGGTCAGGATGCTGAACTCTCTCCCTCCCTCTCTCCTCTCGCTCCCCCTCTCTCCCCCCCTGCCATCTCTGCCATCTCTCCCCTGACCTCTCTACCCTCCCCCTCACCCACCTTTCCCCACTGCCTCAAATGGAACATACCAGGACATCTACTCCCCCTCACACCCCTTCCCTCATCCAGCACCAGTCACTTTTTTTTATTTATTTATTTTAATTTTATTCTCTGCTGCTACGAACATAAACCCCCCTCACACACCCTTCCCTCATCCAGCACCAGTCACTTTTTATTCTCTGCTGCTACTTGTTAATCCTTTATCTAGGCCCTTATGTTCTTAACTTTTTTTTTTTCCTATTTTATTCTATTATATGTTATATGTTCATGTCTATATTACACTGTGGGACTGCAAGAAACGGCATTTCGAATTTTCTGTATGCATAACACATGTGGAAACTTTGACAATAAAGTGAACTTTGAACTTTGAACTTTGATGGAGTTCGCTGAGAGCACTAGCGCAGCTAGCTAACTATGTGAGCTCGTCTGAGTCGCTGTTCTAATCTGACATATCTGGACATTGGCGAGTTAAAAACCTTGTAACTCCATTTGAGCTTGATTTGGGGCGGAAACATTAATAACATAACATTGACGTGCTGTTTCCTGAACAGTAACTCTTTTGGACTCATGGTTTCCACCCAACAGCAACAACATGTAGAGTAGTATGTAGCTGAACATCTGCTGATTTTCCCTCAAATGGTTAGACCTGTGTAGGAACCTGGAATAAGTTTAACACATTTTATTTATATATATGTATATATATTTATATTTATATATATTTATATTTATCCCTCATCAGACATGTCACGACGTGGAGGAAAAGATAAGGTGTAAAAGGCTTTCCACATGGAGGATAAGATGTCCTAATGACACCCCAGCATTCACAGAACGTTTGGCTAATGACATTCATGTGTGTACAAGCCAACATAACGGTGAGAAGGAAAATATTAGGAATGCACGCGACGACATTATCGATGTCTTGTAGAAGGCTGTGGTCCTTATTCTGTGTGGGGCGTGTCAGAGCCCTGCTGTAGCACCCACGAGCAAGGCAGCCAATCCCTTTGAGCTCCAGGTAATAATGACCCTCATGTTTGACTTTCCTAAGTCTCCTCTTGGAGATGGATGGATATCACGATGTCATCACTGTCATATACTGCAGTATAGTTCCTCTGATCAGAGGTTGCAATCAGAAAAAGACTGCAGGGCCTGGGTAGGGTTCCCCGCCACACCAGAAGTCTTCTGGTTGTGGGATTTCTAGCAGCCACGTCTCCTCTCTTTGCTGCTCCTCGTCGCTCTTTCCATCCGGTCCCCCCTCTGCCACAGTTTGCAGGGCTTTGTAATAGTGACAGTCCCGTCCGTCGTCTGGATTGTACGGAGGTGCTAGGATGTCCAGGAATACGGAGGGCCCCTCCACCGTGTCGATCTGGTGGAGGTTTTCCCAGAGAGGGGTGAGGAGGCACGGCCCGCTATCCTCCGAGTACTCGGCGACCGAGCATGGAGCGCCGCAGGGAGGCCGTCTGGAACGGAGCCAACGGGGGCTCGAAGTGAGGCGGGACGGTGACGGTGGTCAGGTTATCCTCCAGCTTGTCAAGACAGCGGAGGCTCACCTTCCCGTAGAGAACCTGAACAAGAGACAGGACACAGTCAGAAGACAGACCTACTGACAGCACATATGCTCGCCGTGGTGATACTTACAGTGAGTGGAGAGACTCTTAAATTACACTGTTAAACATAGGTTATTAAATTGATGTCAAATTGCATGGATTGGCCCTTTGGCTTCTACTATATCAGTTTCATAAGCTCGGTATCTGCACGGATCAATGGAGTTGATCGTATCGGTCGAGGCCACAGGAGGACCCAAGATCAGAATTTGATGGGTTCCTACTGACCCCCGTTGTTCATGGACCCGGTCACTCAAGTTTCCATTAAGTCCTGTGTTCCTAAAAACGGAATCATATGTGATTTGCATTAGTTTGAGGTAATGTGATCAAACAACTTGTTCAGGAATCTGCACAATGTGAGCATAAGAAGATGAATAATAAAGCTCTTGAAGATGATTTTTGACACAGGGTCCTTCTACAAGACATGGCCACACAATGAGCTGTCAATTCCGGACCCGGTTTAGTTGGTTTTGTTTTTCAGTGATGCAAATTCACCAGCTAATTTGCAAATTACAAAAGAAATCACAATTAGCATTCAGAGGGGGGGGGGGGGGGGGGGGGGGAGATCACTACTGTTCAGGCTGTGTGTACACAGGGGCAATCTCTGTGATAGAACAATAAATACAGGCTAACATTACTATTCTAGCTCCCTGGCTCAGGTTTAGCAAAGGTAACTTTACACAATTCAAAGAGCATGATGAAAGGACATAACCAAACGTTTTATGACCCTCATTGAATGGAAGCTTACAAAACGTCACGTCAAGTCACGTCACATCTCAGTCTATGTGCTGAAACACAGGCTTGTGAGCATTTCCCTAGCTAGCTGCAGCTAGCTTAATCACAGTAAGTTTGGGTTAGCTGCAGCTAGCTTAATCACAGTAAGTTAGGGCTCGCTGCAGCTAGCTTAATCACAGTAAGTTAGGGCTCGCTGCAGCTAGCTTAATCACAGTAAGTTAGGGCTCGCTGCAGCTAGCTTAATCACAGTAAGTTAGGGCTCGCTGCAGCTAGCTTAATCACAGTAAGTTAGGGCTCGCTGCAGCTAGCTTAATCACAGTAAGTTAGGGCTCGCTGCAGCTAGCTTAATCACAGTAAGTTAGGGCTCGCTGCAGCTAGCTTAATCACAGTAAGTTAGGGTTAGGCGGACACAGAGTGGGTCAAAGAGGCCAAAACACAGCAGACCTTCAGCATCCCGTTCATGCCCGGGTGGTCGTGTATGGAGGCGCCGGTCCGCAGCAGGAACACCCCCATGCTGAATGCCTCCGTCTCGCAGATGTGCATGTAACGTAACGATGGCCTGCCTCGGTTGGCGCTAGCTGCTATTGGCCTGTCTCGAACGATTCCGTCGTGACGCCCTTTCCGGTCATTACGCTGTCATTTTCTTCGGCGATCGCCAACCAAACGTAAATAATATTTATTCATACATATCAAATAATCTACGTGTCAAATTTCATGAATATATATGGACGTTTATATGTCTAAATACTATAGGAAAGTGACTTTGATGAGGGAAAGCAGAAAGAACGCTCGGGCGACGCTTAAACGGCTCAAACGGAAATTAAGGAGCTTTTATTGCATCATTTGGAGTTGTTGAAGCGTGATATGTTATTGTGAAGGACAGAACTACGGTCCCGGATGTGTTGACAGCATTGATGACAGCAGCAGCCAATGTTTACAACGAGGATAGAAGTCCCTACGGATTAGGCCAAGAGCAGTGCACGGCTAATTCACCGGTGTTAGCATCGTTTTAACGACTCTGGTAAAGGCAAAGCTAACTGTAATAATTACAACAACATTTCGTTTGAAAGGTACGAAGTTTAACTTCAGTTTAACACCATTAAATCAACTGAAAACATTACACGATCATTTTTATCAACATTGTAAGTGAATTGTATTGAAACATTAGCTAAAAACTGTCCGGTTTGGGGTACAACTCCGTTAGGTGACCGGGGGGCTCTGGAGCTCCGCTGGCCCGGAGGTCGGTTTGGTTTTCCGGGGAGCAATTTTCAGGTCAGCAGCCCTGACCGCGGTCACTAAGGAGAGTAGTTCACTCTGCTGGTCCGCGGCGAGTTCATTGTCCCCGTTAGCCGACGACGTTAAGTCTTTAAAGGTGATGTAGGCTTGCTTTGCCATTTTCTGAATAAGAGGAGTTGTGTTGTCCCGCGGCATTGTGGCAGAGGGAATGAACTAGCGTTAACGGATTAGCGGTGTGTCTCTGGCACTGTTCCGAGTCTCCGACGCGAAGATAAACAGCGTTAAAATGCCTTGAAATCCTTCAATGTCACCAAACGTCCTCCGGAGCTCGACAGCCAGCGTTCAAAAAAGATAAAAATGCAACTTTAATGAAAACAAAACGCAATTAATGGTCGTAATATCTCATTTCGCCCCGAGATAAGACCCCCCCTCCAGTCATTTTTCACCGACTCGCCTCCACTTCTGCGCTCACGGAGCATGCGCGCGAAACTCAAAGCATTGTGGGATGTGGAGTTTGATCACACAATGTACACAAAGTATACTTACTCACGTAAACATGAACAGTGAAACACCACATGATCAGATCGTATGTGATAGAAATGCGTGTATCTTTGTGAGGGATCGGGGCCTATGCTAACAGACTCAAAACAATACAAAACTAGGTTAGTTTGCACTTCATTGAGACTACATTTCCCAGATATCCTAGGAATGTAACAGAGTTGCAGAGGGAAAGGCCAGACGGGCCATTGAACTCACCACAGCCCTCCCCCTCTCACTTCACATCCTCCCTTCCTGCAGACTTCTCACTTTGAGATTGCTTAATGATTTTATGATCAGAGACCAAGGAGTTGACAGCACAGATGCCTGAAGCGTATTCATTCATTCATTCTGTGAAAGGAGGACTGCTCTCTTAGAACATACTGTATCTGTTCTGAACCTGCACGACATAGACAATTTAATTAAATAAATCAAATGAATGCAACTATTGAAGAAAATATATTAATTAAAAGAAGAATTGATTGATTAAAAAGATAAAAATATCAGAAAAGCCCTTTCAAATACATGCTCAATAATTCATGGACTGGGTTCAAAACAATTGCAGAATGCAAACACTATGAATTGAAATGGGATTGAGCAATATAACCATCCACTGTTAGCACTGTTAGTTTCTAGCCGCCGGCTTAGACATCTCTGTGTTCAGAGCCGACTATATGGGTTGTTTCTGCTGCCGCTGTGGGCCAATGACAACAGTTCAACAGTTATCCTTCGTTTTCTCTTCCAAATAACTTTGTCCCAACCCGTTCTCATTCCCAACTCGTCACGTACGGATGTTTGGTCAGGAGCCCTTGGTGTCACTTTCTAACACGCAGCACTTGTGAATGAAACTATGACGCTCCACTACGGCCGGGCCACTTGAAAGCCTGTTGTGTGTCATACAGACGCTGACGGGGGCCTTGTGCACTGGTATCAGACACCGAAGGCCGTGACAAAACCTTATTATTTGGCGGCCTGTGAATGAGACCAGGCTGGTTGGACCTATTCCTAGTGATGCTGCTGTGTTCCCAGATCTGTCAGCATTTAATTACACGAACAAAACATAATTTGTATTAGGCCATAGGGTCCTTTTAAGCATAGAGGTGACACATCAGGAGACGCTCATATGAATCGTTTTTGTAATGGTCGTATGGGTATACGTTGGCAGGCACAGACAACTGAAATTTTTGTTGTTGTACCGCTGATATGAGCGCCAGTTCAGAACTTGTACAGAGCATTGTGGAAGGCAATCAGCAATGAAGTATGAGGGCACACCACCTGTTTAAGGGCATTGTCAGGACCCTGAAAATGTTATGAGACAATTGCCTCCGGGCACGGACATGCAAAAGATCCCGCCACCCATCCCACCAGAAGCAAAACACTTGTTATGGTTGTTTGGCCTTTCGTTGTTGTTTTGTGTCTCTTGTAGTTGTCCTGTGTATCTTTATGGTAATTCTTTGTCACTTTGTAGTCATTCTATATCTCTTTGTAGCTGCTTTGTGTCTATTTGTAGTTATTTGTAGTCATTTGTGTCTCTTTGAGGCTGTTTTGCATCTCCTTGTAGTTGTTTTGTGTCTCTTCGTGGTTGGTATGTGGGTCTTTGAGTGACATTTTCTCGGTGAAGGCAAGAGGATCTGACACTTTAGGCCCTGGGCCGGTGCCTGAAAGGCCCCTTCAGTAATCCATCCATGTCCAAGCCTGACTGACTTTCAGTTGAGAGAATGTGATAACAGGGTCCAATTGCTATCTATGGAGAATCCAAAAAGCTGTTGCCCTATCGGACTGTAGTAGCGTCCTCTGTTACTGTCTGGAGCAGAAGGAAGTGAGTAAGGGTAACCCAACAACAAAGCACAGGGCGGAGTCACCCGCATCACAAAGCAAATGCACTTTACTGATCTCATGTGTCCGTGAGTGTGTGTGCCGAGTTGTTGGTGGGTTTAGGTTGGATTACCTCTTTACATGTGTGTCTTTTTGTGTGTGAGAGTAACTACGTGCGTGTGTGTGCATGTTGCATTGTGTATGATGATTCTGCATGACGAGTGAGGGAGACACAAAGCAAGCTATGTCCTCTTGAGAAATAATGAGGCCGGTTCATTACAGGTTCACACACACAAACACACACACATACGCTGTGTCGTTAGTCTAGAAGATGAGACCGCATTGCTTAGAGACCCGGCATCATTAGATACGCCATGTGGAAAATGATTTGAATCCATTTGAAATCCCAGAGGGTGAAACAGACTGGAAGTCTATGAACTCACGCATTTGTTCAATTATATATTCTGCTCTCCACCGATTGAAGCTTTAGCCAAAGACACGTTTCCTAGAGGCACTGGAGTAGACACTGTATCAGCTGAGATAAACCTTGCTGGATGGAGCTGACAACGTTGTTTATCCAAGTAATACGAGGGAAGATTGTGTTAATTCTGAACTTTTCATTTTCAGAGTACATATCACCTGACAATCATCATTGCATGTCTTTATATAACAAAAGTACCAAAGACAATTTGAAATGATTCATTTATTAAATAGTTTTATATAGATTCACATTTGGAAAGAGACGTCTGTAACCCGGAAGATACAGGTATTTTCATCTGAAATCTCTACTCTGCAGCCATCTAGACGAGTTAGCAAGCTTTGAACTTTGAATTTAAAGTGTCACCAGCATCGTAATGTCCAGTTCTTTGGTTGTCAGAATCGATATTCTAACAGCAGACTCAAATTCTACAGGATCACGACCGTTTCAGAGCAACAGGTGTTTCAGTTTAGTGAGTGACTGTGTTAACTGGTGACTTTCAGGCAAATACGTCCAGGGTTGCTCGTAGTAACGTACGTTAATAGTTGGCGTAGATAATAAACACAGATGAGTATGTATTTGAATTTATTGAAGGCTGATGTTCTGTTTATGTTTTCAACAACTGCCGTCACTACGAGCAACCATGGCGTATTATGCTGACGGTCACCAGTTAACAGGGTCACATGTGCAAGCTATGAAAACGTGTTGGCTACCACTGGACTGATCAAAGTGCTTGTGTTTGTAGCGCCCTATTTCAAAATCAATAAAGTCAAACCTCAGAGTGGATGTTGTTGTATTTGACTTTCTGTATAAGTCACCACAGATAACATAGTTCAAAGCATCTAGTCATATGCATGCTCATCATTCCTCGTTGGTGTAATAGTACATGCAAGGTTTCTGGCCACTTTCTACCCGCTCACTAAGAGCACATGGATCTGGGAAGTCTATTTGTTTCGGTTCGTGATCTTTGGTGGTTAATGTCCTTCAGAGCTCGACAAGCTGCCGTCCTTCTGTTGCTAAACTGGGTGAGCTCACTTATGTACGTCATCATTGTTTGCAAACTGTAAAAGGGTCTATATAAGTATATTAATAGCAGGCTGCAGAGCAAAGTGAGTTCAACCAAACACAGCACCACACCATAGTCTAGGGGTCAATAGACGAGTGACTCACTGGTCACCAGCCCAATGGTGCTGAAGATGGACAAAGACATTCTCAATGAACCCCACAACAGCTTATACTCGTAATCAAACTGTTTTGGCGAGTAACATGCAAGTGTTATTTTGTCTGACCAAACGCCAGTCGTTCCACGCACTCTCAGTCCCAACTCATCAATTGGCACTTGGTCATTGGCGATGCACTTTAAACTGTGACCCTCTGGTGACCCCTCTAGCGCCAGTTTTGGTCGCGTCGGGATCGTTTCGGCGTGTCAAGTTTCGTTACATGCGTAGTTCCTTTTCAAATAAACTTCAGTGGTCAGGGGGTGGGCACAGTTTTCACTTGTTACACGCTGCATTGCTTTTTCAAACGTAGGTTTACTTGTTTTTTAGGATTACTTTGTTAGGCCTAGGCAACAAACAACGACTTGGTTAGGCTCAGGAACAGATTGTAGGAGGGGTTTAAAATAAGACCCTTTGTCACTCAAATGAATATGCTTGTTACGTAAACTTACGGACGTGGCGTTAGTTAAGTACGGAAGTTACTCAACAAAAAAGTAAAGTTCACGGCGGGCACAAACAGTGGTCTCCTGAGTGAAGGTCCTGTGTTCCTCACTCTCACTATTTGCTGTAGTGTATAACAATGACACACATGGGTTTACATTGGAGTCAGTTGGAAGTGCGGTGCGTCTCACACAGACACTTGAGAATGCCTCGTGCGTCAGTATCAGACTCTGAGGGCACTGACCAAGCGTCGGTATTTCACAGGTCGGGAGTTGTTTAAGATATGCAGCAGTCCTGACTTTGCTGGAGCTGAAAGGGCATCTCGCCATCCTGAGTTTAAGTTGCATAAAACAATATTGTTTGAATTATGCGTTCACTCAGGACGAAGTTGCAAAGACCCGTGTTTGTCTGAGATCGTATTTGCATTTGCTGCTGCTCCTCGGAACATAAAGCCAACATTATTCTCCGGCTGTTTAAAATGTGCATGACTGACATTGCAGAGAAGTCAAGCAAGCTTCACGATGCTGTCCTCAGAGCTGCAGCCAAGGAACTCTGAATGAAACAAGTGATTCTCCGGCTGTCCACAATTTGCATAGCAATATACAAACACACACACACACACAGACATGTTTGATGGACATTTGGCGGACACCCATTTAATGTTTATATGTATATAGACTGATACATGACCGGGTGCATATGTACACGATCATTCAGGTGTGCACAAATATACAAGTGTGACTGGACAAGCATTTGCGCACACACACACACACACACAGACTCACACACACACACACTCATAGACATATTCACACACAAATTCCTCTGTCCTCTGGAATCAGCATATTGAAACAATGAGACAATGATAACAGCTGCTTATGGATGCGAGCAGTCAATGTGGCCTTTGTGTTCAGTCAATACGCCGCCTGTTCTCTGTCATCAGAGTTGTCATTATTTCGCAGTGTGTTCCGCGGTTGAGAACATGAGGATTCTTTTATTTGTTGGCCCTCCGTGGCCTCATTGAATCAGACCATCGTTGAGAATGAAGCCGACTCTGTTGTCCGTCAAAGAATGCTAACAACCCGCGCCAAAGATGAAAATTCAGCATGCCGGGAAGAAAAGAAGTCTGCATAACTTGAGTGGAAGCAGCAGGAGACGACGCAATGCTAATGTTTGTTCTTTCCATCAAGAAGCAGCTTTCTTCAGAGGTAGGTTTTCTAGGTCCGTCAGTGGACTGTGGGCCGACACAACCATGGGAAAATGTAAACGTTTGTTCTCTGCGCTCTCGATAGAAAGGTGCTTTTGGTGGACTGTTGATGCACACACATATTGCGTTCGTCATAATATATAATTGACTGTATATTTCCATGTCAATCAGTATTTATTCATGAGAAAGGCCTCTTAAAGCTCCCACATATACCTTCTTGTCTTATTGTGAGTGTAAAACTTTGTTCATGCTTGTGTTCTCCCAACAATGGGGACTGAAACTAAAGCTGAAAAGACCTTTTCATGGCAGATATTTTGACCTCTTAAACTCCTCTCGGACGTCGTTGCCCTCGGCCGACATTACTGACTTTCAGAAGCTGAAGCTCAATTTTAAAGCCAGAGCAAAGATGCTGGTACCATATGAATCTAAACCACCTGTTGATTGGTATCAACCATGTCAGGAAGGAGGCTAAATCGGCTAAATTTGGGCATGGCCATATTCACAGAGGTCCCTTGACCTCTCACCTCAAGACATGTGAAAGGAAATGGTTTCGATTGGTACCCACGAGTCCCCCCTTTACAGCAATGCCCACTTCCATGCAGTTTGGGGCAAAAAAACATGCAGTTTTTACCATGCAGTATACATGTATTATTTTCACCAACTCAATCCAATGATCTTGCCATTCAATCGCAGAAAAAGGAAATTCTTGCAGAAATCTCCAACTGTCAAGAGCTTGTGATACTAAATCACAGCATGGATTGTTCTACGGTGTTCCTCGAGGTCTTGGTGTCTTAATGTGGTATTTTGGAGGTATTTAAAAAAAGAATTTTTATAAATTCGAAAGAGGTCAAAAATAGTTAAATGTAGCACCACACACACGTGTAACGAATTATATCAATCCCAAAATAGCTGCAACAGCTTATGTGTTCACAATCAGTCAAGTAGAGTAATTTTCCCATAGACTTCTATACAACCAGAGGAGTCGCCCCCTGGTGGACACTAGAGAGAATGCAGCTTTAAGACACTTCTGCATGGGCTTCACTCTTCAGAACTGGAGGTTGCCGCTGCTCTCTCCTCATATCTGCTGTAGACTAGCAGCTCAAGGCTACATAAGCCACTACTAGCATATCACACCCAAATGTCAGGCTGGCAGCGGTCTGTTGCATTGTGGGCAATTGTGGCAGCAGGCTTTGACAAGAAATTAGAATTCATGGAATAAAAAGGCGATATGAGTGCATTACTGAATCATGAGTACTATTTTAATAAATTGATATGTGTGTGTTTGTGTCCTGTAATAACCAATACGTCAAACAGAACAGCACTGAACAGCATTTAAATCAGACTTGTGCAATGTTGGAAGTGTTACAATTGTACATCTCCCGCCCTGGAAGACATTCAAACATGAGGCCAACATGTGAATTTGCTGCACATTTGTGGAGTGAAATAGGCTATAGACTCGCCCCCGAAGTGTTCAATAAAGTGGATCAGTACAACACACCACATCAGGCAAACGGCACACGCCGCCATAAAGCCATGGAGTCAGAGCGTTTACACAAAGGTAATAGTTTCTATCAAAGCAGCAACAGCAGTGATGAATGGCCCGGTTCCGCCCCATTGTTTCACACTTTACTGGTCCTCCTCTGAGCCCTGATTGATAGAGATGAAGTGGATTTCATCATCAGCTGTGGATGAGGTGATGGTTTTTCACAAGCCACTGTTTCCCTCAGGACTGTGTATCAGAGGAGTCAACACAGGTTCATTGCTTTAAGTGGACATCTACGACGGAATTAAACATGAAGAACTTTCTAGAACAAGTTCAAAGAAATATTTTCAAAGTTTTGGAAATTTATTGAGTTATTTAATAGTTTTTTTCAGAATATGTGAGCTCAATCTAGATCAAAGTGAAAAAAGTGATGAAAAAGAAATAAACAATTAAAATAATTTCCACATAAAAATATGAAATGCATTACTTATTTTACTTGTATGGAGCTTTTCTAGTCATCCGACCACTCAAAGTGCTTTAACACAACATGTCATTCATCCATTCACACCCATTCACACACTGATGGCAGGGGCTGCTATGTAACATCAGGACTAATCATTCAAACCAAGTTATGAGCCGGGGATCGAACCGTCGACCCCCTGAACGAAGGACAACCCGCTCTCTCACTAAGAACAGTCGCCCAAAAACTGAAAAAAACCCACTGTTCATCTGTGTGTTTACAAGTGTTTACCAAGGGAATGCTACACACACGCACGCACGCACACACACACACACACACACACACACACACACACACACACACACACACACACACACACACACACACACACACACACACACACACACACACACACACATATAGAGACAGTCATCATTCCTTATCCAGAGATCTCAGCTTGGTGGTCAGGGTCTGCAGCCCAACCATGAAAGACACAGTGTGTGTGTGTGTGTGTGTGTGTGTGTGTGTGTGCGTGTGCGTGTGTGAGTGAAAGAGAGAGAGGTAGAGAGTGATAAATGAGATAGTAAAAGTCCAGTCAACTCGGAGCAGCGTGGCTGGATCAGTTCATCTGGGAATGATGAGATGAATTCAAACAGAGCTGAACAGCATCAGTCCCTCCAACACCAACTCTTAAACAACTCTCAGAAAAGTCCGTCACTTGACAGACATATCTTCCCTTGTGTATATAATTATATATATATATGTACATATATATATATACTGTATATATATATAGTCATATGTTAGCACTTTGGATTGTGTTTGATGTCACATACATGCACACTTTCCACTGATCCACATGCATTATTGTAAAGTGGGTGCTATGCAGACGGCAGCTTACGGTTCTGAAAAGTGAAGCCAATGTGGAAGTGCCTTTAACCTGCATTCTTTCTCATGGCCATCAGGGGGCGACTCTTCATAACCTCAGTAAACATTGTAAACATGAGTTTATGGTCTCAATCTCTAGTTTCAAGTCTTCTTCAATACATCATGATGTCCATTTAGAGTCACACAGACCATAAAGCAGGGGATGCTTTAGGGCGGGCAAACAATGTGTTATTCTCGCGTCACTTCTGGTTGTAACAATAAAAACAGATGGCAACGGCCATAAACAAAGATGGTGGCGGCCAAAATACCAAACTCAAGGCTTCAAAACCGTAGTCCACAAACCAATGTATGACGTCCCGGTGACGTATATATACAGTCTCTGGAGGTGAGTGACCACACCTCCAGAGTTCTGCACTGGTAGTCTTCAGCCACTCGGTGCTGACTCAAGTGACTCATCGCTTGAGGATCTTTGTAAAACTACACACAGACCCCTCCAGAGGCACTAAAGGCTTCATACGACTCTGATCACATGTGCAGTATTCCTCCCCAACACCTGCATAACTATGTTGATGTGCAGCATCGATGGTGTTCCCCCTTAAAGAGCAGCTCTTCCTTACGGCTCAACAGGCGGGGCTGGTGGAGGCTATTGATGGAGAAGCTGCAGCGCTCTGAGACAATAAATGTTTACATTTATTCATGCCGCCCACACAAAGCCTGCACACTTTTAAAAGGATAACAAGGTTCTACGGTGACATGTTTTTTATTTGTCATTGTACGACAGGGTTGCACAACACAACTTAGATTGTAGTCCCTATTTGCTACATAGGAAACAAAACAAAACCAAGAAAACTATTTCATATATGAAGGGTGGAGGAAGAATGAAGGATCTCACAGCCAGAGGAGAGAATCTGCTCTGGGGTCTGGTTGGGCAGGTGAACAGGATGTGGCTGGGTGAGTGTTGTCTTTTAATATCCCTTCAGCTCTTATCAGGCTTCTCTTCTCATCAATATCACTGATGCTCAGTAGATGGGAACCAATGAGGTTTTGGGTGGTTTTAATCAGAGCCCTCCTTCTTCTGGGCCGTGAACGTTCCATGCCAGTGGGTAATGTTTCCAGGATGCTTTCTCTTTGCTCCTCTGTAATAGTTAAGCACCTCTCAGGGGAGTTTTGCCTTCTTAGATTTCCTTAAGAAATACAGCAGTTGATGAGCTTTCTCCACCAGGATAGAGATGTGGGATGGCCAGGTCAGGTTCTCTGTGATGCTGATTCATAGGAACTTAACACCCTTCAACCCTCCATTGATGAAGACAGGGGTGTGTGGTTTCGCTCCTTGGTTTTACTGACGTTGAGCACGAGGTTGTTCTCTGAGCACCACTCTGCAAGCTTTCCTCTCTGTGAGAGGCTGTTCATGTGTGAACATGACAAACACCATACTGCCTTTTGTCTTTTCATATGGATTGTTTTGGTGCAGACCTCCATCCACAGTCAAATGTCCAAGTAAAAGGAAAAGGAGTTCATCCCTGTGTTGTCTCCCAGTTGGCGGCAGCAGGACAGACTGCTGGCTGAGCTGAGTGTGAGTCTCCTCCGGTTCTCTGTTTGTGTCTGGTGTTCTCCTGCCTCCAGGGGAAGTCACTGCTCTGTACTGAATGCAAAACATGAGATTAATATGGATTTTCTCAACAAAAAAGGCCGGTAAGCATATTACCCAAGATGTCAAACTATCCTCTTGTGACACCTCTTGTATTGTCTTATAGTCTATATTTACATTTCAAATAAATGATCATAGAAGCTCCAGAACATTGTCCTCTCTGTTTTCCTTTGCGCACACTAAAACGTCCTTCCAGCATTGCCAGATTTAACCAATCTCAAGACGTTTGCACAGTGTGGACAGCCAACCAAATACAGCCAACAGAGTTTGGACATATTGCAACCTTCTTACTGTCAGCGGTGAGTGGGGGAGGGCTGATTGGAGCTGCTGTAGTGTCAGCAGAGCGGCCCATTGCTATGCTAATGTCCTGCTCCTCACATTTAGCAGCCGGAGGCTCTTCTCTGACACCGAGCCACTACATCTGCTCAATGACGTACAAAGAAGCAGCTGCAAATACTGTACACTGGAAAGAACACATCTGGAGTGCAAATACACACTGGCTATGAGGAGTGGGCATCCTTGATGCTTGACCTCTCCGAACATAACTGGTTGGGTGAAGTATTTGGGATCTTTGTTGCATGATATGCAAATACTTCAGCTTGATCATCTTGCAGTGGAATAGTTTCTTTCTATTGGTTATGGTCGTGTAATATATTAAAAAGTTGTAATATTTGTAATGAATCATCACAAACAAGTTCGTACTACATGTCATCCAACCATGTCTGAATGTACCTCTTACTGTCTGCAGCCAAGTGCCACCCTGATCTCTGTCCAAGGGCCCATTGACTCTTGGTCTGGACCTTCACCTGGGACCAATGTCCACTGGGACACCCAATACCCACACACAAAGAACAAACGCACTTCAATGAGACCTCTGCGTGGACACAATGGGGGTCTCTCATAGAAATCTGAGTCTTTGAAACAAAATGTTGGGTAGTCCTTTATTAAGTGGCTGATAATAGGGAGATGACATGAAGCACGGACATTAAGGTTCATAGTTGGGGCCTCGACCTCCAGTCAAGTCCAGTCCAAGGCGTTATCATCAGTATGAAGACTGTCACTGTCTCTCCAGAGTTCAACAACACACCCAAAAAAGTCTGAAGCTCACTCATGAACCTAAAACAAATCACACTGTCGCTCCCATTGGCTCGACAGGCTCGCTGGCCCTCTATGTGTGGATGTGTGCTTGGATGGCTGAATTATTGTGATCACAGGAAATGATTCACGGCAGACATTTGTGTGCACGTGTGTCAAGTCTTTGTGTAGTAGGGACATTATTCAGATATTACACTGTATTATCCATTCAATAATTCAGCCTCCATCTCTGAAAGATCATAATGTCTATTTCCTGCATGAGTCATGATCTGTCCACATACTACACACACACACGCACACACACGCACACGCACGCACACGCAGACGCAGACGCACACACGCACACACACGCACACGCACACACACGCACACACACACATCCTCTCGTACAACACACACACTGCTCTCCTCCCCCTGTCTGTCTCACTCTCACGTTCTAGGGTCATTAAATCACTTCCTTGTTTTCTTCCTGTTCATCTGTCCTCTCCTCATCATCTGCCCCATTACGTTTTACCATTGTATTATGATGTTTTTTTATTCTTCGGGGCCAAGAGGGACAGTCACGGCAAACACAAAAAGGTCTGCCTGTTGTTTTCTTTCTTTGGTCCCAAATCAAAGCAACTCCAGTGTAACGCAATGGAACAAACATGTCTGAAGTCCCGCTGGTTGCTGGTTGTTCAGAGATGTTCATGGAACCATAACGGCCTTCAGACTCAATGCGAGGGGTTAATGGCATACCTGCTGTGGATGGCGAGCACTTCTGTTGTGGAAAACTGCTAAATAACTACACACAGTTATTTACATTAGACACATTGTTCACAAGTGTGACATTGAAATCCCACACTCAATTATCAATCACCTGTACCCAGAATGCACCTGTGATAACACCTGTAACCAATGAGATCAGCTAGAAATCAGAGTTTTGACACTATGAAGTTTGTTTTGGAGTGAGAGGACTGTAATTGCAATATAGTGTATATTGTTTGTATGTTCTTCTTCAGTTAGAGTAGTTGTGACTGATACTGCTGTGAATAGGTCGCTAGATAATGTCTTACATTTACAGCGGGCATGTGGAAGCAGCTGTTCATTCTGTTTGTGTGTAAAGCCGTGTTGCCAAAGTACACTTTGTAAAATAGCTTATAGATAATGAAGTGATCGCTTTTGCATGACTTTTAACATATTTAGCATTTCATGTCTTTGCTTTATGAGTGTAGTGTTTTGAGTGTTTTGACAAAATGGGCCCTAGTTTCAGGAATTGCATTTTAGGAAATGCAGAAAACCTGCAACAGCTTCATTGCTGAGTGTTTTGCTTTCCATCCGTGTGACGTCTTCATACAGAAACCAAACCGGCGATGGCATTCATTCAGTGTGAAGGCTCTGAGGAAATATGGCGAGCTCAGTCATCTCAGGAATGTCGAACAGGAACCAGAGGGCCAGGGATCCCCCTTACCTCTCCTCCACTGTCACCCAGCCCACAAAGACCTGTGCAGGTCCCCGTCCATCCACACGTCACCCAACCATCCATCCATCCATCCACCTGTCAGGCCGTGGCGGGACCCAGCGCGGCGACAGACGTGAGCTGCCGTCAGGTTGAGGACTCTCTTACGAGGGCCCCTCTCGGAGCTGTCCAAGGGCCCCGTAGGAGCCTGGAGTGCTGCGCCAGCTCAATCTTAGTAGTGGACAAAGTGACGAGAGCGGGAGCCGTCCCATCAGTCTCCATTATGGGACAGCGTTGTTGCTCCGCTGTCGTGTTCCTGTGGTACTCCAAGGGAGATGCTGTCTCATACATCATCAGGGAACAAAGGGCCTAGCCAGGGGGGGGGGGGGGCTGGGGGGAGGAGGTCGGTCCTTCCTGCCCCTGAGACACACATACTCCAACCCCCTCCTCAAGTTCCACAATCAGGGGGGGGGGGGGGGGGTTCTCAACTTGAGGTTTGTTTCAAGATTATCTTCTAAAGTGCGATATCTTATCTGACAATCTTCTCACAGACAAATGCCAACTGTGCAAGAATGAACATCACAACATGCCAGTTCAAGGATTCTTCTCAGCTTCAGGTAACTCTTCATGAAAGGCTGCACAGCGGACATCAGATGTGCTGTCCATGAAAAGAGCAGCTACGTTTAGTTTGGGTTGTAACATTGTCTGTACTGTAAGAGGTTCCACTTGAATATGATGAACACTGGGTAAGCTCTGTGTGATATGTATTCATTTGAAACAATGATATCCTGTGCTAGCTGCTATTGTATTTGTGAGTGCGCTCATACCTGACACGCTGTCTGTATGTGAGCTTGTTGAGTATTTCTCTGTATTTTCAGGATTAACTCTTTAACAAGCAGCTACATGTTGGATGTTCAGTGAAACACAAAAGAAGCAGAGGACACAGTGTCATGCCGAAGTGTGCTCCAGTGATAACCAGAGGCCGTTTACTGACAGATCACCTGCATCGTCCTCACAGCCAACAGAGTGAACCAGCCTGTTACAGGACACAGCTTTACGGATTAGCTTGTCTCGCTAGTTTGACATTTTCCTTACGGTCTCTTTGTTAATAACTATTTTTCTGCAGCCTCCGATGTTTGTTTTCCTTCATTTTTTGCGGCTGCCAAATGAGAGGAACTTCATCAACGCGCCCACACGATGAGCGGATCTATTCGCACATGGGCTCAATCGGACATTACACGGACTTTGTGCCACGGAGCAGGCAGGGTGATGTATGTTCTCACATATAACTCCTCTGGGAAATGTGTGAAAGGGGTTCATGTCAGCATTACCAGAGTCAATACATGATGGTTATGGGCAATGTTCCCTCTAATTTTTCATGTGTCTGGGCATACACACAAGCTCCCTGAGCACACTGAGGACCACTGTGAGCAACATCAGATGTGCACGCTGTGGCCACACACCAGTATCACACCTGTTCAAAACCTTGGATCATAGCAAGTTACATGGCTTATTAAAAGAATCAAATTACAGCAGCAATTATCTCCGTTATCACTGGATTCTCTCTTGCAGTATTCTTCAAGCACAGTGTAGTTCCTCAGAACAGCATTGACAGCTTGGTGCCGCGACAGCCATCGCACTTCGTTCAGAGGCCTGAATGACAGTGTATCTTCATCAAGAATCTTTGCTAGGTCCTCCATTTTGCCCCTCTTCACAGTGGACCGAGAGAAAGTGTAATACACAGTTCTAAGAAGAGTTTCCACATCTCGCATCATAGGTACATTTTTCCAGGCATCATCAATGCCCAAGTCCTCTCTATGGGCCACACAATGTTGTTCGGTTAGGTGTGGTATTTGGCTCTTTAACAAAGCCGCGACTCCGTTGTGTTTTCCTAGCATTACTGTGGCACCATCGGAGGTCAGCATCACCATTCTCTGCAGGTCCAGTCCATGTTTGGAGTATAACTGAGTTATTGCCTGCACAATATCCCGAGCAGTGCATGCTGTCAGCTGGATGATGCCACCAAACACAGTTTTATAGTTAACATCATTTTCCTTCCTGTATTTAATATATAGGACTAGCATTTTGTGTACTGATATGTCTGTGCTCTCATCTACTATCAGGGTATGCCAGGGTGCATTTTTAACACTGCACATAGTCTCATTCTACACTATCTCATTGATTGAGTTCACAAATTCAAAGGCATAGTTTTTGCTTCGCCAGCTTTCTGGTATACTCACATACTTTGCCATGTGATCGTGGATTTGTTGAACTGACAGTATTGATGCATTCATTTTGATGGCTAGTAAAATGTTGTCAATGACAACTTTAACTTGCTTGGGGTCAGATTTTGTTTTGTGTGACAGCTCGTTCATTTTCTCTCTGTCTTTTGCGTTTTCCTGCAATAATGTACCAATCCCCTGTCCCATCTTGAGTCTTCGTACAATTCCAACAGCTTTCAAATGACTTTTCTGCTGAATGTGACGCTTGAGGTAGTCCAACTTCCATTCAGTCCACATTTTTCCCTCGGAAAACTCATTTGCTACTTTAGCTTCGCTGCATGTTTTGCAGAGTAGACCCTTCTCACTCGAAAAAGAAAAAATCTCACCCAGTTTCACCGCTTGTTCTTCTATTTGAACATACTCCGACAGCCATTCCATCTTAAAAGAACCACATTTCTTTTTTCCAATGGCTTGGTGAGTGGATGTGTCGCTGCCCGTTCGTTTCGCCATGATAAGGGGTTAGCATTTGCGTCTCGTAACTCCGCCGCACTGTTGTTAGCTAGCTAACCTGCACGGCGCGAATGGGCAGGGCAATAGTGTCAATGCTATGATTGGCTGCGTAGCGTAAGTGAACCGAATCGTATCATTGGCTGGACACCTGTCACTCACTGAGTTACGTTGCAAAATAGTACAGAAAACAAAATTATTATTATTATTATTATTATTGGTTTAATTGATTAGATAAGATTAGGACTAATATTAGATATTAATTAATACGTTTATGTTGAATTTTATTTTATGCGCTGCATAGATTTTCTTGTGCGCTGAGAATGTGCGAGCAGTGCGCGATTGCCCAAGCGCGCAGCTTAGAGGGAACATTGGTTATGGGGAACATAAACTATGGCTGTATGTCAGTGGGGCTACACAACATGAGAGGCATCAAGCTATTGTTTTAAATGGAGTGAAATTTGCCTCTTTCTCCATTTCACATGTTGTCTTTGCCATAATGATAAGCAGTTTTTGAATGTGTCATGAGGGGAATCCACAGATCCAAAAGAAGGAAGTGAAAGCGAGTGATCAAGGCCAGCTCATAGGTCACGGAGGATCGACCAGGCCAGACTCTGAGTTGTTGTGTATGTGGAATAATGTGCGACAGACACGATTTTGAAAGCCTTGCTGCTAAATATAGTCGTCAAATTCCACCATTCCATGACATGTGTGCATTGGTCAAATGTGTGGGTGTGCATTAGGAGGATGTTTGACCAAACAGTGACCGTGACGCTGTCAGGAGCGAGTAGCAGGATCACAGTTAGTTGCAGTTTATCTTACTGCTGCAAGAAGATGTCAAGTCACAATGACAACGCCAGAAAACCAGCTCTACAGGCTGCACTCTGTATGCACACTCCAATACAGAATGATCAGAAGGAAGACGTAGAGCGTTTTGGGGGTTTACCAATAGAGAGGATTGCATATCCCGAGGGTGAGAGGCTGAGAGGGTGAGGAGTGGCAACTCATCCGTGATGATTTAATGAACTGTCCATTTTGTTGTAAATAGTGTTTGCACCTTTAAAGTGCAGTGCACTGTGACTTTTTCTGGTTGAGCTTTAGCCGTTATCTTCTCATCTAAAATAGATCAAATCTCTGGAAGCATAGAACTTTACTCAAAAAGTCCTTCAAGAAGAAAAGTTTGTTCTTTGTTCTTAACTCTCTGGTAACGAGCAAGGACCATTTAGGGTTCCAGCCAGAAGTCGTAAAATGCACTTCAGACACGATATAATGAATGTTATACACGTGTTATATACCCACTTCAAGACATGTCGGTCTTTCTAGCCAATCTTTACATTTATTAAAAAGATGAATTGAGCGATGTGATGATGTCTGTGATGTGATTGTTTGTGATGCTGGATGTGCTTTTATTATGTCCGACTATGTTCTCTGAATGCATTTCTCCTTTTTTTTGTCTGGCAAAATTTGCTGTACTCAAATCTCAGTATTTAAACTTGGGTCTGCATGGGTCTGCAATGTAGAAGACAGCAGAGTATTCCACATTTCCAACCAAAAGTAGCTCCAAAAGTTGCTTAATCTAGCAAGAAAGTGACACTGACAAAGTGACAAAGCCCGGCCTGTCAGGCCTCCCTCCAAAGCCACGCCCCCAAAATCATCATTATGAACTTAAACAACAAATATAGCTGTTGCTAGTACGCATAGCTGTCAAGCTAGCAACAGCTATGTATTCTAGAAATACTGTTTCTACAATACATTACCAACCCAAGCTTTAAAAATAAATGACTTGTCATGTTTGGCACCACTGGCTGTGGAGCTCTATGGAAGCCAAGTCCGTGGCTTGGTTGGTGGGTATGTAGTGGGACATCCACCCTGTTATTCTAAAATTATCAATACAAATAAAATAAATCAAGTGAGAAGTAGGGTCATTTTCTCCTACATTTTTATACAATAAGACTTTTTTCAACCAGAGGAGTCGCCCCCTGATGGCCATTATGAGAAAAGCAAGTTCGAGGGACTTGAGAATCATTTCTTTTTAAGTAGTAGGTTGAAGTAGGTTTGCTCGGTTCGCAGCATTCTCAGCATTCACTCTCAGTAATAGTAGTTGCCAATTGTGTGTTGCACTTGAGATCTAGCCAGCCTTCTTTTCCCAAGGACCAGATTTGTCATTTATGGCTAAGTTGCAGTGAGCCCTCATCTATGAAGTCCCTTTGCATGGTGACAGTCTAGCGACAGCACAAAGAGCAAGGTTGGTTGTAACCAAGCAGCCAGCTAATTGAATTTGCAAACGCAGTCCTAATGCAGGTCTGAGACAGCATGAATTCACCCTGACACTTGACCCAACATTATGGATGTGGGAAAAAGACACGATAGTATTGCAATACAATTATTATGATGTCTGTTAACGTTTGACCATGTGCAGGGACTTTCCTTGGCCAACTCATTTAATGCAACACCCAGTTCTGTAACAGCAGGTTCACCCACAGAGCCGCCATGTGCTGTGTGTATGTTGTTCAAATGGCAACAGTCAGACTCAGTGATGTGGAAATATTGGCTATGGATCTGTTATGGTCTCATTCATCTCTTCACCTCTCTGCTCTGTTTTCACTCACTCTCTGATAACATCAGGTCGTCTCTACTAAATGACGGATCATTCTCCCACAAACACCAATGCGCTGAAAGTGGACCAATTTATCAGCTCACTGTATTGCTTGATTGTGTGTGTGTGTGTGTGTGTGTGTGTGTGTGTGTGTGTGTGTGTGTGTGTGTGTGTGTGTGTGTACTCCTGGTGGGTAGAGGTGAAACTGTGAAAACTATGAAGAACAAATACATCTTTTTCTCACGTCCTCTGGTCTCTCCCTCTCTGTCGATGGTACCTGGGTCCACACACACACACCTGCTTAGTTAACAGAAAGCAATTAAGAAGATATGCATGCTTAGTTTTTACTTTATGTATAATAGATTGTAGCATCTTTTCAAAGCAAGGAGACTGTGAAGAGTTGCATATGAACATGTTATGTATCTATTGCAGTGCAGATCTGATTGGTTGAACACTATGACAATCAACAACATCGTCCCCATTCACTTAAAGTGCACATGGATGCACCTGAGACTCCTGAGGAAGACAGTAGCTGTGCAATGAGAACATAAGGTAATGGGGAAAACATTTTTATATATTGCAATACATGTAGTGTATTTAAGAACAATTATTAAATGATAAAATAGCTCTAACTTTGTGATTGTGTTTAGACCAGCAGAGAAGGCCTTGCAGACCCTGATGGCCCACCACTGCTGTCTTGTCAGATTAGGCTCTTAGACTCTGTGGGCTGTCAGCGATATTCTAGTTGCAGTGCGTGTAAGAGTATACAAGTGGAACTTTAACACTTGATCTCTTTTCACCACAGGAACGTAGCACCCGTAACTAAGCAGGTTTGCTTTAAAGCTGCATTCTCTCTAGTGACCAACAGGGGGCGACTCCTCTGGTTGTATAGAAGTCTATGAGAAGATGACTCTACTTCTCTCTTGATTTGATTTATTACCTCAGTAAACATTGTAAACATGAGTTTATGGTTCGGTCGGCTGGTAGAGTTCAGTCGTGGGACAGACAACAATTGAAAAGTCTAGTAAACATATTTGTTTCACACTTGTAATTTTTTAGAATGCAGCAAATAAAAAACAGTGTTACCGTGGTTTTACGTTACCCAAAGGCCGCAGTAGTTCTCTGAATGTGCGGTAACGTCAGCCGCACAGTGCACCATTGTGGTACTGCCAGCCGCCGGCTGACTTCCGTTGCTCCTAAAGTAGTGCTGTGATGGTACGGATGGCCTCTGAGCCAGGCAAGCAGCGCTACCACGGTTTAGCACTCGGGGGACTCACCTAACACAGGAGTGAGTGCAGAGATAGTCCTGCCAACACAATGTACCTTTAATAATATTAATAATAATAATAACTTCATTTATATAGCACCTTTAAAAACATACTTTACAAAGTGCTTTCACAGACAAAGCAGCAAAAGCAAGGCGATAAAGGCAAACATAAACATAAACTACATAACCTCCAGTTCAGCTAAACTCTTCCCAACTTTTTAGCTTTTCTTGTGACATTGTGTTAGTCATGTCACTCGACTGTATCGTAAATAACTAATATTGTGTGGTGCGTATGGTATTGTTTGTATGAAGTCCTGCCAATAGTCCCGGCCCTGTGTCACGATCACCTGTTCCAGGAGGGTGGGGGTCAAATGCCAGATGTAGCACACCAGATGATGATAACAGCAGCACTAATGCTATTAGGAGGAAGGTGAGAATGGATCATCTACAATGACAACAAGGACTTGATGTTAAAGAGAGGAAGTTCAAAGGCTTTGAAACCCAGGAGTGCAGCACGTGGTCTATTAGACTCTTCATAGCATGGTGCCAATGATGCCAATGAAGAAGACAAGGATGAAGATGACGACAGTGATTGTAATTACGAGTCAGGTCCATCAAACACCGGACACAAAGTAGTTTACCATCTTCACCAACACTGGAGTTACTGTTTTGTTTGTGGCTGTGTTTTGCATTACCTCATCTCCATGGTGATTATCTAGTTTGTGCTGAATCCATCCCGTCCATAGAGCTGCTCAGGGATCTACTTTGTCTCCTGGCACCATCAAGTGGTATGAAATCTTCCCTGCAGCTCTGGTAACACTGACGAAAGCCAGTTCTGTGCTGTCACTGTGCGTTAAATAAATGTCTGGATGCACTCAAATATAGAATAACTCAAATGAATCTGTGATGTTGTGTGGGACACGACTTGATGTTTGTTGTAACTCTGCTGTCTGCTCTCCCAGCATATTGAAGCTTACCAGCGCCCAGATGTCAGAAATGAAGCTTCTGAAGGCCGGAGTGTAAAGAGGAACTTAGAAGGGAGGGAAACACTGGATTTGTGTCTGTGGAGCTCTGAGGGCTTGTCAGATGTATTACCTTTGCTCTGGCACACAGTGCCTGTGAAGGCCTGCCAACCAGCTGACCACTAAACATCAGACGTTCACACGAGGAGCTTTCCCTAAAGAATGTATCTGTTCTTCTCATCCCTTCTGTCACCTCTTCTCTTTTTCTTAGGATTCTTTTTAACTCTCTTTTACATGTTTCTATTGCTCTTCAGGTCAACAGTTCTTCAGTACTTCTTTCATCTCTTCGTCTCATCTTTGTCTGCATTTCTTTTTATTTTCCCATCAGGAACAAACAGATGGCACAGTTTAATTTTAGTTTGTCTATATTCAAGATATTCAAGAGGGTTGTAATCTTTCTTTCACCAAAGTAAGCCAACAACAGCCATATCAGCTGTACGTTTAATTACATGAATGGAATCCACTCTGTCCTCACCTTGCCTCTCATCTTCTTCCACTTTGAATTAAAAAACATGACATTGCTGCCCTCTGTTGGTCTTCTTGTCAAATTGTTTTTTTTATTCCTACATCGTAAAGGACGTGTCTCATGGCAGCCTGCAGAGGGCGCCATTGTCCAGGGTTCGTCGCGTGCTTGTTCCTCACTGTGCGGAACCTTTTCCAAATGTGTTTCCACTCGTTTTACTACGAGGTGACACTTCCGTAGACTTCCGGGTCGTAGGTTACAGTACACATGTGAGAGCTGAAGAAAGCAGACTCGGACCAGACTGCAGCAGGTTTCTCTTCAGGTATTGCTGCTCATTTATTTTGTTTCTCCCCAGAACATGTAATGTGTGTGTGTCGCTAGCGTTCAGTCTCTACGGGCACAGGAACAGACCGGAAGTTAACGTTATACACAGACTGTTCCGTGAGCTCGTGTTCCTGATGGTCCCTCGCGCGTCTATACACACTGACTTATAGACTACAGTGTGCCCCTACATCGGAACAGACCAACTGTAGAACATAGTCCAGACACACAGCCGTGTATTCTCTGTGTTCAGATGAAGACGAGACGGAAGCAGCGTGGTTCTTGATGGGTTCATTCCTGTGATAGTGTGCATTTAACGGTTCTTGTTTATTTCAATCTTCATAAAGGATATAAATACACGAGGGAAACAAATAGTAACAAGAGAAGACGAATACGAGGAAAGGGGGTACTTACTGATTTATAAATGTTTTTAAGGCATTGCAGATGTTTCAGCATACTGGGAATATTGGGTTTCCTTTTTAAGACCATTCATGGATATTTAACAAGATAAGATGAGACGATTTAAAAATACAGACACTACTCCCAGTAACATATCAAATACATGTTCAACAAAAATAAAGACCTTTTCAATGTAAAGGCATTCATAAAAGAAATCATTTCTGCGACAGCATTACAGAAAACACAGTGAGATTATTTCTATCTTGTTCATGTCTCTTGTATAATAAATCAACTTGAAACGTGTCACACTGCATCACAGTGTCGCATCATTTCTTTTATTGTTTGTCCAGTGGACAGGATGGACGGGAAAGTGAAGGAGCAGAAGCGGCATCAGCAGAAGCACAGCGGGCCGAAGGCGGAGAGGAAGAAGCTGAAGAAGCAGGGAGGCTCCACGGAAGAGGATGCACGGAAACGCAACCCCAAAGCCTTCGCGGTGCAGTCGGCCGTCCGCATGGCCAAGACGTTCCACAGGTCAGTGCTGCTGCACACGTCTGTCCCCTGAGAGTCAATTCTATTGTTCTTCATACTCTCTTCTAATAAGGGACACCAATTAGACATAATTAATCCAAAGTAGGAATAACTGATAATTAAGTAAATTGCAAGAGTTGGAATAAACAAACTCTTCTCCGTGGACTTTTTTCTTCTTTTAGGTCCCAGGACATAAAGACCAAAAAACATCATGTCCCCCATGTAGACCGGACTCCCTTGGAACCCCCTCCAGTTGTGATTGTAGTAGTCGGGCCTCCCAAAGTGGGAAAAAGCACCCTGATCCGCTGCCTGATCAAAAATTTCACCCGACAGAAGCTCGGGGACATAACTGGACCTGTAACCATCGTCTCTGGTAAGTCTGGCCACTGATGTCTTCTGTGGATATGGTCCACTTCCATCCAGCGCTGCTGTTAGAGGGATAGTGCAGCTGTTTTAAGCGGGCTTAGCTGAAGCTGTTATTTATGCTCTCTTCAAAGCCACCAGGCTGGCTGCCTCGATCGGATAGTTTGTTTGTGTTATTGTTTGACTTTGGTGAATTGTAACTAACCAGAGTCGCACAATAACACCAGCAAACGAACCGACCAGCAGCTCCTGTGTTCTGTGAGGAGAGCATCGATGATACAACTGCTTCAGTTTCCCGTCCGCAGCGTCTGTCTGACGCAAAGTAAACCTGTAAAGATATTCTAACTATAGCAAAGTTACATCTTGTTTTAGGTGACTGACATACGTTGACAGCAGTACGTTGCTTTGCTCCTGTGCTGGTACTCCTGTCTGTTCCACCAAACTCCATCTCCTGTAGTAACACACTGACTCCATCTACTGTAATAACACACTGACTCCATCTACTGTAATAACACACTGACTCCATCTCCTGTAGTAACACACTGACTCCATCTACTGTAATAACACACTGACTCCATCTACTGTAATAACACACTGACTCCATCTCCTGTAGTAACACACTGACTCCATCTACTGTAATAACACACTGACTCCATCTCCTGTAGTAACACACTGACTCCATCTCCTGTCGTAACACACTGACTCCATCTCCTGTAATAACACACTGACTCCATCTCCTGTAGTAACACACTGACTCCATCTCCTGTAGTAACACACTGACTCCATCTCCTGTAATAACACACTGACTCCATCTCCTGTAGTAACACACTGACTCCATCTCCTGTAATAACACACTGACTCCATCTACTGTAATAACACACTGACTCCATCTACTGTAATAAAACACTGACTCCATCTACTGTAATAACACACTGACTCCATCTACTGTAATAGCACACTGATTCCATCTCCTGTAGTAACACACTGACTCCACCTCCTGTAATAACACACTGACTCCATCTACTGTCGTAACACACTGACTCCATCTCCTGTAATAACACACTGACTCCATCTCCTGTAATAACACACTGACTCCATCTACTGTAATAACACACTGACTCCATCTCCTGTAATAACACACTGACTCCATCTCCTGTAGTAACACACTGACTCCATCTCCTGTCGTAACACACTGACTCCATCTCCTGTAGTAACACACGGACTCCATCTCCTGTAGTAAAACACTGACTCCATCTCCTGTAATAACACACTGACTCCATCTCCTGTAGTAACACACGGACTCCATCTCCTGTAGTAACACACGGACTCCATCTCCTGTAGTAACACACTGACTCCACCTCCTGTAATAACACACTGACTCCACCTCCTGTAGTAACACACGGACTCCACCTCCTGTAGTAACACACGGACTCCACCTCCTGTAGTAACACACTGACTCCATCTACTGTAATAGCACACTGACTCCATCTACTGTAGTAACACAGTGACTCCATCTCCTGTAGTAACACACTGACTCCATCTCCTGTAATAACACACTGACTCCACCTCCTGTAATAACACACTGACTCCACCTCCTGTAATAACACACTGACTCCACCTCCTGTAATAACACACTGACTCCATCTCCTGTAATAACACACTGACTCCATCTACTGTAATAACACACTGACTCCATCTACTGTAATAACACACTGACTCCACCTCCTGTAATAACACACTGACTCCACCTCCTGTAATAACACACTGACTCCACCTCCTGTAATAACACACTGACTCCATCTCCTGTAATAACACACTGACTCCATCTACTGTAATAACACACTGACTCCATCTCCTGTAGTAACACACTGACTCCACCTCCTGTAATAAAACACTGACTCCATCTCCTGTAGTAACACACGGACTCCATCTCCTATAATAACACGCTGACTCCATCTCCTATAATAACACGCTGACTCCACCTCCTGTAGTAACACACTGACTCCATCTACTGTAATAAAACACTGACTCCATCTCCTGTAATAACACACTGACTCCATCTCCTGTAATAACACACTGACTCCATCTCCTGTAATAACACACTGACTCCATCTCCTGTAGTACCACACTGACTCCATCTCCTGTAGTAACACACTGACTCCATCTCCTGTAGTAACACACAGACTCCATCTCCTGTAGTAAAACACTGACTCCATCTACTGTAATAACACACTGACTCCATCTCCTGTAGTAACACACGGACTCCATCTCCTGTAGTAACACACGGACTCCATCTCCTGTAGTAACACACTGACTCCACCTCCTGTAATAACACACTGACTCCACCTCCTGTAGTAACACACGGACTCCACCTCCTGTAGTAACACACGGACTCCATCTCCTGTAGTAACACACGGACTCCATCTCCTGTAGTAACACACGGACTCCATCTCCTGTAGTAACACACGGACTCCACCTCCTGTAGTAACACACGGACTCCACCTCCTGTAGTAACACACGGACTCCATCTCCTGTAGTAACACACGGACTCCATCTCCTGTAGTAAAACACTGACTCCATCTACTGTAATAACACACTGACTCCATCTACTGTAATAACACACTGACTCCATCTACTGTAATAACACACTGACTCCATCTACTGTAATAACACACTGACTCCATCTCCTGTAGTAACACACTGACTCCACCTCCTGTAATAAAACACTGACTCCATCTCCTGTAGTAACACACTGACTCCATCTCCTATAATAACACACTGACTCCACCTCCTGTAGTAACACACTGACTCCACCTCCTGTAATAACACACTGACTCCATCTCCTGTAATAACACACTGACTGCATCTCCTGTAATAACACACTGACTCCATCTCCTGTAGTAACACACTGACTCCATCTCCTGTAGTAACACACTGACTCCATCTCCTGTAGTAACACACGGACTCCATCTCCTGTAGTAAAACACTGACTCCATCTACTGTAATAACACACTGACTCCATCTCCTGTAGTAACACACGGACTCCATCTCCTGTAGTAACACACTGACTCCACCTCCTGTAATAACACACTGACTCCACCTCCTGTAGTAACACACGGACTCCACCTCCTGTAGTAACACACGGACTCCACCTCCTGTAGTAACACACGGACTCCATCTCCTGTAGTAACACACGGACTCCATCTCCTGTAGTAAAACACTGACTCCATTTACTGTAATAACACACTGACTCCATCTACTGTAATAACACACTGACTCCATCTACTGTAATAACACACTGACTCCATCTCCTGTAGTAACACACTGACTCCACCTCCTGTAATAAAACACTGACTCCATCTCCTGTAGTAACACACGGACTCCATCTCCTATAATAACACACTGACTCCATCTCCTATAATAACACACTGACTCCACCTCCTGTAGTAACACACTGACTCCACCTCCTGTAATAACACACTGACTCCATCTCCTATAATAACACACTGACTCCACCTCCTGTAGTAACACACTGACTCCATCTCCTATAATAACACACTGACTCCACCTCCTGTAGTAACACACTGACTCCATCTCCTGTAATAACACACTGACTGCATCTCCTGTAATAACACACTGACTCCATCTCCTGTAGTAACACACTGACTCCATCTCCTGTAGTAACACACTGACTCCATCTCCTGTAGTAACACACGGACTCCATCTCCTGTAGTAAAACACTGACTCCATCTACTGTAATAACACACTGACTCCATCTCCTGTAGTAACACACGGACTCCATCTCCTGTAGTAACACACTGACTCCACCTCCTGTAATAACACACTGACTCCACCTCCTGTAATAACACACTGACTCCACCTCCTGTAGTAACACACTGACTCCACCTCCTGTAATAACACACTGACTCCACCTCCTGTAGTGACACACTGACTCCACCTCCTGTAGTAACACACTGACTCCACCTCCTGTAGTAACACACTGACTCCACCTCCTGTAGTAACACACTGACTCCACCTCCTGTAGTAACACACGGACTCCATCTCCTGTAGTAACAAACATGTGAACTGTCCCTTTAACACATGTTCCCTGTCGCGGTTTCCAGAGAAAGCATTGACCTTTGATTCAAGTGGCTGTTGTGTCCATTTGCTTAACATTTATGATTCAATAAGAAATAATCATGTGTTCCAGTTTACTGCTGCAGCGCTCAGTGGGTTGATTTTATTAAATGTTTTGATAGCCATCTGTTCAGCATGTTTCTGTGTCCGGTAAGCTTCTACTTGTTGGATTCTTTAGGAAAGAAGCGTCGCCTCACTTTCATGGAGTGCAGCAATGACATCAATACAATGATCGACCTCGCAAAAGTCGCCGACCTGGTGAGTTTCTCAATACACAAGACAAAGAAACCATTTAATAAATGTGAAGGCTTGATTTAGATGTATTAGGGCCAGCCATGAGCATGAGCAGAGGAAGATCTTCTTTTTAAATTGTGTTTTGGAGAATAAAGTCGAGATAATGTTTCAGTTTATGTACGAAAATTCAATGTTTATTCTTGACATCTCAAAATGCAAAAAGATAAATTTCTTCTTATGTATGGCCCTGAAACGTTTCCATATCAGTGAGACGTGAAGCAGTGCCACATGACAAACACACTTGTGCACATTGTTCCACGTTGTGTTGTCAGTGATCCCATCCTTTGAATCCACTTGTTAACGGTACATGGAAAGACTTGTAAGCCGTTGATATGATGCATCTAGATATAGATTTGAAAAGAGTCAGAAGGCTGAATGATGTCATGAAGTTGAATTAACCACGTTGTTTCCTCCTTCCAGGTGTTGATGCTGATCGACGCCAGCTTTGGCTTCGAAATGGAGACTTTTGAGTTCCTCAACATCTGCCAGGTGCACGGCTTCCCTCGCATCATGGGCGTGCTGACTCACCTGGACTCCTTCAAGAACAACAAGGTGCAGAGGAAGACCAAGAAGGTCCTCAAGCACCGCTTCTGGACGGAGGTGTATCAGGTAAACACCACTTAATCGCACCTCCGCTGCTCCAAATGCCCCATTGCTCACACGCAGGGCCTTGCACATTGAAGCATCACTTGAACTGACTGACGGTGTGACTGCGTGTGTTTGACCCCCGACAGGGCGCCAAGCTCTTCTATCTGTCCGGCATGGTGTACGGGGAATATCAGACCCAGGAGGTGAAGAACCTCGGCCGCTTCATCTCAGTCATGAAGTTCCGTCCTCTGGTGTGGCAGACCTCCCACCCGTACGTGCTGGTGGACCGGTGAGTCTTCCGGACACGGCTCACTTTGTGCCGTATGACTCTACACATCACATCTAATCCACTAAGATGTGATGGAGAAGCTCATGCACAGCTTCTACACATGGTGTGTTGTTGGTGAGCTTGGTGTATGGATTTACGAAAGCATCAGTTCCTATTCGTATTAATAAGAATAGTGATGAATAAAAGATAAATCAAGTGCTTTGTAAATGTTAGTGCCTCTCATCACGGCGAACACGCTGGTGCACAATCTATATGGACAATCTGACCCAGATTCATAATTGATTATTGATCACAGTTGAGTCTGCTGCCGCGTTGAGCGTGGTGGCGCCCTGCATGCTGGGCTGGATTTATGATCGTCTGTCTGTGTTTTCATTGTTCAAATGGTTGTGAAAGTGATCCCGACATGTATTCATCGTTATCCTTGTTGCTGTGGACGTCGCTGTCACGGCTCCTCCTGTCGTTCCTGTCATCGGAGAGATCTCGAGATGTTCAGCGAGAAACCAAAGAACCTCATTGTTGTTTCATTATTCATTAGAAGGAGCAGTGACTGTAACCAATAGGTTGTCCTCTCTTCATTCCAACAGTATGGAGGACTTGACTGACCCGGAGAGGGTGAGGACAGACCCCAAGTGTGACCGGACAGTGTCGCTCTACGGCTACCTGCGAGGGACACATTTGAAGAACAAAGGCCAGGTCCACATCCCGGGTACAGAAGCACAGAGCTGCTGAACCACCAACCAGTGTAGAGCAGAGAGTGCTCCCGAGTAGCACTAATGAAACCTTCCCAGTGATCTGTTCTTTTGTGGTCGCTCTCTGCAGGCGTAGGAGACTTTCAGGTGGCGGACGTGAACTTCCTGCCGGACCCGTGCGCCCTGCCAGGCGCTCAGAAGAAGAGAGCGCTGAACGAGAAGGAGCGTCTGCTCTACGCACCCATGGCCGGCGTCGGGGGGGTCGTGTACGACAAAGACGCCGTGTATATCGACCTTCCTGCTAGCCACGTCACTCAGCAACAGGTGTGTGTGTGTGTGTGTGTGTGTGTGTGTGTGTGTGTGTGTGTGTGTGTGTGTGTGTGTGTGTGTGTGTGAGTATGTTTTTGCAGATGGCTGGTTTTGTGTATTCGTAACTTCAAATGTGACCGTTTAAATGAGATTACAAGTACTGTTTTTTCACTATCCCCCCCCCCCCCCCCCCCCCCCCCCCCCATGTACAGGAGGAGGTGCGGCCCACCACAGAGCTGGTCCAGTCCCTCATTGATACACATGCCACCCTAGATGCCAAGATGGCGGCCAGTAAGGTGTCTCTGTTCAGCGGCTCTGCCACGCTGGAGGCCGCGGACGTCGACGAGCAGAGCGGGTGAGACGCCTCACAGCCTCGGTCTCTTTCTCTTCACTAGGGACAGACGTCAGGGACATCAGATGCATGAAATATACTGACTGCACGCGTCATTAGGGACAGGCCTCATCCATAGCTCTTCAGTATCAGTATATAGATATGATGTAACCTGATGAGATGACGTAGTTTGCCCACCAGAGACGCCAACATGTTCATCTTTGCACCCTACGATGTCTCGTGGCCACTCTTTTTCAAAAACAGAATTTGAGGGATCAATTTGTGTCAAAAAATGAACATAAGAGATGAGAAGTCATTACAAGACTTATGAAACGTTCAAATATTAAAAGTCTATTGATCAAGTATTACAGCTTTCATTCCACTTTCGTCCACAGGGACCGTGAAAATCAACACAAAATGAAAGTTCCTCGCAGTAGCTTTTGTCAATTTTCATATGCACATGTGATTTGTCGGAACACAGTAATACAATAGTTCAAAGCATCTGAAAACGTAACAGAGAATGTCCACTTTTCTTGTTTTGTATGTGTGTTAGAGAGACGGAGGGTCTTCAGGAGAAGTGTGTCTGGGACCCTAACACCCAGAGAAAGAGGAGGAAGGTGGTCTTCACTACGGAGGAGGAGGAGGAGGAGGATGTCAGCGGCTCCAGTGATGATGAGGACGGTGACAGTGAAGACAGTGACCAGGAGGAGCAGGTGGAGGATGAAGACGAGGAGAGCATGTCCAAATTTCTCAAAGAGGCGAGAGCCAAAAGTCATGAGACAGAAAAGACTGTAACAGACGCTCCCCCGGTGAAGAGACCGAAGCTGGAAGAGAGGAAGGTCGACAGCGCCGAGGTGCCGGTGTTCGCCGACAGCGAAGACGACCTGGAGGTGAGTGAGGAGGAGGAGGAGAGCGCAGAAGAGGGGGAGGCCGGGAGAGCGGGAGACTCCGGACACTGTTCCGAAGAGGACGAGGAAGAGAGTGACGATGGAGAGGAGGAAGATGGCGAGGAAGAGTCTGAAGGCAAATCGGGGGAAGGGGACAGTGCAGCCGACGCTACAATGAAGGAGCAAACAGCGAGTGAGGAGGAGGAGGAAGACGAAGAGGAAGAAGAGCATGGTAAATATACTGTGAAATGTAAAATCTGTTTTTCATTTTAGTATTTTACAAAAGGTGCATTATTCCCACAGTTCCTCTTCTGAGTACCAGTCCATAACCTGAACTCATCTTTTTGTTTATCACTTTAAAGCTGAGTCAAATTCATTCTTGACCCTGGAAACAGCTGTTCACAAGCCTTTAATCCCCTAAGACCTGTTGACATGCTCCAATCAAGCACAGCTAACCGCTAACTGAAGTCAGGGCAGCTCGACCTGTTGGTCCTCTCGTTGGACTGAGGACAGACTGGATGTGCCGGGGCTAGCTGGTTAGCGTAGCTCATTTCAGTAGCTGTCTCTGCTGCCTGATACATCGACGTCTCAGACATCAACACTGTGACTTCTCCCCACTCTGTTGATGTTGTCAGTGAATTTATTCATTCATGATCTAAGAGTCTGTCCACATCTCATACATCTCACCTTGAAGGACTTCTCGTCCACGATGGTTTAAACTGTGATGTTCCAGGTTCACGGTGCACCACTCCCATCTGCTGGTGAAGGCCATGTGGGATGATGTACATGTTCCTTGTGGTGAGAATTCTCCTGTTTCCGTCCACAGTGGGTCTGAGGTGGAAGGAGGGTCTGCGGCAGAAAGCATCAGACGCCTTTCTGCGGCAACAACAGGCTGCCCCCAATCTGAGGAAACTGGTTTATGGTTCAGGTAGCCTGTTGCACCAATATATATATATATATCTATGTACATGTATATCACTACATATCGTAGTATAATCCACTTCTACATGAACAATGCAGACGAACACGTGCTACAAACACTAACTCTGTATTTTTAAATGACAAATGGAAGCTGTGCATTAAGTTGCACTTTGGCAGACACGCTGTGAAAATACATTTCTAAACCATATGATAGCTTACTTTATCATATATATATATATATATATATATATATATATATATATATATATATATGATTTTCAGTGTCTCTAAACATCTTTGTTTCCAGTTGTGGCGGCAGATGACTCTGAGGATGAGGAGCAGGAGCTGGGGGGGCTGTTCCGCGTCAGCCGCCCTCAGAAGAGCAAAAAGTTCCAATCAAATGCGGTCGACAGCTCCCGTTTCACTCCTGACTCCTCCAACAACTGGGACTCGGAGGAGGTACAGTGGTCACTAATGAAGCTCATTTTCCACTGAAGGAACTTTCCTCATTTGCCTAATCTTCTCGGGTCTTCAGATCGCTATGGAAGCGCTTTTAGTTCCTTAAAGTATTTGTGGGATTAACATGAGCCGGGACCTCTTGGTGTAAATGCGTCCTTATCATACGCTCGTGTATAATAAGTGGGACAGTTGACTTCCTATTGTGCTGTTGTTATGAAAGCAAATACTAAAAGAGGTTGTTGTTGTTTTGGTGTTCCAGATGCTGAACTCCATCAGGGACTGCTTCGTTACAGGGAAGTGGGATGAGAGCCAGGATGCTGCCACGCTGCTGAAGGAGGACGGTGAGCGAGGAGAACAATCCACTCCACCAAACATCTCGATTCTAGACTTCTGGAGGAAGAACATGCTGAAGGATTCTAGTTCCTGAAGTGTTCCGTGTGATGTGGGGGGGGGGGGGGGGGGGGGGGTGTAGCTGGGTCCGCTCATGGGGAACCACGGCAATGTGGCGGCATGTTAACATCCCTGCTGCTCTTCTACTGTGTCTAGAGGAGCTGTACGGAGACTTTGAGGATTTGGAAACGGGAGCAGTTCACAAGGGCCAAAGCGGGCAGCAGGACCAGCCAGAGGTATGTTTTCTTAGTGCTGGACCACTGCAGCATGATGCAGCATGATGTAGCATGATGCAGCCATGATGCAGCCATGATGTAGCATGATGCAGCCATGATGTAGCATGATGCAGCTACGATACAGCCACGATGCAGCCATGATGCAGCCATGATGCAGCCATGATGCAGCATGATGCAGCCATGATGCAGCCATGATGCAGCCATGATGCAGCTATGATGCAGCATGATGCAGCATGATGCAGCTATGATGCAGCATGATGCAGCTATGATGCAGCCATGATGCAGCTACGATGCAGCCATGATGCAGCTACGATGCAGCCATGATGCAGCCATGATGCAGCATGATGCAGCTATGATGCAGCTATGATGCAGCATGATGCAGCATGATGCAGCCATGATGCAGCCATGATGCAGCTACGATGCAGCTATGATGACGCGTGTTCATGTGAACACAGCATCACTGCAGTGCTGATGTCCAGCGCTCCAGTCATCTGTCAACTGATTCTGCGTTCACACTCACGATGACAAGATGTGTCGAAAAGCGTTTGTCGGTTCAGTAATATTGACCAATCGTGTTCGAGCAGGCTTTGGTTGAATGCAGATATTATGTTTGGTAATACTGTCGCTTCTTAAAAACAACAACAGTGTTTATTTGTAATTCAGTTTGCATGCAGAGCGGCTCAGATGCTCTGTAGTAGTGCTGTGATGCTGCAGTGACTGAGATCAATGCAAACACACATCTCACTGCTCCATACAATAAGGTCACCTTCTACTTATCCTGATCCTATCCATGTCATATGTTGGTGTCTTCTTTATACTATGACAGCTTTCCTCAAATTAGATTTACAGTTCCTCTGTATCACAACATGCTGTGTCATGATGACGTGTAACAGCCTGAGCAACAAAACGCTCATTTCCTGTCGTTCCCATTCGAACAAACCTGTGTTTAACTGGAGACGATTGAGACGACGTGTTCATACGCGTCGTCTCAGAGTGTGAAGAACGGGACATGATCCAGGAAGATGATTGAGTTCTAGATCCTCGGCTGATATGTGTGACAGGGCCACCGTGTCTAGTGTTCATAAGGTTGACAATTGTTACTATTATTGGTAACTTTGCTGTGTGTGTGTGTGTGTGTGTGTGTGGCTCTCCTCTATACCTTGAACAGGATAATTTGAAGTGCTAAATGGGTCCCAAACACAGAATACTGTGCTTTTACGTTTGACCGATTGTCAGTGGGATGATGTTTTATCTTGTATAACTTGTGATCAGCAGAAAAGTGAGGATGAGGATGATCACGAAGAGAGTGTGGTGAAGGTGGACGACGACGAGGTCCAGAAGAACAAGCGTCTGGAGAAGAAACAGAGGCTGAAGGAGAGATTCGACTCAGAGTACGACGACGGAGACGCCACTTACTTTGATGACCTGAAGGAGGAGATGCAGAAGCAGGCCGAGGTACCTCGCACGTTGTGCCATACACAGCGGCTGCTCCTACTCATTCATGACACAGAAGAGCCTCAGAAGGATGAATGGTGAAACAGTAATAGGAGCGTTGATCATTCATACGTCCCCGGCTTGTTTCCACCTCCTGTCCTCAGCTGAACAGGGCAGAGTTCCAGGATGTGGACGACGAGACCAGAGTGCAGTACGAAGGCTTCCGACCAGGAATGTACGTCCGATTAGAAATCTCCTCCCTTCCCTGCGAGTTTGTCACCAACTTCGATCCCCACTATCCCATCATCCTCGGAGGTCTGGGCTCCTCTGAGGGCAACGTAGGATACCTGCAGGTACGTCTGCTTCTGCTCATGACCGCGTGGAGTCCCTGGATGTCCTGTGGTTCAGATCTAAGATGTACAGATGATGCACTTTAGATGGTAATGATGTTATTCATTTCACCATATAATGGAGAGGAGGTGCTGGACGACATGATGATATATTCAAGTGTCTGCGTGTGCAGAGGATGTGGCCGTGCGTCACAGCCACATGGAAACGGCACAATTAGGGAGAACTGCTGAGCATCCTGTGCATGTTCATCCAGTCGATCAGTGATGTTTATACACAGATGTGAATCAGGCTGCACATTGTAAATCAGCTCAGTGCGTCACATCTACCAGCAGTGCTTTGAATCAGTTGCTGCTGCTAATGAACACTGTTACCTGAACCTTCCTTGTGGAGGTACTCCCTCACCCTATCAGGTGACCTCACAGTCACCTGATAGGGTGAGGGAGACAGATGGTCTGACTGAAGGGGGCTTCAGTCAGACCATCATGTGCTCATGTCACTTGATTGGAAAGTGGCTGTTGGTGGATAGGTGACATGTGTTGCAGTGGGGTGTATGAGCTACTTGTCCCCAGTCGGTGGAGTTTGGTGCATCAGCACGGGAGCAGAGCAATGTACTGCTGGGACCTATGTTACTGCTAAAGACGTCCATACCAGTGTACGCTTTATCAGAGTATTACTAGCAGACAGACGGCCCTCTCTGATGGGGAACTGAAGCCGTTGTCTCTGCTTTTGCCAAAAGTCACCATACTCCATTGAAAGAGCAGAACACAGGAGTCTCTGGTCCACTGCGGCCCCTAGGGGCCTCAAACCCGAGCCCACCATCGGTGCGTAGGTTGTCTGACTTTTGTTCGTCTGAATTCACCAAAGTTAACAAGCGTGATCTCACCAGCGACTGGTGGCTTTGATGAGAGCAGAGAAGGAAGCTCTTCATGAGGTCAGATAGGTCCACAGCAGCACACTGCTCTGCTCCCGTCACCTACTGTAGTAACACACCTCGTGCAACCACAACACACAACACCTGCACTGTCAGTAACACCACTAGTTGTGGTTGTATACTTGTATTCATCAGCCCGTTCATGCTCCAGCCCCCTGAGGTCTTCTTGGTCACACGTGATGATGGTGAGCATACGTTAAGTCTGTGTGTGTGTGTGTGTGTGTGTGTGTGTGTGTGTGTCAGATGCGGCTGAAGAAGCACCGCTGGTATAACCGCATCCTGAAGACGCGGGACCCCCTCATCCTGTCACTCGGCTGGCGCCGCTTCCAGACCATCCCACTCTACCACATCGAGGACCACAACGGACGCCACCGCCTGCTGAAATACACCCCGCAGCACATGCACTGTGGAGCCTCCATCTGGGGTAAGACGGCGCTGGAGCACGCTGGTGTACAGGCTGTGTTTACATGCACAGGATAATGTGATTAAGGCTGAAAATATCCATTTATATTTCTGCTCATACTTTAGACAAAAGTGCTCTTGATGGCTAACACCTCCCCTACATGTGTGTGTGCTGATACAGCTCCACGTGGTGGCCCTAGTAGCACCTCTGCTCAGGTGTTCTGAGTGACTACCGCTCTGGCTGGTTGGCGTTCAGCTGAAGATGTGTGATATGCATCATTAGGCAGTTTGTGTGCTGCTGATACTTCCTGTATGTAGATGCAGGCCATAAAGCTGCTGCGAGGAGCTTTTCACTCGTTAGGACACGGTCTCGATGTAATACTGATGCTCTTTATGACGAGACGAGTAAACCAGACCATCAGAGAGAAGATATCCCGATGTAGTTCTTCTGAATGCTCGTCATCGGTGCCACCGAGTCTGAATCGGACAGAATGATGAAGGTTTACCAGAAGCTGTTTCCGCTCAGACTCCAGCGGGGACTCGGGCAGCACACGTCCACAACAGTGGAGGGAAGGGGGGCACGGGAGAACCAGAACCAGGACTGAGCGGGGCAGACTGTCAGACTGTGCTGCAGTTGGATGAGGTTTTGTAGAGGGACTCTGGCGCTTGTAGACACGACCACCTTCCTAACACAGACCGACAAAATCAGCACCAAGTGAGAGTTCCTGGTAGCAGCTTTAAGAGTCTTCTGCTGTTTCATTGATTTCAGGTTGGGTTTGGTTTGACAACATTCTGATATAGAAAGATCTACCGACCGTTATCAGGACAGAAACAGACAGAAACATTCAAACTACCGTATATTAGTTTAAATTATATTACAAGTAAAAAAAAATGTAATCATACGAACAAACGATGGTAAAAACTTATCCTAGATTTCTGTATGTGATGACAATAAACGGTGTTGTGTCTCCCTGAAGGTCCTGTGACTCCACAGGGAACCGGCTTCCTGGCTGTGCAGACAGTAGCAGGAGCGAAGGTAAGCACTCACTCACTCGCTCGCTCACTCACTCACTCACTCGCTCACTCACTCACTCTGGTCCCAGTGCTCTGGATCACTGCCAGCAGCTGCTTCAGTACCCAAATGGTAAAAATACAGTTTGTTTGTAAAATGGAACTCTCGTGAGACTCCAAGTCAGAAGAAACCTCGACAACATGGAATAATGCATGAACCCCCCCCGCCCCCCTTTAATATTGACTCAATTAGTTCTCATAAGTTGTTGCTGCAACTTTTAGGTTGATTCCATTTTTTACACAGTTTGTTATACATTTGAGTATTCCAATGAGTTTTGATTACAAATGATCAAAAATCACTGCAAGATACCAGATGAAGACTCCAAGAGACCTGGAGGAGCAGCACAGAACACGCCATGCTGCGACTTGGTGTCAAACACTTCCACGTTTGGAGATCAGCATCGGTGATTAGATGGCGAGCGCTTGTGATCTGGGGAGCCAGGAGCCCGACAAACAGCCAGCAGCCTCCGGGCAGCCGCTCAGGCCTATTAATTAAATAAATAAAATGACAATAATGAATGTTATCCTTTTACTTTATTGTCATCTATGGTGGTTATTTGCATAAAACCACAAAATTCTAATCATTGAAAAATGTAGTTTTTATTTAATTTAAATATCTGCTTTGAATGTTTTTGGGGCTATGGTCATTGTGATTATTAAATGATTATAAGCTGCTTAGAACTAGTGTTAAACAGGTCAGACGTCCTCTCTAATATCTATCCATGTTGCTGTGAAAGCGTCTCTTGAACACATGATGATGGTGTTTACGGTCTGCAGCTGTTGGCTCTGGTACTCTGGCTGATGTCAGTGGATTCGTGGTTCACCGTGTTGATCGGGATGAGAAAGCATTTAGACTATCTCCTGATGGCATGTTTCTGCTGAATATCGGCCCCCCGATAAAGATCCCATGTCTTTTCTAACTCGCCCCATCGCATCAACTGATGGAGGCTTAGTTTCCACTTGCCCGAGCACAGAGTTGTTTTGCCTGGTCAAGCAGGCCAGTGTTGGTCGTTAGTGGTTGTAACGTTTCATGAGGCTGTGATCATCCTAGAGGCCACAACCCTTCATTTTAAACGGCGTTCAGTGCAATGAAATGGCTGCTATGGAGACTAACGTCATCACACACTAATACAATTTAGCTTATTGGATGCACAAGAGTCATCTTTCCAGTCATACCCAATTCATGCAGTTTCAAGACTGTTTATGGAGCCCAGCATGAATGTTTTACTGCATGCTAGAAGAACTGCACGGGATGATCGTGTCGGCCCATAGAACCCTTTTTCATTCACACATGTTGAGGTGAGAGGTCAAAGGCCGTGCCTGTTTCTCTCTCCGACATGTAGCCTAGTGTGAACTCATCCGGTCCATCTCTGCAGTCAGAGTGGCTCTATTAGTAAATATCAAAGTTCAAAACACAAAAGGAGAACACTGACCACACCTGGACTTTACGACTCTACAATGTTGTATAGTTTCTATATTACTTGTGTTTTCTCGATATCTATGTAGTTTACTTATGAATTCCCCTTTTCTCCCCGTGGCTCACTGGGTAGAGAGGGTCGTCCGGCAACCGCAAGGTCGGCGGTTCGATCCTTGGCTGCTACGTGTCCTGTGCCGAAGTGTCCCTGAGCAAGACACTGAACCCCTAACTGCTCCCAATAAGCTCGGGATGGGTTCAATGCAGAGGACACATTTCGTATATGTGTCAATGTATATGACAATAGACTTAAAACTTAACTCACTTAACTCTCTGCAGGCTAACTTCCGTATTGCAGCCACAGGCGTGATCCTGGACCTGGACAAGTCGGTGACTGTAGTGAAGAAGCTCAAGCTCATCGGTTACCCCTACAAGATCTTCAAGAACACCTCCTTCATTAAGGTTAACCCCCGACATCACGCTCACCTCAAGAATCCTACAATCCAAGCATTTCATTGTATTATTCTACTGATCAAATCAGATGTTCATTCCTCTGGTCAGATGCCACAGAAAGTAGTGCCATGATGTTCACATTATTCAGAATGCATAGAAAGGTTTTCTAAACACTGTTTCTCAGATTGTATGTGTGTGTTGTGTATGTGGTGTGTGTTCTTTCTATTATGATGGTTTTCACAACATTTTATTTCTAAAGCCGCAGTATGTCGCCTCGGTGTGTATCCCGGTACATTGAACCCTAACCCCTGTATCATCACACGTATCCTCACACATCCATGGTTTTCATTCTTCATAACTAAAGAGGGCAGAAGAGAAACTTGTCTTTGATGAACAGAACCACAGCAATGACATGTGACAATACAAACATACTTGATAAGTGAAATTCATTCCACACGAGTGCCGTCTGCTCCACTGCAGAGGCCGATGTGAAGGAGCAGTTCTGTGGTTGACTCCTCTCTCCGTCTCACAGGGCATGTTCAACACCGTGCTGGAGGTGGCCAAATTCGAAGGCGCTTCCGTGCGAACAGTAGCGGGGGTCAGAGGTCAGATCAAGAAGGCGCTGTCTACGCCAGCAGGAGCCTACAGAGCCACGTTTGAGGACCGCCTGCTCATGAGTGGTGAGTGTCTGTTGTGTTGTTATTTTGCCAACCTCGCAGTAACGCATGAAGTAAAGCTACTTCTCATCTCCAGCGTGATTGTCTTTATCTCATGGTCATTGTGCAGAAGTGTAAGGACGGATTGCTTCTGAACGGACTCCTCTGTTTGTTTCTGTGTGTTCTGTTGTGCAGACGTCGTGTTCCTGCGCTCCTGGTTTCCGGTGTCCGTTCCTCAGCTCTACAACCCCGTCACCTCTCTGCTGCTGCCCGCCGGTCAGAAGGACGGCTGGGCGGGCATGAGGACCCTGGGCCAGCTCAAACACGACCTGGGCATCCGCAACAAACCCAACGCCGACTCTCTGTACAAGGTGGAGTCGACTTCTGATCACTTTCAGTGTACACTAATAAGAATGTTTTCGCCTTTTTTTTTTTTGTCTCTTATTGAAAATAATCGCAACTATTTCTGCAGCAGTGTGTTCCTCCAACATGAGTAGCTATCATGACCGGCCTGGTGCTGGCTGGCCTGACATGTGTAGAGCTGTACTTAGCACAGAATAGAAATGCTCACTCGATGTGTGCATGTCCATTCTTTTCCCTTCCAGCCGGTGGTCCGAGCCCCAAGGCACTTCAACCGCCTCCACATCCCCAATGAGCTCCAGAAGGCCCTGCCCTTCAAGAGCAAACCCAAACAGCAGCATCCCAAAGGAAAGACGCCCAGAGATCTGAAGAGGCCCAGTGTGATCAGAGAGCCCCACGAGAGGAAGGTGAGCAGCACACTCTACAGGCTCAGTGTGGCCGCTCCATCCGCAGTTAGCGCGGAGCGTTTGTGACTAATTTGTTCTGGTCTGACACCAGAACGAGTCCAGTGTGTCCAGATCTCTCCATTAGAATGGTACCCTAACTGATCAGGACTACTCCCTGTAATGAAACATGGCTTTGTCTCCGTTCCTGTAGGTGGTGGCCCTGCTCCACGCTCTGAGCACGGTCCACAACTACAAGAGGAAGAAAGCCCACACCATGCAGCACGCCAAACACAAGGAGTTCCTGCAGCAGAAGGAGAAGCTGGAGGAGGCCAAGCTGAAGAGACAGAAGGAGGTACGGAAAAAACTGTACCGCGCTATGGGCCAGGCGGACCAGAAGAAGCACAGGTCCAGTCTGAAGGGGGCGCCGCAGGACGACTAACTCGCTGGATCTGGACTCTGCAGACTGAGACGCTGGTCTGCTCTTTGGACTGTTGACATGCCATCATAACTTTGGCATAAATGTTTTAAATGTATTTTTCTAGATGTATTGATATTAAACATCAGCTGAAAAGGAAAATTGAACATTTAATTATAGAAACTGGGGCTGGGTGGTATACCGGTTTCAATTTCCTGTACGGTATGAATTTTTCATATACCCTCGCCAAAACAACTTCTGTTGCTCTTCAACAGGCAGCAAAATATATTGTTCACATGAGTGCTACAGACGGAGCTAGTTGTCGTACCTGTATTGAGAGGGAACCCTAGTCATGGTTTACTTTATAACTTTATAACAACAATTAACAACCCACAACTAGCGCTCTGTAACAGGGCAAAACACCACGACTCAACAGTTTCTGACAGATAAACAATTTGTAGCACTAATAATTGTACATTTATAAAATTTCTCCGCCGAACTGCATGTTGGGTAAAGCATGCAAATCGGAGGTGAAGGAAACAGGAAGTGATAGAAGACACGCCACACAAACAGCTGTTCACCGCCGGTTGATCAGCCGTTCTTGTGTTAGTTTACAGCGTTAATTAATTAATGCATTAATTAGACCACCGTCATGGTCAATAGAAAGAATATCCATCTTCTGTCAGAACATTGACTTTTAAAGTCACCATTATGGGATTGACATTTCATTGTACTTTCATATTTCTATGTAGAAAAGGTTGATTTAAGTTATGATTTTGACTTAGTAGGTTGTACATCATAAGTTTAGATTTTCCTAATCTTTACATTACGTAGCCAAAACTTTAGTTGAATCAAAGTGTCATCCTAACATTTGAGTCCTGGTAGATTTCTATTTCTATTGTAATCATGGAATATCACCACAGACCGAGTTCATAATGCTGCACATATATCAGTACTTTCATCAGTGGGCTCAATCACCACAGTTACCTCCTTTAGACGTGATGATATGATGAGAAGTCATTGAAGGTTCTTCTACTGAAACGATTCATCAGGTACATGCATCTGCTGTCATGGAGGTCCATCATCACCTTCCTTCCTTTATTGCACTCTGATGCACCGTCGGGTGGTGGAGGACTGCTAGCACACCTTTAATATCTGACATGTGACTGATACACGAGAGAGCTGGACGTCCACTCTGCTGCATCCTCTGAGAGTCCAGGGCCCAGAGATCACCTTCATGCACCTGCAGCCTCCAGCTTCACACCAACACAAGGGAACAGTTGTCGTGTATCCATGTTTTAAATAAAGGAATACATATTAACACCACTATGTGCATTCTTAGAGGGCTTTGGATCATACAAGCTACAAACAGACAAAGAAAGGACCTCCCTGTGTTGCTTCACTGCATGTTTATCATGTTGTTTAACTTGAGTGATGGTTGAATACAAATATGTCAGATCTCTAAACCAACAGCTTGAACATCACATGCAATTCATATAATTATTATTGCTGTATGAATTATGTGATGTTTGGTTTGATATGGATATCACAGTGGCATTAGAATTGTAACATACATTTATGCACAAGGACCAGATGCACTGTGCTATTTAATGAATTAGTCTCTGGTACCGACTCAATGCATCTAATAGTCATTCAAAAAACACCCAATAGGGCATACCGGTAAGTTCATTCAAATCACTGCCTTACTTACAATAATACTTGTATTATATATATATATATATATATATATATATATATATATATATATATATATATATATATATATATATATATATATATATATATATATATATATATATATATATATATATATATAAACAACTTCACTATTTCAATGTTTTATTACATGTTGCATATCTCACTATTATTATTTTTAATAAGTATAAAAATGAATACTGAAAGATATTAACAGCAAAGCCAACTAATATTGAAGCACAGAAAACCAGACTGCATAAGTGTGTGAGGAACATGCAGCGCTTTATAAGAGCTGAATGGTTGAATATGTTCATTATTATGAGAAACTAAATGTCCTTGTGTAGAGACACTCCTGGTTGTTTTGATATGAAATGGGGAAATGCAGTTCATGAGCAGAAGTTTCTTCTCTGCTCGTCTCAGCCTCACTGTAACATGAATGTGTGCTGCAGTGGGATGTGGACCTGGTCCACCTGCCACACAAGCAGACAGGAAGGAGACAATACAGACACATGTCAGTTACTTTCTTATTAACACCCTGGTTCACTTGGCTTCACTGGAACTTGTTTTAAATTCATGCTTACTGTTATTGTCCTAGCATTGCAGTTCTTCTTGCAGGTGTTAAATAAATAAAGTTCACATCCTGTGAACTGGACAGAATCTGTGAGGGTCTTTTATTTTGACGAAGTCGTCCTCTGCAGTGCTTCTGATGGAGATGTTTCTCTCGTGAGATTATAAAGTGTGTTGTACAGTGAGAGGTACATAACAGAAAACCTGTTTGGGATTTATTATTGACAAAGGAATCCAGGAAAAACAAAGTTAGATTTTAGACCTCATGTTTCAGGAATTATCAGTCAGAATATGAAGTACTGCGTAATCAGCCACGTGGTGGTGCTGTCACATCCAAAATCACTTTAACGTCTGTTAACCTCTATAGACACCAGACAAACAAACCAACAGGACCAACTACATGTTATGTATGTGGCTGTGTGTTTATTGTCATCTCTATACAATGAGAGCAGCTTTCCAGTGTCTCTTTGATTTGATTGTCTGATAAAAAGAGTGCCTCATACTTCTTATATACAGTCTATACAGGTGGTTTAAGTATCGACACAATTCAGCATTCATCAGAGATTTGCCATTACACATTGTGAAGAACCGTGTTTGTAATGACATCACAGTGTGCTGACATTTCTAATATCTTGTGTGGTTAGGTAAAGTTAGAAAGATATTGACAGATTCGGACTTCCCGATTCAATAAATCGTTAACGAAACGTTGCTAATACACAAACGATACCTCCCTATAACCGTAGTGAGGTAGACAACAAGATACAACGTTCATTTAATTAAAACGGGCCATCTTACGGACTCCTCCGAGCTGGACAATCGGCATTGGTCTCAATGAGCGGCTGGCTGCAAGACGAGTGCGCAGGGACCGTCTACAAAGTGCAATGCCGAAAATACTTCCTACAACAATATTCAATAGCTTCACTGTCATGCAATGTAATGTAACCGAAATCACTTCACGCACCAATGGGCTCCTATTTGTTGTACTACAAGTGTTATTTTGAAAAAATATGATTTTTATCCATTTTTGTGAATATTTATGAAAAATAATAATCAATAGCTTTACTGTTGAAAAGTGTAGCATGACCAAAATTTCATGCAGCTGCATTTTGTTCATGCTGTAGCATGTGGATTGATTTTAAGATTCTTCTTTAAGTTTTAAATGTCTTCATGGTCGTCATCCCTATCATAATGAAAAAAACAATACAATTATTGTCCAAACAAAGCACTTGGATCATCCAACACGATCCCATTGGTTGTCCCTACTGCTACTCTTAAGATTTGACTCTCTTAGAGTGAGTATGACCCCATATTGTGGAACTCAATTTCAACAAATCTGATTAAAATTAATTTAAAGTAAAAATGTTAAATTGTTTCTTTATTTACTCACACTTGTGATTCTCTTTTGTACAGTAAATATACTTTCAATGTTGCTATCAATTTGTCAACTGTGGTTGTGATTATTTTGAGGATTTTGAGCTTATTAGATTATCATTGTTACTGTTGTTTGTAAAAAATATGACATGTGTAAGAGCCATTTTGTTGTTTTTGTTTTTGTACAACCTCTCACTCACATGGTGTGAGTCAGGCCACAGGTAATATAATCAGTGGGGTCATTGGACACAGGTGGTTGCTAATAGGCAGAAGCAAACAGTTTTGACCATGCACATTTAACCAATGCAAATGTTATGATTTATTGGTTGATGGAGAAAATGTATAACTGAAGAGAAAGTGGTGGAACTCTGATTATGAGAGAAATAAAATGCCTATATTGGAAACGACTTCGTTATTTATGACACGCGTCAGAACAAACATTTCAGCAACCGTAGTGACTTTTTTATTGGGAAGCAACGGTCATTACAACATGCTTTAACAACATATTACTTTTTAAAACAGTATCTTCATGCCCTTTCAAACCACATTTTTGTGGTTGATCCTCTGGAAGGGTCAAATGAAGTTGAAGACTCCAGAAAGGCTGGCCAGAGATTTGGGTAATTATTTATTAGATTATGGGAAATAAGGTTATGCAAACCTTTAGTAAAGCCATAGAGTAAGTGCAAATGTAAACTGTAAATAAAAATATATTCATTCAATGTTAAATAATATGAGCTATACTTGTAAGCTTATATTGCGGAGTTGTGAGGTCACTGTAAGTAGGTCAAAAACTGCAAGCAGGACATTCCGTCGCCTGTTCGCACGATAGAAACAGATACAGTGGCCCTGAAAGAAACACTTGCTTAAACCACCAGATTAGGGCGGAAACTGCCATCTTAGAGTAGGAGAAGAGTTCTCTTTATCTATTCACACAGAGACTTCGAAATAGCTTAGAACTGCACCCTTTTTCCGGCACCTTAAGTGTTAACAATATGCACACACATTGACGTTCCAGAGAAGGCGGTCCCGGAACTGAGCCAGTGTGGGCAGAGATGCCCAGAGCTCCATCAGGTCATCTGAACGCTAAAAAACAGATCCACCTCCTACTTCGTATTCAACCAATAGGCTTCCATCAGAAGAACCTTTAACACCGCATGCACACTCTGTCTAAGCGCCTTTTAGCTTTTCATTCGCTCCTACAGAGGGAACTTTTCTAGGTCCGTGCACGTTTAACTGCTGGACATAATACTTCTGTTACAAATAAACCTTATTGCTTGAATTGAGCTAAACGCCTCGACCTCAGTCTGTTCACCTGAGTTTTCTCCTCAACATGAGTTTTATTCTTAACAAAACCAAAATGATTTTCCTTTCATCCTGTACACCACTGGTTGTCACTGCTTCGAGCTCTCTGCTGATGGAAAAAGTAGTGGCCAGCGCCACTACAGCAACACGTGTTATTCTCTTCAATTATAGAACCCAGCGGTTTTGAATTATGATAAATACAGCCTTTGAAGCAAAATGTTACAATGCCGTGAATGTGAATTTTTTATGTTATTGCTGCGTTGTAGGTGAGAACATGATTTGAGTTGTAGTGGAGCTCTTATTGTGAAGGACTCTGTCCGGAAGTGTAGATGTTGTTGCGGGCGGACCTCAAGCAGCCTCGCGAACATCAACTCCTCGATCAGCAGACGGACCGAAGGCTGTTTTCAAGGCTTGCTCTCCACAAGATGGGTCCGACTAATGTCGTCCAGCGCTCTGCAGAAGCGGGTAAATACACCGCGGTGGCTTTCCTACAGTTACCAGCGTGGACTGTACGGTTAGCTGTTAGCCTGCAATGCTATCTCAGTGTACGTATCTTACTGAACTCACCGCTGTCCACTTGTGACACGTGTGTGTGTGTGTGTGTGTGTGTGTGTGTGTGTGTGTGTGTGTGTGTGTGTGTGTGTGTGTGTGTGTGTGTGTGTGTGTGTGTGTGTGTGTGTGTGTGTGTGTGTGTGTGTGTGTGTGTGTGTGTGTGTGTGTGTGTGTGTGTGTGTGTGGGGGGAGGGGGGCAAGTTACACGAGCTAACTTTGACATGGACTGTAACCGGATGCGACCGTTTATTTTGTGTAGAGTTTGCTATGAGAGAACATGTATTCCACAATAGTCTTCTACAACATGTATATACGTCATTGTATCAATGAAACGGTGTAACGCAGAGATGTTAATCTGGCCAGAAGACAATTTAACACACTAACAGCTGTTCAGGACGAGGGTCTGGAAATCAGAAAGTGTATTTCTCTGTTCATAATTTCATTCATAATGGCAATCATTTATTATGCTGTCAATTTTTCCCTGTTTTATATATATATATATAATAATATGTAACATCTTTTAATTCACATCTGTATGTATGTCATTCAATCGGTGCAAGTCTACACAGCAGTGGATCAAATCCAGTGGCGGCTGGCCAATAGAGTGGTCTCGTGTGACGTCACAGTTTTAGCTGTTGGCCATGTTTGAGTACACACAAAGCCACTGGCATGCACGGCTGAGTCGCATAACCTATCGGTGGTGAACTTTTGTGCTGTCTTTGGTTGTGGCAGCAGAGCTGATAGAGACAAGAAATCATTCTTTCGTTTGCCAGCGGTCATTACACATCAAGGAAATGACACGAAGGAGCTATCCAAGCGACGTCGCGAGAAATGGCTGTCACGCATCTCTCGAGATATAAAGGAATATCCTGCCTCTGCTTTTGTTTTGAAAAAAAAGTTAAATAATTTATAAAAGTGAGTCGATAGAACATGGGAATCTTAAATAAATTTTCTAGATATCCACACCCCTGATAATATATAGTCATTGTGTGCATGTGTGTAGCCTGTAGGAATTAACTTTAAACTAACCCCTAACTTCAACCCCCCCCCCACACACACATATATTATATAATTATATATATATAAATAAATAAATAAATAATTATAAAAAATGTGTGTGTGGGGGGGGGGGGTGAAGTTAGGAGTTAGTTTAAAGTTAATTCCTACGCACACAATGACGTGCATGTACAATGTACACAAACGCACGTGTCTGTTTGCACTGAGTAAACATTGAATATTGCTAAATATCGGACCAGATCTGTATATATTTACCGTTCCAGTGACGAGATGAGAATTCTCGACGACCGTTGCTTTGACGTCTCGGACCCATCCACTGACAAACTGATTATAAGCGTCGAGCCCTTTGTAGCACTCCAACTCGTCTTTTGTGTAAGGACTGGGGGTGTTCATGAGATACGTGTAGATGTTGGCGTAGTTTACCGATGGAAGATAAGTAGGATCGGCACTGAAACCATCTGCACTCATCGTATAGGGATCCAAGTTACCAATAACCTTCAATTTGGCCAGGTAGCGAACCTTTGATGCACTATCCAGTGATTCAAAGTATGGTATTTTCGCCGCACTTCCTTGTTTACTCGCCGCCATGTAGGTTCTGTATGTACTCCAACATGGCGGACAGACCTCGTAACTAAGGAGATCGTGACGTCGGCGAGATCACTCTATAGGGCCATGGGGCATGGCCCCACCTTGAGCAACACACAAAAATAAATATATATATTTTTTTATAATAATAATAAATTATACAAATTGTCAATATTTGCTTTTTTGAACTATAGAATGTACCCAGTAATATGTGTAAAATGTGATATCTGCGCAAAATATATGCTTTTCCTGCTCCACCGTCTGTGTGCACAACACGTCTGAGAACGCGCAGCTTGGGGGGCAAAATCGTTTTGGCCCAAAAGAGGCGGGTCTATGAAGCAGTTTAGCCAATTGCTGATTAAAGATATGAATGAGTGACATACAATTTAGCCAATCAGCGCCATCAAATAGATTCAGAGTGGGGCCAGAACGATTTTGCCCACCTTGCTGCGCGTCAGGAGAAGGCTCTACAGGCGAGCAGCACTCCTCCAACCCCCGTTTGAGAGGAGAACTTTGGTGGAGATTCTGCAGCCAAAGAGCTGATATCAGATCAGCCTGACCTCACAATCAGACAGCAGACTCGCGGGAAAGGGAAGCAGTACATGCGAAGCTTCACTAGCTGTACACCAGACAGGTTTGGCTAGCTGGATGATGTCATGCTAATCATTTATTTAGCTTTTTAAAACAACGGGGACGGATCCAGCATGGACAGTTACGGGAGTGAGGGATGAGGAGGTAAGGAAACATGAGAACACCAGGGTAGGGAGTGAGGGATGAGGAGGTAAGGAAACATGAGAACACCAGGGTAGGTATTGAGGGATGAGGAGGTAAGGAAACACGAGAACACCAGGGTAGGGAGTGAGGGATGAGGAGGTAAGGAAACATGAGAACACCAGGGTAGGGAGTGAGGGATGAGGAGGTAAGGAAACATGAGAACACCAGGGTAGGGTGTGAGGGATGAGGAGGTAAGGAAACATGAGAACACCAGGGTAGGGAGTGAGGGATGAGGAGGTAAGGAAACACCAGGACACACATGAGAACTCTGTCAAGCTACATATTATGCAAAGTGAACATCTTTTCTTCTACATAGTTGTCCTCAGTCTCATCTGCTTAACTTGGTCATGGAGGCATCAACATGTAATAGAGATGTTAAATTAACAGTGAAAACTCATCATAGCTTAATTTAACATCAGTATTCATAATTACACTTCATGTTTACTTCTGCTGCTCTTTACCTCCTATAACAAGGTCCATAGGGGCATCTCAATAAATAAACATGTTATATTGCTTTTTTTCGTGTTGGAATAAATGTTAAATATTTAACTGCAAAGTAATAATGCATGTTTGATACTGAATTTCTTTTGCATTAAATCATACTGGGATGTTTGCTGAAATGTATAGGATGGCCCTACCTAGAACATTTTCCACCAGCCGCCACTGATCAAATCCCTGTAGTCATCAGACAGCAGCAGCCTGTGTGTGTGAGCCCACCAATCAATCAGCTGGCCCAGTGTATCAGACCATGTTTATTTATCACAGATGTTTTGGTTGGAAACTGCCTCCATCAAACAGTTTACGGAACATAATGGGACATTACGTGCAGATATCATGGACATGATCATGAAGAAACTACATTTACCTGACACCCTTACCTGTACTTCAGACTTGATATTGTACCTACACAGCTATATGCCACTCCTCATATGGATCTATAGGCAACTCGCCAATAATGATCTTGAACTGATTATATCTTTATGATCCTCTCAGTACACACTTCTTTGCTCTGCATTTTCTGTTGGTGAAATATGACATACATGTTTAAATAAATACTTTAACCGCAACAGCGGCGGAGCTAAAGAAGCGCTTGTTATTTGTGTAGCGCAGTGATTTTCAACCAGTGTGCCCTGAGAGATCGGCAGGTGTGCCCTGAGAAAATGTCCAATTTCACTCAATGAGTCCAAAAAAATATGATTTAGTTGTTGCAAATACTTTGCCATTGTTGAGCGTCTGAGCTGCAACATAGTGGCTGGCTAAGTAATAAATACTCTTCCATGCCAGTGGGTGGCAGTAGGTGTTAATTTAAGACACTCGTATTAAATGATGGGAGAAGTTTCGGTGACAAGACGAACAGCGATGGAGAAATATTTGAAAAGGAAAAATGCAGACTCTGAACTGGGCCCTGGACAAAATAACCCAGATGAAAAGCCTTGTCAGGATCAACACATTGAGAGACTTGTCATTAAATTGTCAGCATATATCCGGCCCTCGGTACAGCGGCCCGCCAGAAAATATGTTTATCATAACCGGCCCGCCACACCACAGAGCTCTGGGGCGATGTGAGCTGACTTTATGTGCAACATAACGAAGCATCTCACTGCGCTGAACCTCCAGCACGGACGCGCGTGTGTGCGATCGCGCGCGCGTAACGTTTTTGGTTGTTGGTGTGCTGCGGGATCATTGTAATGTAAAAAAATGTGCCCTGGCTCATAAAAGGTTGAAAAACACTGGTGTAGAGGGACGAAGGAGACATCTGTTACTATCGTCCAGACTCCTGACAGTTAAACCAAACCTGCTTCTACACTGAAAAAGTCTGACATCGTAAACTTCAGAATGTGATAAAGTCCTGAATAATTTGTCAAGTGATTATGACTGCGACACAATAAACAGCTTGTCATTTGAATAAATCGACTGCTTGAGGGAATTTACTTCACCTGATCCAGAACAGCTTTCTGGGTCAAACACGGTGAGAGTTCGACGTATACGTGTTTCTTCCGCTGTTCTGGTAAATATTCCGTGTTGACTTAGTTCATCACATGAGCTCGGAGAACATCGCTGCGAATATGAATTCTCTTTTCCTTCCAGGATGCCAATGTCCGTTAGAGTCCGAGCTGAAGGCAGTGCTGCAGCAAAGGATCATGGTTCTGGACGGTGGTATGGGAACCATGATCCAGCAGCATCAACTCGAAGAGGAGGATTTCAGGGGGGAGGAGTTTAAGGAGCACCCTCTTCCACTGAAGGGCAACAACGACCTTCTCAGCATCACACAGCCCGATATCATTCTCCAGATCCACAAGGTACCTTCACACAAAGCACCCAGCTTCACTTACCTTCATGAAATCAACCATGTAGTACATTTCAGTATCACGTGTTGTTTTCTGACACCAACCCAGTACAAATGTAGTGAAAAAGAATCGAGTTTGTGCAGGATGACATTCGACAAAGTCAACAGGTCTTGTGGATAATCCACAGACCTGACTGTGAGCTGCTGTCTACCACGTCCAGACCTGTGCTCTGTGTCTACAGGACTACCTGCTGGCCGGGGCTGACTTCATAGAGACCAACACGTTCAGCAGCACCTCTGTGGCCCAGGCAGACTATGGACTGGAACACATGGTATTGTGTCAGACACTGTTCACCGCTGTGGATAAATCATGCATGGCGTCCACATTTTGGCAAATTCCACCACATTCCGTCCGTTACAGTTGATTCCATTTTTAATATCAAGTTCTGCAGTTTAGTCTTTGTTGCTGCATGGTGGCAATCATAAGGCCGTGCACTACATGCGTCGGTGCACTCTTCTCCTAGTTCTGTGGCCTTGCTCTTATCTCCACCAGAAGCTACAGAATCCTCCCTCAGCAAGCAGCTGGTCGTCTCAGTTTGCAAACCCTGTATTTATTTTGGCCTTAAAGGGTCATAACCCATGGAATTTAAGTATTGGTAAATGATAATCTATATTCTGTGTTGTTCCTTTGCTTTGTGATTTTTACACACAGTTCCCCAGTGACAAGATAAATGGCTGTTTCAAGTCACATATCATAGAGGTGTAAGAAGTTTGATACACTTGTGTCACGATATCATGTTTTGTGATGTATCAATTCTCAAAGAAATATAGATTTTTAATGAATAATTGACATGCAGAGAGCGGCTCAGACTGCACATAAAGTAGTGCTGCGATGTTTAATGTTACAGTGATAAATACTGATTGCATAAAGAAGTAGACAACATTATACTCTGATTTCATTCATAGGCTGGTTTGTTCTTTACACAAACAGCAGTTAAAATAAGTCCCATTAAATTGCCTTACTTTTAATTTGGTCTGTTTCATAGTTGTATCTCTGTTCTAATGTCTTGTATGGACTTGACTTGGGTCGTCATTGTAAATGACAATTGATTAAATAAAGGCAAAGTAAAAATATGCAATCGAGTATCGCACTATATTGAATAGTAACCACCGTATCATGATACCTATCATATCGTCAGATTCTGACCAATACACGACCCTACCTTATAATCATACAAATATGACACAGTCACAAGCTTGTTCCTTGCTTTTGAATGTCAGCGTGCGCTGTGCGTTTGTCGCGCAGGCCTATCGTCTCAACAGGGAGTCTGCAGAGCTGGCGAGGAGGGCGGCCGACGATGTCGCCAAACAAACCGGTCAGCTGAACTTTAAGCATTGCAGCGGCATGTCGCTATCTGTAGATCAACTACAACCCCCGACTCCCGGGGAGTTCCTCATGTGTGTAACATCAGCCGTGCTCTGTGTGTGTGTTCTCAGGCTGTAAACGCTACGTGGCCGGGGCGGTGGGTCCCACCAATAAGACCCTGTCTGTGTCCCCGTCTGTGGAGAGACCCGACTTCAGGAACATCAGTAAGATGCCCGAGCACTTTTAGTTTTGATCTCTTTGCGTTTTTGGACACGGTAAAGTGACTGAAAGATGGAAACGAGCGAGGGGTTATAGATGTATGTCCAGCCTGGAAACAAAGAACCACTCAGCAGACGAGATTTATAAAGTCTAACATGTAACGGTGTAGTAAGTAACCACAGCACGTTCCGTTTGTATCGTTCATGCTGGCTCACTGTTACACCCGCAGAGAACCTCGCCATTGTTGTTGTTAGTAACACCTGTGCTTTTCCTACTGCAAGTCAAAAAATTACACCAACAGGCAAATGAGTTTGATAGCAATGTAATGTCCAGTATGTCATGCGTGTTATGTGTACGTGCTTTCCCCAGCATTCGATGAGCTCGTAGAAGCGTACTCGGAGCAGGTCAGAGGGTTATTGGATGGAGGAGCAGACCTCCTTCTGGTTGAAACCATCTTTGATACTGCCAACGCCAAGGTATCTCTTGTCTGATTGGTTTAAACGTGTCAACTAAATAAGGTGACTCGTGTTGTACCATTTAATTCTGCCTTACAGAGGTAGAGAGCAGCAGTTGAAAGGTGTATGTTAGTAATTACTTTCAAATGAATATAACAATTCTTACAACTGAGCACATTTCAATCAGGCTGTACCAAATCTCTCTTTTTCTATATTCAAAGCGCCAATTTGATTTTTTCAATTACGTTTCAAACGTCTGTTCATATTATCAAAGCCCCGCCTCACAAAACCTATTTGTGACGTAATCCACGACGCCGCGAGCACCGGTGTGTGTATTTCTATATAATAAGCTGATGTTGGAGAGTACGTACAGGAACTGATGTCTCTGCCGGTGTACGTTCCCTCTACAGGCTGCCTTGTTTGCCATCGACCTGCTGTTTGAGAAGAGCTACGAGAGGAAACCTATATTTGTATGTCTATACTGATGTTTTATTCATAATCTCTTTGATACTCTGGTAACGCTTCATGCATGGGGTGGAGTGTTTGAAGTCTGACATTTTAAATATTTAAAACACGGATGAGTGTGTTCTGCAGGGTTTAGATGACTTATTCAAACGCCCTTCTTGCCATCCTGTCCCCCTGAACGTATAGATCTCAGGAACCATCGTTGACCGGAGTGGACGTACTCTGTCTGGCCAAACAGGAGAAGCCTTTGTAGTGAGTGTATCCCACATGAAACCTCTGTGGTGAGTTACTGTACATCACACATTACTACACATACTACACACACAACTCTGTTGTATTGGTTCTGATAATAACAGACCTCTGTCCCATTACTCCGAATACTCCCTCTCTGTGATGCAGCATTGGTCTGAACTCTAGTTTCTTACTGGTTCTGTCCCTCTCTGTGATGCAGCATTGGTCTGAACTCTAGTTTCTTACTGGTTCTGTCCCTCTCTGTGTTGCAGCATTGGTCTGAACTCTAGTTTCTTACTGGTTCTGTCCCTCTCTGTGTTGCAGCATTGGTCTGAACTCTAGTTTCTTGCTGGTTCTGTCCCTCTCTGTGTTGCAGCATTGGTCTGAACTCTAGTTTCTTACTGGTTCTGTCCCTCTCTGTGATGCAGCATTGATCTGAACTGTAGTTTCTTACTGGTTCTGTCCCTCTCTGTGTTGCAGCATTGGTCTGAACTCTAGTTTCTTACTGGTTCTGTCCCTCTCTGTGTTGCAGCATTGGTCTGAACTCTAGTTTCTTACTGGTTCTGTCCCTCTGTGTTGCAGCATTGGTCTGAACTCTAGTTTCTTACTGGTTCTGTCCCTCTCTGTGTTGCAGCATTGGTCTGAACTCTAGTTTCTTACTGGTTCTGTCCCTCTCTGTGTTGCAGCATTGGTCTGAACTCTAGTTTCTTACTGGTTCTGTCCCTCTCTGTGATTCAGCATTGGTCTGAACTCTAGTTTCTTACTGGTTCTGTCCCTCTCTGTGTTGCAGCATTGGTCTGAACTCTAGTTTCGTACTGGTTCTGTCCCTCTCTGTGTTGCAGCATTGGTCTGAACTCTAGTTTCTTACTGGTTCTGTCCCTCTCTGTGATTCAGCATTGGTCTGAACTCTAGTTTCTTACTGGTTCTGTCCCTCTGTGTTGCAGCATTGGTCTGAACTCTAGTTTCTTACTGGTTCTGTCCCTCTCTGTGTTGCAGCATTGGTCTGAACTCTAGTTTCTTACTGGTTCTGTCCCTCTCTGTGTTGTAGCATTGGTCTGAACTCTAGTTTCTTACTGGTTCTGTCCCTCTCTGTGTTGTAGCATTGGTCTGAACTCTAGTTTCTTACTGGTTCTGTCCCTCTCTGTGTTGTAGCATTGGTCTGAACTCTAGTTTCTTACTGGTTCTGTCCCTCTCTGTGTTGTAGCATTGGTCTGAACTCTAGTTTCTTACTGGTTCTGTCCCTCTCTGTGTTGTAGCATTGGTCTGAACTCTAGTTTCTTACTGGTTCTGTCCCTCTCTGTGATGCAGCATTGGTCTGAACTCTAGTTTCTTACTGGTTCTGTCCCTCTCTGTGTTGCAGCATTGGTCTGAACTCTAGTTTCTTGCTGGTTCTGTCCCTCTCTGTGTTGCAGCATTGGTCTGAACTCTAGTTTCTTACTGGTTCTGTCCCTCTCTGTGTTGCAGCATTGGTCTGAACTCTAGTTTCTTACTGGTTCTGTCCCTCTCTGTGTTGCAGCATTGGTCTGAACTCTAGTTTCTTACTGGTTCTGTCCCTCTGTGTTGCAGCATTGGTCTGAACTCTAGTTTCTTACTGGTTCTGTCCCTCTGTGTTGCAGCATTGGTCTGAACTGTGCCTTGGGGGCGACAGAGATGAGGCCATTCATTGAGGCCATCGGAAAAAGCACCACAGCTTTCATTATCTGTTATCCCAATGCAGGTAACCTTCACTCAGTCTAAACTTAATCACATCTTCAGCACAGTACAGCCTTGAGATTTGTCGTAACAGTTTGACAAAGCAATCAATTCTTAAATCCAAATTTTGCAACTAAATAAGCAGTTCTATATAAAGGTTTTGTTTGATTTGGGTTCCCCTTCTCAAAGTCCTTAGAGTACCTGACCCCGTAGCTTAACTTGTTCAGTGATAAATTCAAGTCATTAATGTTGAAAAGCCTTAAGAAAGTTGGAGTAAAATTACATTTGACTTTTAACAATGCATTTATGTTTGTATTGATCAAATACTAACTCAACTTACATTAAATATATTTTTTGATTTATTTAGGTTTTGCACAGTTTACACATATTTAAATGAAAAGGTAATCACAAAGTTGAAACAAAAGTAGATTTAATCACAAAAGTAAAACACAAAAGCTTTTTAAGGAATTATTTGTGTTCCATAATTGAAGTTCCATAATTGAACCATACATTTCTATACGTTAAACATTTAAACTTATGAATCAAAGAGAACATGGCACATGTTTGGCCACCCTGTCAGTCATCTATGCATAGTGGGACAGGAGATCACCAACAGCTTTCAATATAATGCAATCCAATGATCCACCAACTCTACTCACACAAGTGACCAGAGTTTGAATCAGACTGCATTTCTTGCGGTGACGTTTAGTTTGTATTTGTGCATTTTAGCATGCTGTAAATGATTCTGCTGTTCTTTCGCTTCATCTGTAGCACACATTGACCTGTAGCCTTATTCATGTTGCCCCATGTGTCAGGATGATGTAAAGATGTCATATCTTTGTTCTTCCTGTTAGGTCTTCCCAACACATTTGGAGGGTACGACGAAACTCCGGAAGTAACATCCTCCAATTTAAAGGTTCCATTCTATTCAGTTATTTATTGTAACAACTGCTGTTTGATGCTAAGATATTATACATCATCACGGTGACCCAGATGGTAAATAGGTTATAGGTGACTATAAAGTTTTGTTTGTGTGGTGTATATGCGGTGATGTATCGATGACATCATGTTGTGTATATAAGGAAACCGGCACCACCCTGATCCAGGTTTGTACTTAACACATCGACATGAGATATCATGAGATTGATATCCATTTTTTCATCTTGCTTTTAAAATGAAAGCCAATAAGCATATTCCTAGGGCACACTGAATACCTTTTTTTGCTTTGGGCTCCTGTGGTAGTAATCAAAGAATATCTGAATCCCAAAGTTGAGCTGTGAACCCAACGAACGAATATGTCCAGTTCTACATATTCCCCAAAATGTTGAATCTTCACTTGAATGATTGTAAAAGTATAAGGTCATGGACATCATCATGTGCTTTTATCATCTCTCTTTTAGTTCCCTGGTGTGTTGGCTTTGTGTTGCTTTGTGGAACATTATTGTGCTACTGTTCTTTATTTACCGACAACTAGAAAGACATTCGTCTGAAGAACATCCTGGTTTTATAAACGCTGAATTTAAAATGAAGAAATATGTGCTAAGTAAAGTAAGCCGACCCTGATGGAGGTGTTTGTTTGTGTTTGTCTGCAGGAGTTTGCTACGGATGGTCTAGTGAATATTGTGGGAGGCTGTTGTGGGACCACTCCAGCACACATCAGGTCTCTCTTTTTTCTTTTCTAACGAGAAAACTTAAAGTCTCACATGCGATTTTGAAAATGTGAGAAAACGATCCCCTCCTCCTTCCTCATACAGAGCCATATCTGAAGCGGTCAAACACTGTAAGCCAAGAGTTCCTGCTGCTGATATCGATCAAGACTACATGCTGCTGTCAGGTATTACAAACCACCTGTTACTATCTGTGAAGACTGCTGTCAAACCGAATATAGGCAGTCTGTAATATGTGTCTTATCACTGAGATGTTTAACTAGTATCCGTGTTTTAAATACTTAAAATGTCAGACTTCAAACACGCCACCCCATGCATGAAGCGTTACCAGAGTATCAAAGAGATTATGAATAAAACATCAGTATAGACATACAAATATAGGTTTCCTCTCGTAGCTCTTCTCAAACAGCAGGTCGATGGCAAACAAGGCAGCCTGTAGAGGGAACGTACACCGGCAGAGACATCAGTTCCTGTACGTACTCTCCAACATCAGCTTATTATATAGAAATACACACACCGGTGCTCGCGGCGTCGTGGATTACGTCACGAATAGGTTTTGTGGGGCGGGGCTTTGATAATATGACCATACTAGTAAAACAAAAGTTACGAATGTAACTACGGGTCTATGAATCCTGGATTCTTAACACTGGATGTCTTCCGGCTCGCGCATGCGCAGGTCGAATATTTTTATCAACAAAGTCACCTTGTGACCTCGGATGACCCCCGTTGTCTATAAGTTCTGGTGTCATCCTGAGTTATCCATGTATATAGGGAGCAGTGGGCTGCCAATGACAGGCGCCCGGGGAGCCGGGGGTTCATTGTATTGCTCAGGTACACTTGGACACGTCCCAGTCTGGGAACCGTTGACCTTCCGGTTCCCAGACGACCTCTTTGTTTTATAACTTATAACTAAATTTCGATTGTGTGGACCCAGCAGAAGTGAAGAGGTGACATGCTAACATCCATTTCTTTGGAGCATGTCTGTCACTGTGTAGTGATTACACAGTGCACCTGAAGTCACTGTTAGTTGTTTCATATTAAAAACCTTCTCTTTCCCAGCAGGCTTTTGAAATGGAAAATATGCGGGAAGCTTTGAGATTCATTCGCGGGAGCTTTACAGCTATTGAACAATATATAAAGGAGATAGATTTGACATAATCATAGTAAAGATTCATTAGCAACACACCCCGGCTCTTATTTGAATACAGGCTTTTATTAGAGAACTTCCTGTACAGCCCTTCAAAGCCCGAGCAAGCTTACATCAAAATGTGTTTTAAACAAACCGATTGAAAGTCATCAAATGTCCAGGCATTTTAATAATAAATAAAACCCCCTTCCATCTCTTAATCCCTGTTTGTAAAGAAGAAAGAAGTGAACGTGATAAAATGTCTCTTCCAGGTTTAGAGCCATTCAGGATCGGCCCTGGCACCAACTTTGTTAACATTGGCGAGCGCTGCAACGTGGCTGGGTCACGCAAGTTTGCCAAGCTGATCATGGAAGGAAACTATGAGGTGAGACAGATTTTGACGACCATTTTTATTATTATTCGTATTTTTTTTCATTTCTCAGAAATTTTGGTCAAATCCTGAGCACAGCTGAAATTCTAGCTTGCGTCCAACAGTTTATCCGGTATGTGTGTTCCTGTTTGTTGTCCAGGAGGCTCTGAGCATTGCTAAGGCCCAGGTGGAGATGGGAGCCCAGGTCCTGGATATAAACATGGATGAGGGGATGCTGGAGGGGCCGGCAGCTATGGCCCGATTTTGTAAATTGATTGCTTCTGAGCCAGACATCTGTCGGGTAAGGGCAGTGGAAATGAATACATACAATTTCTCAAAACTATATTTTTGCCATGTCACCATATTGGGTATATTGCAACACAATATATGAGAGAAATGAACGTCCACTGGGTCCAACACTTTGATCCAGATGGAAATATCTCAGCAGCTACTGGATAGATTGTCACAAAAGTTCAAAGCTACATTGATGTCCATTCAGGATGAAATGTATCAACTTTGACTTCCTCTAGCACCATCGGTGGGTTAACATTTCGATTTCTCCAATAGTTTGGTTTATGACCAAATACCTGCAAGCTGATGACATTCCCATCAGCCTCAGCTGTTCTTTGTGTTTCGTGCTGATTTGCTAATGTGAGCATGCTAACATGCTGAACTAAGACGGTGAGTACGGTAAACATTATCCCTGGCAAACATAGCATATTATTAGCATTGTCATTGTGAGCATGTTAGCATGCTGATGTTAGCATCAGCTCAAAGCACAGCTTCACAAACTCACTTGTGTTTAAAATGATCCAAAGTGCATGGTCATGACTGCATGCAGAGCCTGCCCAACTCCACTTTTCAGAGTTAAACGGTGCATGATCTGGGTTCAGCTGGTTGTACTTTGGTCTGAAAATGAATTAAAGCGATCAGGGTGTCATCTCCCATTCCCATTAAAAGCAATAATAGCCAGGCGCACTTGTACTGGCGCATTGCTATAGAAATGGCATATTCTGTCAGTCCCTGCCATCTCCCAAATCTTCTGTCCCATCAACAGTACACAAACTAGCAACAACAGTTGGGTGTAACATCGGGCCTTTGTCTTATTTGTCCATTCGGATTGGTGCCCAAAGTGCTTCCCTGTGCATCAGGATCGTGTGTTTGTGTGGGGGGGGGAGCAGTGAATACAAACTTGTTTCAGTGTTCAAATCTGTCCTTTCTAATAAGATCTCATTGTGACCTTGGGGCTTTCACAGCCTTTACAATCATCATCACTTGTGTGCTTACATTTTATTTTCCCCTATGTTTTCTCCTGGAAATGTCCAGTTTAGCATATGAACCTGTTCATGTCTCCTCCCCAGGTTCCTCTGTGTATCGACTCCTCGAACTTCTCAGTGATCGAGGCCGGGTTGAAATGCTGCCAGGGGAAGTGTATAGTCAACAGTATCAGCCTGAAGGAAGGGGAGGAGGAGTTCCTGCACAGGGCTACCACTGTGAAGCGCTACGGAGCCGCTGTGGTGGTCATGGCCTTCGATGAGGAGGGGCAGGTGCGAGGGGGGGGCAGACACACACTCTCACACAAAGACACAAAGACACGTACATGTGCTGACATGTCTGCTGTCCCACTCTAGGCCGCAGATGCAGAGCGTAAAGTGGAGATCTGCACTCGGGCCTACGAGCTGCTCGTCGGCAAAGTTGGATTTGACCCCAACGACATCATCTTTGACCCCAATATCCTCACCATCGGTACGGGCATGGAGGAACACAACGACTACGCCATCTACTACATCCGAGCCACCAAAGTGATCAAGGTGATCAAGCAATGAGATGGATAGATAGATATGTACTGTATTATGACTGGTGCTGTTCAAGGTCAAATCCATTCAAAGTCCTTGCAAGCATGTGAAATGAATGGCTCAACAGCTTTCGTTCCTACATTTCGGCTTCTCTTATTCGTGGACGCCTGTGACCATTGGATTATGGCGGTTGTTTGAGCTCTACACCCGACTATTCATTTATACCTGAACCTGTTATTTATGGCCACAATAATCACAACTTAAAGACATGAAACATATTTTGGACCGCGTCATACATGTAACGTGTGTGTGTGCAGGAGACATTACCAAGAGCCAGGGTGAGTGGAGGTCTGTCCAACCTGTCCTTCTCCTTCAGAGGGATGGAGGCCATCAGAGAAGCAATGCACGGAGCATTTCTCTACCACGCCATCAAGGTAAACACTGCACAACTACCCACACACCTCACCGTCCATAGAGGTGAAGGTAAAAAGATGTGGCCCTTAAACCTCCACGGCCCTGAGGAAATCCCAGTCCAGACAGGCTTTCTGCTTGTAACACACACCCTGCCTGTCCTCTCCAGGACGGTATGGATATGGGCATAGTGAATGCTGGGAACCTGCCGGTCTATGACGACATAGATAAAGAGCTGCTGTTACTGTGTGAAAACCTCATCTGGAACAGAGACACTGAGGCTACTGAGAAACTACTGGTCTACGCACAGGTACACACAAACACACACATAATACAGCGGGTCGACAGATGCTGACTTCACTGCTTTCATTCACAGAACAACGTGAAAGGAGCAAAGAAGGTGGTTCAGACAGACGAATGGAGAGAAGGGAGCGTGGAGGACAGGCTGGAGTACGCTCTCATTAAGGTAACGTCTGATGATCTCATGATGACCAACGCATCCACATCCTGCTACGACTGACATTTAAACAGGGGGGCACGGAATAACTCCGCCCACTTAGGAGACAGGATGTGTATGTCATCTCAAACAGTAGGCGGAGCTCGTAACGAGTGGTCTGGTTTTGTGCGTATGTTTAGCAGCACTTCCACAGGTGGCTGAACAACCTCATGGAAGTATACTGCTCATTATACATTATACATATACAGCTCATTTAAAGACAGTCTATGGGGTGGTGTGCGTTTCTCTGTGGATTGAGAGTGTTTAATACTTTCACTAATACTAGTTACTATTTTCTTCTCATTTGCACAAGTTCAGCTTCCGCAAAGGCCGCGCGACCCTTTAGTGAACTCAGCATGATCATCATCAAAGTCCTACTCTGTTGTGCTCCAACATTCTTGAGAAGATGTAAAAAATAAATGTTTAGAGTTCTGAACAATCACTTCAGAGTGACTTTTCTAGAGTGTTTTATAGGAGCACAGCCGTTTAAAAAGGTTTCGTGTTGTAAGAAGACTGACAGTCGTCAATGGACACCGTTCAGAAATGCTTCAACAAAAAGACCTCTTAATACTATGTTCCACTTGTCTTTCTTTGTTACGAAGTATCAAAACATAATTTGCCCTTGTCTTCTGTAATGCTCCCCGTGTTGCTGCTGCCAGGGAATAGACAAGTATGTGGTGGAGGACGTGGCGGAGTGTCGGGCTCAAGTCGAGCTCTACACGCGGCCCCTTCACATCATCGAGGGCCCCCTGATGAACGGCATGAAGGTGGTGGGGGATCTCTTTGGCGCTGGCAAGATGTTCCTTCCACAGGTAGGGTGGCAACCCAGCCTTCACCCCAAAAACTCAAATGCATTTCCAAAACAATTTCCAATAGTTTCCATTCCATCCGTGGTGCTGTGGTTAGCAGAGGGTTCTGAACATGTTTGTTCTCATGTTCTGGATGAAATGTGCTATAGAATATGAAAACGTCAGTCGTGTTGGTTTGTTCATTTTCTGTTACCTCACAAAACACGTTTTTGGCCATAACTTGAGTATTTATATGGTAATTGTGACAATTTTGGCGAACTGTCTAATGGGATGAAATTATGAAGTGGTGGTATTTTGGCATTAAGGTGTAATCTGATATCTATATAGATATATATGATGTATATTAGGGGTGTAACGGTTCAATACAGCAAGAAAGCAGAAATGACACTATTATGGACCCATAATTTAGTAAACCTTCATGTGTAAGGGTTAATATTAAAGTAAATTAGATGTGTGAGAGAGAGAGAGACCCGCAGCGCTGTAACTAAGTCTGAAAAATAAAACTTCTAAAGCGTTCCATGAAATGTGTGTCTGAGTTCATAGAGGAAGAGCTTAAGTATCAAACACCACCTTTCACTATTAAAGACTACTTTATTACTCTGTCGTATTTTCTGTAACTGTGTGTGTGTGTGTGTGTGTGTGTGTGTGTGTGTGTGTGTGTGTGTGTGTGTGTGTGTGTGTGTGTGTGTGTGTGTGTGTGTGTGTGTGTGTGTGTGTGTGTGTGTGTGTGTGTGTGTGTGGCCCCGCCCTAAAGCATACCCTGCTTTATGGTCTGTGTGACTCTAAATGGTCCATAATGTACTAAATGAACATCATGCTGTATTGAAGAAGACTTGAAACTAGAGATTGAGACATAAACTCATGTTTACTGAGGGAATAAATCAAGAGAGAAGTAGAGTCATTTTCTCATAGACTTCTATACAAATTATAAGACCAATCTATATTTCTATGTTTTGGAGGAAATGGGAATACGACTTTGAGTCCTTGTGTGTTTGCAGGTGATCAAGTCGGCTCGCGTTATGAAGAAGGCGGTGGGCTATCTGATTCCTTTCATGGAGAAGGAGAGGGAGGAGATGATGGCATTGTCTGGGTCAACTGAGGAATTGGTCAGTCTCCACTTAATGAGGATGCATTTGCGCTCATTTTGACCAAGATATTCTCACGAAGATCATGAAGTCTTTTCCCATGAGACCATGTGATGTTACCGTGGTAATTCAACGTAGCATGTATCTGTTGAACCTAGAACAGTTGATTCATTGATGTAGGCTTTAGGGAGGAAGTCCCAAATACCGTACAGGTGCGAACAGCGTTCGGCTGATAGAAGTGTCCGGGCCGAACTCGCGCTTGTGAGTTTGGTTCCACATTATTTGCATCGGTCTACATTCAATATAGAAAAGCGCACACCTTTCCTTTCATGGTTTTCTGTAATAAAGTATAGTTTCCTGTAATATTTAGTTTCATATCCATGGATTGGATTTAGAAGGAGTCTCTTCATCTCCTTCATAAACGGGTTACTAAAGGTCATATGCTCACAGTGTTGGTTGTGTGGAGGGGTTCCTGCCATGTATTTGGTGCTAACAAAGCAAAGATGGAAAATGAATTTGTTTCTTGTTGGCGTTACGACCTGTCAAACAATGACTGCAGAGGCCTCATTCCCGATTCTTAAAGGCACAGTGCAGATGACAACCAACCCAATACCCCGCCCCTCTCCTCACTTTACAAGACTGGTAACATGACCACAGAGTGCAAACCGGTGGTAGTGCCATTACCCGCTCAGAGTCCAGACCATAATAACTCTACTGAAGCAGCAGCAGAAGTCAGAAGGAGGCTGGTGGTACCACGGTGTTGCCCTCTGCGGCTCACGTTACGGAGGTTTCACAAGCGTGTCTGGAAACTACGGTGGCCTTCAGGTGTAACCTAAAAACACGAGTCTCTAGAGCCCGTGTTTGGTTTGTCCGTTCTGGGCTACCGTAGAAACATGGCGGACCCATTCCCTATGTAGATCTGAGGAGCTCATTCTAAGCTAACGGACAGACAACCATTCTTACTTTCAGGTGATTACACACTAATGAAAACATAGTTATGAATATTATATTCCCTTTCTGCTAATAGATCCCCTAAATGCTACATACTGGCTCAGGACATCTGTGCAAATTAAGCTGAAGTAGTTGCAGTGCCTAAAATATGGAGGAAAATGATGAAGAGAGCAGCTTCACGATGAACTACAACTTTAAAACATGGACGCTTTCCATCCTGTTCTCTGGTCCTTCAATCCCTCTGTTTTCTCCTTGGTCTGCAGGATCCCTATCAGGGCACCATAGTGCTGGCTACAGTGAAGGGAGACGTCCATGATATTGGCAAGAACATTGTAGGTGTGGTGCTGGGTTGCAACAACTTCAGGTAAAACTGGTTTACTGCTGAATGTTTACAGTTGCTTCACCATGTCAGACATGCTTTTGGAGCAGACTCAAGTCAGTGTTTCCCACCATTATATAAAATATGTCCCGTCAACCAGCTGAAGAGCAGACAACAATATCTGTGTTTTTTAAACGTTCCCATGTGGTGAAGATGCAACACTCGCTCTCCTGCGAGTAGCAGCCGGAGTAGCTCTCCGGCTGTACAGACAAGTGTGTACAAGTAGCATTAGCAGTGTGGTTTGTTCTGGTGGCACATCTATGATTTAAGGATTCCCTCCACGTGGTGTGTGCTGAGCCGGGGGCTGTCGGGTAACGTTGCCAGCGGCAACAGTGCTGACAGAGCTAACCGTGTTTACCTGAGGGGGAACCCGAGGGTTGGTGCTACGCTTCCATCACGTTATCAGCTGTAACCGCCATGTGAGACAGTGCAGAGCAGCAGCCATTAGCTAGCAGTGGTGCACACACACAGGGACTCACATGCACTAACATGAACGCAGGCCGGACCCACGATGTCAAGAAAACCCAGAGAAGCTCAGATGAACACACAAATAGGGAGAGTAATTCTCTCTGCTCGTCAATGCTCTGAATATTGAAACACTCTTAAGATCCATAGAAGAGAGAAATGAAGAGATCTTGGATGTTTCTTGTCTTTCAGAGTGATAGACCTGGGCGTGATGGTTCCCTGTGATCGGATCCTCAGAGAGGCCGTCACACAGAAAGCAGGTACTGTGGACACTTGAGATTACAGATCGTCAGCCTGCGATGACCACGCAACATCTTTTTACGAATTAGAATTAGCCAAGAAAATGATTTGATTTCATAAGTGTTTTCTTTTAGAAAGGCCCAGAGGGCTGCTGCACTACTGCCTGTGGTTTAAAGTAGGACATGCAGACCCGTTCGGCTCAGCGAAGATACACGTTGCACACCAACGGGTGTAACTTCGCCTCCGCTTTATGAAATCAAGAAGCTCTGATCACTCGTCGATCAAAATGTTAAAAATGCTCATCTAAGTGGCCTCCAGATATGAGCGTACCAGCATTTACACTTTACAGTTCAAGCAGTAGCGAGTGATTACCTAACTTCTTTGGCCTCTAAGGCAATGTAAAAGCTACCGCACCTTCTTGGTGGAGGCCTTACAGGTTGTGTGCAGCTCGCGAGGGGGACTCACTTCACTCTCCTCTGTCCCACAACTCATAGGCATGTTCGGGGAAAGAATCCTTTAGCTGCTTTTTTATTTCCAGGTAATTCTCCTCAGAAGATGCTCGAAGTGATCATCAAAGATACCGCAGTAAAATCCAGAGCTCTTAACCATCCATCAAATAAAACACTGTTCAATGAGTTAAATGTTCATTGTTGACATTCATCCTGACAAGGGAATTATAAGTGATCATTGGCTTTGTGCTCTGTCATGACACTAACACGACAATCATAATGTATTATTTGCTAGCTGATATAATAATAATATTTATATTACTTTCACAAAAAGAAGACCCTGACTTTGCCCTGTAGCCAACGTTCCAAATGAATCCAATGCTTGAGATGATTGTGGCTGTACTGCTTGTGTACTGCTTGTTCTTTCATGACATCAGCAGCATCATGTGGGATGTTCTGCTCTGTTCCTGCAGATATCATTGGCTTGTCTGGTCTCATCACCCCCTCTCTGGATGAGATGATCTACGTTGCCAAAGAGATGGAGAGACTGGGAATAAAAACGCCGCTGCTGATTGGAGGAGCCACCACATCAAAGTAACACAAAGAAACATTCTTCTCCGTCACATTTGTCCAAACGGGGTCGAAGACCAACTCGCTTCTGTTGTGTCTCCGGCTGGCTGTGACATCTATGGCTCTTCATATTTGTGAATAAATGCTTTGCACTTTGAATGATAAACCGCTGGAGATCAGTAACCATTTAAAATACATTTTAGTGACAATTGCGAGTAGGGTTGTCAGGATACCAAAATGATGACTTTGATACGATACCTGCCATAAGTATCACGATACCGATACTTACGATACCATACTTCGATACAATACCACAAATACGATACTGGTATATTTATCTATAATAGTAATAAATAAAACATCTGTACAGTTCCCTTTTTTACCAGCTTGTTCCTGCCCAGCTTTTTGAACACTGAACAAATGGCATTAATATTAGTATTAGCCTACAGCAAGATATTAATGAAAACTACATGGTGCCATGATTGCTGCTGACTCTGCTCCCATCTGTCTGTCTGTGGGAGTGGGGGGGTAAACAATGCTTCATTTACTGCATAGTGAGTTTGATATTTTCACTTCATATTTTATCTTAATTCATGGAATAATTATTTTTCCTTAACTAAAAATAAATTAGCTCACGATCCACCCTCAGGCTCCACCAGCATGGAGCCATTTTGCATGAATTGTGTTTCATTTAGTGCACGTTTGTGTGCATTGTGACCTCATGATCATATAGGTTTGTTGTCAAACTAGGCTAAGGCTGCTCGTGTTAGCTGTATGTAGGTGAGCTTGGGGGTGTTCATGTTTATAATCACGTTTGCTTACCCGTCGTTCTTTGAACTCTTTGAAAAGTTGGGGGTGTCTGTCTGAAAGGTGCTTTGCCGTGTTAGACGTGTTTCCTCACTTTGTCTGTGTGGCTTTGAAACACGTTTCACAGACGGGTCTCTGTAGGTCAGTGGGCTTTCCTACACTGTCTGCAATATAGCCAAAGTACTTCCAGATGATACTTGTGGCATCTTGTTTTCCAACAAGCCGAGGACGGTCGGCAAAAGCTCCTGCATGTCTCCCCTGTGATCACTCGCTGTGAGTAAAAATATGCAAAATCGTATCGTTTTTAACGTACAGGTACCGCGGTACCTTTTTAGTATTGATACACCGTGCAACCCTAATGGCAAGTGACCAGTATTGGTCCTATGATAGTAGAGACCCCCACCATGCTGCTATTGGGGCTGTCCGTGGGTCTGAAGTGAGCCCTGAGACCCCACGTATCTCTCACACTGATCTATATCGATACTCATTGAATTAATAATGGATAGAGTTAAAGTAAGTAGTTATTGTAAGGTGGACTGTAACCTGTTGATGTTATGCAGTGGTCTCTTGGGTCATTTGTGTGTTTTGCATTTTGATAGGACGCATACAGCGGTGAAGATCGCCCCTCGCTATACATCTCCTGCTATCCATGTTCTGGACGCCTCCAGGAGTGTGGTGGTGGTAAGACTGAGCACCCCCCCCAGTCCAGCAGTTCATGAGAAAATATCCAAGAATGCATTGTTAAGAAACCTACAACAATAATGTGTTCCTTTGAAACAGTCGAACAAGGCACCACATTACATTCTGTCTTTCACTGAGGGAAGTGGGAATAGAACTTCTCAATGCAGGGAGTTGATATTAGTTGATGTGAGTCACTACAGTCCCAACGAGTGTGTTTTCTCCTGCTTGTATTCCTGCCTGCCAGTGCTCGCAGCTCCTGGATGAGGCAATGAGGGAGGAGTACTTTGAGGACCTGAAAGTGGAGTATGAAGACATCAGGCAGGAGCACTACGACTCCCTGAAGGTAAGAAAGGCCCGTAAGGTACGCACTAGAGGGGGTTTTACGCCTCTGTCCTGTGACTAATCCACATTAATTAATCCACATTTGCTGCTCTAGTGAGTGTTTGTGGCAGCGGGAGGGTGTGTGTGGGACTGAGTGGCTCATTAAGGGAGATGTAGCAGGCTGTTAACGCACACACACAGTACTCGTTGGTCATCTCTGAGATATGTTCATCAATGACATCGTCTTTACTACATAGTCTCTCGTGGGTGCTGAAATCCAAAGTTCTTCCACAACTATTCTTTAAACCACTCTAATGTTGAAGATGGTCCACTGCACTGGTTCACAACTGGTCTCCTCTTGGGAGCCACATCTTCCCATGGACCCACTTTTACAGAGTTCAAATCACGCAAATGTATTTTTCAAAAACAGATATATGTTCAAAATATACACACCTTTCCATTCCTGCATTCAGAACACATTACTCTCATAAATACTGAGTATGTTGGTTATTGTGCCCGTGTCTTTCTGGGAGGAAGGACGTGTTGGTAGTTCAGTGCGATGTACTTTGAGTGTGATGCACCATGGGAGTTTTTCAGGGCATTTTCATATAGGCTGGCTTACACGTCTGAGTCCAACATAGGATAGCTAAGCATCTCAAAATATTATAATTTATGTATTCATTATTAATACAATATTGTCTGAACCACACACCCTGCAACCCATTCAGTCTGGTTCCGATTGTACCAGCAATATTCAAATATAGCTAATGCAACAAATGTTTCAAATGTATTCATTTTGGGCTGCACGTTTTGCTGTCCCTATTTTTGATATGTTAAATAAGTGGTTGTTACTGATGTAAATCTGTGAAGTGGAGCTTCTTATGACGACCAACACACGTCTGGTGTGAACGGAACACGTTTACTGTCTGAAACTGCAGTTTTACAACTGTTACAGTGAATGGAGCGCGATCATGCACCTGACACATAGGGTTTTCTACTTACATCATCATCATTGTTGTCGCAGACACGTACCATGCTACTTCTTCACAGTAAAAGCACTTCCTGTTTCAGGCTCTTCACAATAAAAGTAAACATGCAACTCAAACAATTTACAACATTCTCCCGCCCGATGAACAGTTGTTCATTACTACTCAGCCCGTTACTTTAACTTATCTCTAATGGATATATCAACTGAACAGGTCTCCTCAACACACTGCCTGTCGAGGTATGAACAGTACAGGAACGAATGAGTCCATCCCTCCCAGGGAACAGTTCTTTATTCCTGCCCATCTTCCAGTTCTGCCTGGGCGTGTTGTCCTCTCCAATCAGGATGACATCTCCCACCTTGAGCATAGAGGGTGTCTGACACTTGTGAGCTGATTTCAAGTCCATCAGGTAGTCCTTTCTCCAGCGGTTCCAAAAGCTGGTTAAGAGTCTCTGCTGGTACCTCCATCTCCGGCCCATGTCCTCTCTGCTCACTTGTACTAGAGTGTCTCTGACTCCAGAATGCATCACTCTCTCATGACAGTCCTGAACAAGTAACTCAGAGTATCTGATCTCTAGGTAGCACCCATGCAGTTATTCTTAATGCCGTTTTTAACCTACTGTACTTCTCCAAGTCCAATAGTGGCTCAGCTTGTTCAGTGCTGGTCAGCTGTACTACAGCCTGAAACTTAGACCTGAGCTCAGTGTTCACCTCATCTTCAACACAGTCCTCATCCATGTCCTTTTCCACATCAGTTGATAGCAGTGAAGCAGGTCCGCTCCACCACAGCTGGCTTTGGATGAGGTTTGACGCTCTGGCCTCTGGTAGGTAAATCAGCAGGATTAGTTTTGCCATTGCAGTGACACCACAACTCTGGATTTGTGAGTCCTTGTATTTCAGTCACTCTGTTGGCCACAAATGGCTTCCACCTTTGTGCTGTGCTGCGTGTCCAATGGAAAACAATCATTGGATCTGTCCACATGTGCAGCTGATTTCTTTCCATGTTGAGTGGCTTGAGGAGATTATTTCCTAACCTCGCTCCAATCAGTGCACCCATGAGTTCCAAGCATGGTAAAGTCATTTTCTTTAGTGGGGCTACTTTAGACTTGGAATCCACAAAGCTTGTTACGACATCTCCTTCCTTGTTCTGTCCTTGCAGATAGGCAACAGCACTGTATGCCTTCTCACTGGCGTCGCAGAAGACGTGCAGTTTGATCTGCGAGTTTGGTCTGATCTTGATCTGGTACCATCTTGGAATGTCCACCAGGTGGAGCTGTGGCAGCTCTGCACACCACTGATCCCATTTTTCAGCCAAGTCTGGGGGAAGCTGCTCGTCCCAACCGATTCCCCTCTCCCATAGTTCTTGAAACAAACACTTTACTCGAGTAGTGAATGGAGTGAGGATCCCGATGGGGTGGAAGACTCTGGCTGATGTCTTTAGCACACTTCTCTTTGTGTTTTCTTTGTCCTTTACAATGTCCAGTAATCCCTTTAAATCAAACACGAAACTGTCTTTCTCTGATCTCCATACCAACCCCAAAACCGTCAGTACATTTACACAAATTGCTGTGTCTGTTGTGTGCTCCACTCCCCTTTCTGTCCACTTGTCTCTCAGGTCTGGTGAATTTGTCACCCATTTGCACAGGTTCATGCCGGCGTGAGACAGAATCTCCTTTGCTGTTGTGGGAACTAGAAGTGCTTCATCCACATCACATGAGCTGGAGATAAAATCATCTACGTAGAGCAGGGGTGTCCAAACTTTTTTCAAAGAGGGCCAAATTTGATAATGTGAAAATGCCCAAGGGCCAACAGTCCCTGCTGACATTATTTTAAACAATACAAGTAGCCTATACATACATTGTTATTTTATCATTTTATTTTCAATGACAGCAAATAGCAATGTAACCAAATGTAAGCATTCATGTATGAACAAATCTCAACAACTATTCTGCCTTTCTTTCACATCTTGAAAGTCAGATAACAAAGAACAAGCCATCTAAAAGCTAATTACATAGGAACCGATCAATATTCTCACCTCAAGACAATCTTAAATATGACTTAGTGAGGGTGATGAAAAGTTGTCTAACATTTAAATTCAACACACATGAAACAGGCTCACGAAAAAAATCAAGTTGTCTCTTTGTATCTGATGATAGCTCTTCAGTGTTACGAGCCAGACAAACATTAGCAAACTCTGTCTTCTTCTCGGGGCAAATGTTTTCTGCTATTTTCACAACACAGTCTTTGATAACCTCACATTCCGTAAAAGGTTTGTCATGTTTAGCAATTACCACGGCCACTCCGCAGCTTACTTTGATGATGTTTTCATGTGAAAGGGACCGCTGCTGTGTGGCCAAGTTATCTTGGAGTTGCTTCACTTTTCTAGCACGGACGCTCTCTGATAGCTTGTTGTAGCATTAGCACGTTTGGTCTCGTAGTGTCTCTTTACATTATATTCCTTAAACAAGGCAACAGTCTCATGACAAATTAGGGAGACACAGTTGTTTCGGTTTTCGGTGAAAAAAATATTGCGATCCCTACCTCTCCTGGAAGCGGCAGCCCTCATTATCGACTTTCCTTTTTTTACTTGCCGTAGCCATGACAGTTCAAGGGTCAGAGCCAATTTCAAACAGCCAGACAGTTACAGAGTGGTGCTGCCACCATGAGGTAAAAATAGGAATTACATGTTGAATTTGTATGATTTATTCATTCCGTTTTGACTGTGCTGGCGGGCCATAAATAATGCATTTTAAGACAGAAGGCGCGGGCCGTATAAAATCTGACCTCGGGCCGTGATTGGCCCGCGGGCCGGACTTTGGACATGCCTGACGTAGAGGGACTCTCTCAGTGCCTCCACTGTCTTAGGCTGTTCCGCTTCATACTGCTTGATATGGTTTCTTATTGTTGCAGCTAACAGGAACGGGCTGGGTGACACTCCAAAAACCACTCTACTCATTCTCATGATGCGCAGCTCATTTTTACAGTCTTTGGTTGGAGGTCCATGTAGCCACAGGAACCTCACAGCATCCTTGTCTCTTTCTGCTAGTTCTATCTGCGAGAAAGCCTTGGTGATGTCTGCTGTAAAGGCTATCTGGTGGAGTCTGAACTTTATCAGCACATCTAACAGATTTGGGTTCAGGTTGGGCCCAGCCAGTAAACAGTCATTAAGGGAGGGGCAACTCTCTTCGTGTGATGATGCATCAAATACAACCCTCAGTTTAGTTGTTACCTTATCTTCTCGAAGAACAGCATGATGTGGCATGTCGTACTTCACAGCCTCAGTTGGCTCTGCCGCTGAGGTGTGTCTCTGGTACATCCTCGCAGATGCCTTGCTGCAGATCATCTTGTATGACATCATTGTACCTTGTGTACAGCGTTGCATCCATGTTCAGTCTCCTCTTGAGGCCTTCAAATCGTCTCCTTGCAACTCTGAAGTTGTTTGGGAGATCTGGTCTGTCAGGTCGCCACGGCAACTCAACTATGTAGCGGCCATCTTTGTTCTTTATAGTCTTCTCAAAGTTCTGAAGAGCTTCTGTTCCTTCTGGGCTCTGGGTTTTTTCATGAACGATGCCCAGTGACTCTACTTCCCAGAAAGCATGTAGTTGTTTGGCTATTTGAGTGTCCTCATCTCGGCAGATGTGCAAGCAAGTGGCATCGGTTACACTGGATGTGGTAACCGGACCCTGCAGAACCCACCCGAAGCTGCTTTCAACGGCTACTAGCGATTCTGTTATTCTCTGAACTTTGCCAGTCACTATTTTCCAGTAATAGTCTGCTCCTATTAACACTGACAGTTCTGGATCCTCAGTGCCCTCTGGTAGAAAGTCAGCAAGTTGAAGACCTTTTCTCTTGAACGTCTCTTGGATAGGTTCGCTGGGGACCTTTATCACAGCCGTGCACAGTTTCCACTGAGGGGTTTCCACTGCTTCAATCTCAATGTTTTGCTGTGTATTCCACACGTTTTCCAGTGACGCTCTGACGTGCAGTGACGGGAGCAGTGGACCCAAAGGTGTGGATGTGCAGCGTCTCTTGCCTGACTACTGGCAGTTTTAGTGCTTTAACGACATCTTCGCAAATGAAGCTTTTCTGGCTACCTCCATCTAACAGGCAGCGTACCATTTTCCTCCCCGCTGGGGCTACTGCCCATGCCTTGGCTGTCTGGAGCAACACTGTGTTCTGAACGTCAGCTCTCGGTTTCACTGTGCTGGACACAGAGGATACCACAGCATCTGTACCACCACTGTCAGCATCTGGCTTAGCTTCACTTTGAGCACAAACTGACTGGTGATGTCTGCGATGGCACAAGGCACACGAAACACCCATGACTGTGCAGAATTTTGCTGTGTTTTGGACCGAGGCACATGTAGCATCTTCCCAGCTTTCTCAGTTTCTCCTTGCGATCAGCCACAGAACTGTGTGGACAGTGTTCGGGTTGGTGGTTGGCACCGTCACAGGACACACAGGTCTGACAAACATTACTTGCTGTGTGCAAAGCCGTTGCTGAAGGCACGTTCCATCTTCTAGGTTTGTTTTCATAAACGGGGTCTGGCTTACCAAATGATCTGTTATTTGGTGGGAAGTCTCTTTGTGTGTTACCTGGTCTGGTGAGATGAAGAGCTCTTTCTCTCTGCTTTGGACTTCATTTTGCAGGAACTGGACGAGCTCAAGCACTTTCCATTCCCCACTGGAGTCTGACTTGCGGGTGTAGTCTAGTGCAATATCTTCTGGTATGAGCTGCAGCAGTACTGGGCATAGCAGGCAGCCATATGTGTCGCTGTGAACCCCTAAGGATTCTAGACTTCGGATCTATATTTCACATTCATCGTACAGGTGTCTGAGAGCTACAACGTCTGATGATCTTTTCACAGGAGCCAAGTCCAGCAGTCTGGACATATGTGCACTTATTACAATGTCCTTTCTTCCAAAACGGCTCTGAAGCAGTTGTACTGGAGGATCATAATTATCATCCGTCATAGTTAGTCCTGCCACAGATCTCGCAGCAGCTCCGGTCAGATAGGATCTCAGGTAAGCGAACTTTTCCCTTTCACACAGTGTGTCGTTGTCGTGGACAGCTGTTTCATATTGTGACCAGAATTCTTGCCACTGGCTTATTTCTCCGCTGTATTTTTCTATCACCAGCTTAGGCAGTTTGACAGTATGCTTATTCAGCGATCTGACTGAACTTGAATTTGCATCGCTCACCTGCACACTCACAGCTTCCTCTGCCCTCTGAATGGATCTTTTGGCGGGTTTTCAATGTGAGGATGCGGTCCTGGTATTCCTGAGCGGTTGCAATCTCTGGCTCAAGCGCATCCGTCTCCGTTCCGTCTTCAATGCCTTTGTCTAAGTCGAATAAACTTTCTTCTCTCGTCGACAATAGTGTTAACAGCTCACGGAGTCTCTCACAGTCTGGCACATCTTCGCTCACCTCTTCTTCAATGTGAGTTAACAGCTTCGTTGTCGAGGTGCGTTTTGTTTTACGCTTCTTTTTCATCCGTTCAAATTGTGTGGCCATCTCTCCAGCTAGCCTTAGCGTTAGCTTCCAACTTCGTCTCAGTTTAAAGTCTCACAGTCTTGACTTCCCGGGTTTCGGCACCAAAATGTTGGGAAGTGGAGCTTCTAATGACGACCAAGACACGTCTGGTGTGAACGGAACACGTTTACTGTCTGAAACTGCAGTATTACAACTGTTACAGTGAACGGAGCGCACTCTTGCACCTGACATATAGGGTTTTCTACTTATCATTGTTGTTGTCGCAGACACGTACCATGCTACTTCTCGCTCTTCACAGTAAAAGCACTTCCTGTTTCAGGCTCTTCACAATAAAAAAGTAAACATGCAACTCAAACAATTTACAACACGCTGTGGCCAATAGCAGTTGTTCGTGTGATAGTTTCAGCACATTGCACAGAGCTAGAACGCCGTGTGTATCTTCCAGTAAACAAAACTTCATCTTGACCTTCTATTGTGTACTAGTGGAGTACTTTGAAGAGTGATCACAAAGGCATCACACAAGTGAACAGGAACACGTGACAGAAGATGGTCTGACTCGATCCATACAGAAAGCGTTTTCAGAAAAGCTTTTTGACGTCCGTCTCACAGAATAGATACACTTCCATTTTATTAAGTGTATCAATCCTCACTCACGCCCTCCGGCTTTTCTCCTAGTCTATTTGTCTCACGTTTAGTGAAGCGTGATCTGAACAGACAGCTGTTTAATCACACAAATATCCAGCTGTGTGTGTTTCTACCGGAGTCGGTGTGGACCGCGTGACAGAGCGCCTCACGTCTCGTCAAACCACCCATTTAAGCTCTTCCTCCCTCTCATCGACTCTTTCATCACTTGACTTTCTTCCCTGAGTCATCAGTGACCAACGGTGACATATACAACTGTCTTCTCTATGCCATCAGTGTTTCTAATGTCCTGCAACTTAGTATGTTCAAATCATTTGGTCACAGAAAGAGAGAAGTTGGAGAAATAGATATTTCCAAACTGCCATGACATACTGAAATGACCCAGACAATCATGCATGCATCACACTTTCACACTGTGCATTGTTCTCCTCCTGTTCTAGACCTACACTGTGCATTGTTCTCCTCCTGTTCTAGACCTACACTGCATTGTTCTCCTCCTGTTCTAGACCTACACTGCATTGTTCTCCTCCTGTTCTAGACATACACTGTGCATTGTTCTCTTCCTGTTCTAGACCTACACTGTGCATTGTTCTCCTCCTGTTCTAGACATACACTGTGCATTGTTCTCTTCCTGTTCTAGATCTACACTGCATTGTTCTCTTCCTGTTCTAGACCTACACTGCATTGTTCTCCTCCTGTTCTAGACCTACACTGTGCATTGTTCTCCTCCTGTTCTAGACCTACACTGCATTGTTCTCTTCCTGTTCTAGACCTATACTGTGCATTGTTCTCCTCCTGTTCTAGACCTACACTGCATTGTTCTCCTCCTGTTCTAGACCTACACTGTGCATTGTTCTCTTCCTGTTCTAGACCTACACTGTGCATTGTTCTCCTCCTGTTCTAGACCTACACTGCATTGTTCTCCTCCTGTTCTAGACCTACACTGTGCATTGTTCTCCTCCTGTTCTAGACCTACACTGTGCATTGTTCTCTTCCTGTTCTAGACCTACACTGTGCATTGTTCTCCTCCTGTTCTAGACATACACTGTGCATTGTTCTCTTCCTGTTCTAGATCTACACTGCATTGTTCTCTTCCTGTTCTAGACCTACACTGTGCATTGTTCTCCTCCTGTTCTAGACATACACTGTGCATTGTTCTCTTCCTGTTCTAGATCTACACTGCATTGTTCTCTTCCTGTTCTAGACCTACACTGCATTGTTCTCCTCCTGTTCTAGACATACACTGTGCATTGTTCTAGACCTACACTGTGCATTGTTCTCCTCCTGTTCTAGACATACGCTGTGCATTGTTCTCCTCCTGTTCTAGACCTACACTGTGCATTGTTCTCCTCCTGTTCTAGACCTACGCTGTACATTGTTCTCTTCCTGTTCTAGACATACACTGTGCATTGTTCTCCTCCTGTTCTAGACATACACTGTGCATTGTTCTCCTCCTGTTCTAGACCTACGCTGTGCATTGTTCTCTTCCTGTTCTAGACCTACACTGTGCATTGTTCTCCTCCTGTTCTAGACCTACGCTGTGCATTGTTCTCCTCCTGTTCTAGACCTACGCTGTGCATTGTTCTCTTCCTGTTCTAGACATACACTGTGCATTGTTCTAGACCTACACTGTGCATTGTTCTCCTCCTGTTCTAGCCATACGCTATGCATTGTTCTCCTCCTGTTCTAGACCTACGCTGTGCATTGTTCTCCTCCTGTTCTAGACCTACGCTGTGCATTGTTCTCCTCCTGTTCTAGACCTACACTGTGCATTGTTCTCTTCCTGTTCTAGACATACACTGTGCATTGTTCTCTTCCTGTTCTAGATCTACACTGCATTGTTCTCTTCCTGTTCTAGACCTACACTGCATTGTTCTCCTCCTGTTCTAGACCTACACTGTGCATTGTTCTCTTCCTGTTCTAGACCTACACTGCATTGTTCTCCTCCTGTTCTAGACCTACACTGTGCATTGTTCTCTTCCTGTTCTAGACATACACTGTGCATTGGTCTCCTCCTGTTCTAGACATACACTGCATTGTTCTCCTCCTGTTCTAGACCTACACTGTGCATTGTTCTCTTCCTGTTCTAGACCTACACTGTGCATTGTTATCCTCCTGTTCTAGACCTACACTGTGCATTGTTCTCCTCCTGTTCTAGACCTACACTGTGCATTGTTCTCCTCCTGTTCTAGACATACACTGTGCATTGTTCTAGACCTACACTGTGCATTGTTCTCCTCCTGTTCTAGACATACACTGTGCATTGTTCTAGACCTACACTGTGCATTGTTCTAGACCTACACTGTGCATTGTTCTCCTCCTGTTCTAGACCTACACTGTGCATTGTTCTCCTCCTGTACTAGACATACACTGTACATTGTGCTAGACCTACACTGTGCATTGTTCTCCTCCTGTTCTAGACATACACTGTGCATTGTTCTAGACCTACACTGTGCATTGTTCTAGACCTACACTGTGCATTGTTCTCCTCCTGTTCTAGACATACACTGTGCATTGTTCTAGACCTACACTGTGCATTGTTCTCCTCCTGTTCTAGACATACGCTGTGCATTGTTCTCCTCCTGTTCTAGACCTACGCTGTGCATTGTTCTCCTCCTGTTCTAGACATACGCTGTGCATTGTTCTCTTCCTGTTCTAGACATACGCTGTGCATTGTTCTCTTCCTGTTCTAGACATATGCTGTGCATTGTTCTCTTCCTGTTCTAGACATACGCTGTGCATTTTTCTCTTCCTGTTCTAGACATACGCTGTGCATTGTTCTCCTCCTGTTCTAGACATACACTGTGCATTGTTCTCCTCCTGTTCTAGACATACACTGTGCATTGTTCTCTTCCTGTTCTAGACATACGCTGTGCATTGTTCTCTTCCTGTTCTAGACATACGCTGTGCATTGTTCTCTTCCTGTTCTAGACATACGCTGTGCATTGTTCTCTTCCTGTTCTAGACATACACTGTGCATTGTTCTCCTCCTGTTCTAGACATACACTGTGCATTGTTCTCCTCCTGTTCTAGACCTACGCTGTGCATTGTTCTCCTCCTGTTCTAGACCTACACTGTGCATTGTTCTCTTCCTGTTCTAGACCTACACTGTGCATTGTTCTCCTCCTGTTCTAGACATACACTGTGCATTGTTCTCTTCCTGTTCTAGATCTACACTGCATTGTTCTCTTCCTGTTCTAGACCTACACTGCATTGTTCTCCTCCTGTTCTAGACCTACACTGTGCATTGTTGTCTTCCTGTTCTAGACCTACACTGCATTGTTCTCCTCCTGTTCTAGACCTACACTGTACATTGTTCTCTTCCTGTTCTAGACATACACTGTGCATTGGTCTCCTCCTGTTCTAGACATACACTGCATTGTTCTCCTCCTGTTCTAGACCTACACTGTGCATTGTTCTCTTCCTGTTCTAGACCTACACTGTGCATTGTTCTCTTCCTGTTCTAGACCTACACTGCATTGTTCTCCTCCTGTTCTAGACCTACACTGTGCATTGTTCTCCTCCTGTTCTAGACATACACTGTGCATTGTTCTAGACCTACACTGTGCATTGTTCTCCTCCTGTTCTAGACATACACTGTGCATTGTTCTAGACCTACACTGTGCATTGTTCTCCTCCTGTTCTAGACCTACGCTGTGCATTGTTCTCCTGTTCTAGACCTACGCTGTGCATTGTTCTCTTCCTGTTCTAGACATACACTGTGCATTGTTCTAGACCTACACTGTGCATTGTTCTCCTCCTGTTCTAGACATACGCTGTGCATTGTTCTCCTCCTGTTCTAGACCTACGCTGTGCATTGTTCTCCTCCTGTTCTAGACATACGCTGTGCATTGTTCTCTTCCTGTTCTAGACATACGCTGTGCATTGTTCTCTTCCTGTTCTAGACATATGCTGTGCATTGTTCTCTTCCTGTTCTAGACATACGCTGTGCATTGTTCTCCTCCTGTTCTAGACATACACTGTGCATTGTTCTCCTCCTGTTCTAGACATACACTGTGCATTGTTCTCTTCCTGTTCTAGACATACGCTGTTCATTGTTCTCCTGTTCTAGACATACGCTGTGCATTGTTCTCTTCCTGTTCTAGACATACGCTGTGCATTGTTCTCCTCCTGTTCTAGACATACGCTGTGCATTGTTCTCCTGTTCTAGACATACGCTGTGCATTGTTCTCCTCCTGTTCTAGACATACGCTGTGCATTGTTCTCTTCCTGTTCTAGACATACGCTGTGCATTGTTCTCCTCCTGTTCTAGACCTACACTGTGCATTGTTCTCTTCCTGTTCCAGACATACGCTGTGCATTGTTCTCCTCCTGTTCCAGATATACCCTGTGCATTGTTCTCCTCCTGTTCTAGACCTACACATCTCTTTGCTGCTAATGATATCCAATCATTTAATGTCCTGATCTTTTCTCAGTGGGTTGTATGTGTGTTTGCACATAAATATTAACTTTAGCCAATTGAGTTTACTTGTGCTGAAATGTGTTCCATGAATGTAATTGCCTTGCCTTCCTCTTCATCCTCAGAATCGTAGGTATCTGTCTCTTTCCCAGGCCAGAAACAAGGCTTTACATATCGACTGGCTCTCTCTGCCCAGACCAGGTAAGTCAGCTCAGATCAATGAAATCCAAAGTCATTCCAGAGCTGCAATGGAATCGCTCGGGTCAACTCCTCACCGTCAATGTACGTCCACTAGAAGTGTTGTTCTTGTCTCCGACGGGCTCAGATTGTGTCTGATAACATGAGGGAAAGAACCTTTGACTTCCTGTCTGTTGTTGAGTCTAACTCGAGGACCATGTCCTATTGAAGTCTGTCCTCACGTCCACATTGTGGAAGTCAGCTCGATATTCAGCCGTGAACATCTTTTAGAAAACACCAACTCAACGAACTGACAGCAGCGGCTCTCCTCTCTGCTACTCACCTTCCCACCGTGTTCATCAAGTCACATGACACGATAACAAGCAGACCGGATCAAGACGCAGGTAAAGAAGAAGCTTTAATTTCTCTCTTCTTTGTCATAAAGACGCCTGTAATAACAATCGGAGCCTCTCAGGGGCAAAGAGCAACACTTCTAGTGGACGCACACTGACGCTGAGCAGTTGCCCGAGCGACTACATTGCAGCTTCCTCAATACTGGACCAGTTTTAGAAATGATTGTCCCTATTCTTCACTTTCACACAAAACATAGTCACAACAAGTTTCCCTTTAAAGTAAAATACACTGCTACAGTATCCGTCAGTACAAATATCACACAGCTTTGCTACAAGCGGATACAGAGGAAATACTACATTGTGAGAAGTGGACCTTTTAAAAAGCAAGTGTGCTCTATCCTCGTCTTTGTGTTTCAGTGCGTCCTCAGTTCCAGGGCACCCGTGTGTTCGAGTGCTATGACCTGAACAGTCTGCTGGACTTCATCGACTGGAAGCCTTTCTTCGATGTGTGGCAGCTGAGAGGAAAATACCCCAACAGAGGTTACCCCAAGATCTTCAACGACAAGACCGTCGGTACGAGCTTCACCAACACACCACCAGCATCTGGCGCGCTACGTGAATGCTGATCGTGCATTTTCCGTTCAGCGATGTCAACACTCAGTTCTGGATATCAGCAAGAATGAAGATGATTCAATACTGTCGTTTATTATACAGTTCCTTCTAATCTATTGTACGGAAATAATCAAGTTATCATGGTTCAAAGTAAAATCCTTTATTTGGCTCAGGTTTAAATATCATTATTCACTAAAAGGTCAAACATTCCTCATGGATTATCATAAAGAGATGTTACTGGATGTTAAGCAGCGCATGTGAGCGAGGTTGAGAGATGGGTGCTCTCCTCTCAAAGCCGCTCCGCTGAACATCGCTGCTCGCTCGGCTCGGAGTTCAATCGCTCACCACTCTACTCCAGAGACGAGCTGCGTTGCGTCTGTAACTAATGCTGTTTCTCATTCAAAGCTTCTATTGAGGTTTTAATGAAGCTTTGAATTCCATAAAGTATGATGTCATCAACCTAACAACAAAATCTTCCAACAAAATTCTAAATTGAGATAAAGTGATTCATTAGATTTTACGAGCTGATCTATTTTATTTCTATTCATTCAACTTTCCTTTATGAATATAAATTGTAATTTTCGTTGAATAGGCGCCTCCTTTGTGTGGGCGGGACAGCAAACAGGTGTTTGACAACATGTCGTTTTTGAAAGGCTAAACATTTCGTTGGACAAAAACTTGTTGTGGATTTTGGAAATTATTACGTCTAGCTTTTCTTTTTCAATAAATGTTGACTTCACAACACTCTGGAGTTATTGGTGATGTTTGGATCACACAAGTCTGAAACTATCCTACGCAGCCGCTGTGCACAACCCACAGATGCATTCTGGGTCAGTCTCTCGTGGGCGTGGTTTGGAACTCGTGGTGCGAGTGGTACCGAAGCTAAATTGGAGCGGCAGATCGGGCAACGCTCCAACTTTTTACAAAATTGTAAAAACTCCCTATATTGTATATATTGTGAATGCACATGCTTGTGGAAGGTACAGTGTCTGGTGAGTAGTGCAGTGAAACCAGTGACTAAAATAAGTGTACTACTACGACAACACATCGTCAGTAGTGAGTCAGAGGAACTCCCAGCCGCGTCGTCGCAGGAGGTGAAACCGTGTCTGACCGTGAGCAATATATACTTCCTGCAGGTGCGGAGGCTGGCCGGGTCTTCGATGACGCCCAGCGGCTGCTCAACCAGATGATTGACAACGGTAGTCTGAAGGGGCAGGGCCTGGTGGGGTTCTGGCGTGCCCAGAGTGATGGAGATGACATCCACGTGTACAAAGATGATGTCACAGTACACAAAGACACCGAGCCAATCGGCACATTCCACGGCTTACGGCAACAGGTGAGGTCATAGACAGCTGTGGTGTATTTCATACAGACGTGCACAGATCCACCTCACAGCAGCAGCCTGGATTGTTGCTGATGTTGTTGTGGAGCGCTGCTGTTAAAGGGCGGGTCCATTATTTATGTTTTTAAGGTTTTTATATCATGCTGTAGCCTCCCAGTGGTGTTCCTTATGTATACCTTACCTTTTCCCATGTGCCCTTACGTTGCTATATATAGAAGCAGACAGCACTACTACTACACCACTACTGCCACTACTACTACACCACTACCGCCACTACTACTACTACTACTACTACTACTACACCACTACTGCTACTACACCACTGCCACCACTACCACTACTACTACTATTACTACTACTATTACTACTACACCACTAGCACTACTATTACTACTACGACCACTACTACTACTACTATTACGACCACTACTACTACTACACTACTACTACTACTACACCACTGCTACTACTACTATTACTCCTACTACTACCACTGCTACCACTACTACTACCGCTACTACTGCTACCGCTACTGCTACTACTGCTACCGCTACCACTACTACTACTACCACCCCTACTACCACTACTACCACTACTACCATTACTACTACTATTACTACTGCTACTCCTACCACGACTATTATTATTACTACTATTACTATTACTACTACTGAGAACCCCTCTTGTTGTTTAGCTGTCTGAGAAGATGGAGTGCACACATGTAGCATAAACAAAGCATGTTGCTGGTTGACTATGCGGAGGCATCAGCCAGCCCATGTGTGGTGCCTAAATGTTTTGCCAGATGTTGTACTTTGGATTTGATTTTGTTATTTTCTCATTCAGATTCTGAATGTGACCTTCATTACCAAAGTAACGGTAACATTTCCGTGTGTGTGTGTGTGTACTGCAGTTGGAGAAGGACAGCTCCAATTCAGAGCCCTACCTGTGTGTGTCTGACTTCGTTGCCCCTGCAGACAGCGGCGTAACAGACTACATCGGCATGTTTGCTGTGGGCGTGTTTGGAGCCGAGGAGCTGAGTCAGCAGTTCCAGGCTCAGGGAGACGACTACAGCAGCATCATGGTCAAAGCCCTGGCTGACCGACTGGCAGAGGTACAGGAGGGACAGCTTCCTGCTTTTTTAACTGTTGCTGACGCGGTGTTTTCTTTGGTCTCTGATGCAACCTGCTGTTCGTCCTCCAGGCCTTTGCCGAGGAGCTCCATGCTCGCGTGCGCAAGGAGCTGTGGGGCTACAGCACGGACGAGGCTCTGCAGACCTCAGACCTCCACAGAATTCGATACCAGGGCATCAGACCTGCAGCTGGCTACCCCAGTCAGCCTGACCACACAGAGAAGTCCACCATGTGGAGCCTGGCTGGGATCCAGGAGAAGACCGGTGAGAGCATCAGGCATTTTACTGTCATAACTGCAGCTGAAAGGCTCCCAATGCTGTGTTACTGTTTGTCCCATGAGGCACGGGTCAAACAATCTATAAGTAGTGAAAAAAGTCAGTAAGAATAAACCATGAAAAATCCTACACACACACTGCTGCTTGGTGGGTTGAACTGTACTTTAGGTGGAAGCGTGAGGTCGACACATTAATGCTAGTCATTAGAATAATACAACCAATCTAGTCTTAATTTAGAGAAATGTAATCTTTTGTGTTATTTTGATAATTTGTATTAACTTTGATATGATTATTTATAGATCAAGTAAATGCACATTTAATTAATCAAATTATAATAGCTTTTTGCAAATTCCTATATTAATAGACTGTTATATGAGAACTTAAGTCTATAATGTTTCTGCCGACACACTCTTGGACTTCATGTTCACATTAGTGCATTATAGCGTTATAAGTTGGTACAATGCTTATCATGTGGTCGCTCTGGTTTATTTTAGGGCTGCGCCCTGAGAGTCAAGTAGAATCATTTGTACGTGACTCCTCGGTCTACATGAAATTCTTCTTCTTCAGCCTCTCCAGCTCAAAGGGAGAACGAGATAGTGGTGGTCGAGTGAGCAAGAGAGGGACCGGAGTTGGAGAGAACAAAGCTGTGAATCGGAAGAATATAATGTGTATTTTATCTGATTGTTTAGAATAGAATAGAAATGTACTTTATTCATCCCCAAGGGGAAATTTGTCTGTGGCAGCAGCAAACAGGGTTACACAATAAAATAAAATATTGGGTATGGAAAATGCACACGACATACAATAAAATAACAGAGCATGACCTATTCAATTTAAGAAAACAAAGTAATAAAAATACACAGTATATACACTAAATATAATCGTATTAAATGAACTAAGTGGGAAGAAAAAAATTAAATAAACAAAACAGCAGTGCACAAGATCACCAACAGCAGCAACAACAGTGTAGCAGTGTTACAGTCTTGTGTTTCATTTGGCCAGAGGTGATTTATTATAGAGTCTAATAGCAGAGGGCAGGAATGTTCTCCTGTATCGGCCCTTGTGATAGCGGAGCTGGATCAGTCTGGTGGAGAAAGTGCTCCGCTGTCCCTCCAGGAGGTGGTGGAGAGGGTGGTCCGGGTTATCCAGTATGGATAATAGTTTCCTCAGTGTCCTCCTCTCCACCACCTCTTCCAGATAGTCCAGTTTGCAGCCAATGATGGAGCCGGCCTTCTTAACCAGTTTGTTCAGTCTGTTGGTGTCACCGGCTCCAATGCTGCTCCTCCAGCAGACTACAGGAGTACAGTGCACTGGCCACAACAGACTGGTAGAACATCTCCAATATCTTGCTGCACACGTTGAAGGATCGAAGTTTCCTCAAGAAGAAGAGTCGTCGACTCCCCTTCTTGTACACAGCGTTGATGTTGGTCTTCCAGTTCAGTCTGCTGTCGATGGAGACAACCAGGTACTGGTACTCCTCCACCATGTCCACATCCTCTCCCAGAACTCTCAGCGGTTGTGGAGCCATCGTCTCCTCCTGAAGTCGACCACCATCTCTCTGGTCTTGGCCACGTTCAGACGCAGGTGATTTCTACCGGCCCACTCCACAAAGTCCTCCACTACTGCCCTGTACTCCTCCTCCCGTCCATCCCTTATACACAACTGGTCGGTAGTCATTGAGGCCAGATGGTGTCGTCTTCTTCGGTACAGGAACCGGGCACGACGTCTTCCACAGCACCGGGACTTCCTCCTGCTTCAGGCTCAGGTTGAAGAGGTGTTGAAGGACATTAGACAGCTAGATGGCGCAGGTCTTCAGGACCCTGGGGCTGATGCCATCAGGTCCAGCAGCCTTGCCTTGGTGGAGTCTCTCCAGCTGTCTTCTCACCTGGCCAGTCGTCACAGAGAGGGGGGGGGGGGGTCATAGTGTTGGTGGTGGCAGAGCCCTTAGAAGTGGAGGGCTCCGAGTCCATGCAGCTCACCAGGGGGGACAGAGGGGGAGGTGGTGGTGTTTGGGAGGTGAGGTGTGTGGAGGAGACAGATGAGGGCTGTGAACTAAACCTATTGAAGAAACAGTTTAGCTCGTTGGCCCTCCAGGGAGCCCCCTGGTTGTCTCCCTCCAACCTTGAAGCCGGTGATCTGCTTCATCCCTGTCCACACCTCCTTCACGTTGTTCTGCTGGAGTTTGGCCTCCAGCTTCCTCCTGTAGGTGCCCTTGCACTCCCTGAGCTTCACCTTCAGGTCGCGCTGGACTCTCCTGAGCTCCTCCCTGTCCCCAGACCTGAAAGCTGCTTTCTTCTTGTTAAGAAGAGCTTTCAGGTCACTGGTAATCCATGACGTTTCATGGCGGTTATCTTCTAAAGCACAAATATACACATCCACACCTCCTCACACACCTACGGGAAGGTGCCAGATTTTGAATGAATGCAGCCCAAGGCCCGCTTCATCCTGCTGTGGTCCGTCTGTGTGAGGCCTGTGAGATCTGTGAGCCTCGGTACGCTGAGGGGCGTGACCAAGCAGCTGCGTTTGACCCGGGAATGGGAACGGGCTGCACACCCTGCTTATCGGCTGGGGGGTCCAAAGCTTTTTGCTGATGCCAAGGAAAGTCCAGAACACAGTCAAATAGACTGAAAGGGGCACCAACACTCACAACATTGATTTATGTGACCAAAAAAGGTCCCAATGCATATGTTGGGGTCTGACCATATGGCTTCAACATGTGCTGTGGACAAAGAGAATCAGGCCTTCCCTTTTTCAAGCAAAGTTTCATCCTGATTTGTAGTTTGATGAGAGCAAACCTCCTCTGAAGGAATTTCACACTAGGGTGTGAATTCCCCCCCCCCCCCCCCCCCAAAAAAACTATGGTTCCTGAAGTCACCTGAATGCACCGCTGCAATCTCATTGGCCGAAGGCCAAGAGACCCCAGGACCCCTGTGGTTCAACCACTGTCCAACAAAACTGCCTGCAGATCACACCTCCTTGCTTTTTCCCTTCGACCTCCGTCGAACAGGGAGCACACAACGCTCTCTTCGCCCTGGGACCCGTCCTTGGACATATGAAGACACACCAGCCTCCTACCTCCAGCACGACGCTGGCAACCGAAGGCCACGAGGGAGCCGCGGCCCTCAAACCCTCAATCCCTCATCAAACCCTGTCAGGTCACAAAGCCATTTCGCTTGTCGAAACAGCCGTGTTTTCTTTTTTTGAGTTAAGGCCCTCAACCCGCGAGACGAATCCGCTTACGCGATCCGTTTTCCGCTTTTTGCTTTTCCCCCCTTTTTTTGTGCACAAACCGGCACAGAGGAGCCCGACGAAGCCTCGCTCCTCTCGTGACCGATGATTCCCGGTAAGACGCGCAGACACGCCGTCTCATCCGAAGTTAACTGTCCTCCCTGCAGCGAGTACAGATCGGACCTGCGTTTGCTCCAGAGCCACGCCAACGGACCGAAGCCGCAAAAGCCGTGCGAGACACAGCGCCCGCTGCAAGGCCGCGCTGCAAGCAGCCCCCCCCCCTTCCTGACGAGGAAAAAGGACAACTTCCCCACGAACACTTTTCCGTTGCAACGAAGCATCGACTAGTAAGGTTCATGGTATCTGGGCATAGCTTAAATTAACGTAAATTTAATTCAGGTCATTCATTTATATGTTGATATTCCCGTGTTTTTGTGTGTTTAAGTTACTGTCGCGCGATATCGAGGTATTGCGCAACTCCTCGCGGACCAGAGAAGCTCCGCTGTATTTGTGTATTAACTGCTATGACTGTTTATTTGGGGATTATTTTTATTCATTGTATTCCACTCCGTGTGGGAGTTCTCTCTTCATTAACTCGACTCTGTGAGTGAGCTGAGGGTCGTGGCTTATTACGGCATAAGTTACCAGCAGTTCAAAGACGACAGCGGTATACTTATGCGTGATAGAACCAGCAAACTCAGGCTCCCTACAACATCGCACGCCGAAGTATGATTCACGTCGAGTTCTCGCTCCTTTTTCCTTTTCTTCCTCCTCTCACGTAACACGCACACACACAGCTCCTATCTCTGCCCCTGGGGAAACCCAGTTCAAACGCTCGCCTCACAACACACGTTTGCATCGGCACACGTGATTACATACAGCAGTCTCACCGCCATTTTGTCCGAGTCACTCGACTCCGCCATCTGGTGGTAGTTTAGCTGTAGTATCTTAAGGCCCCTCCCCTTTTGTCCGCGTCACTCGACGCCGCCATCGTTGTAGTCTTTAGCAGTAGCTGTAAGACCCCCCTTCCTTTTCACCCACACACATGCACACACACATGCACATACACACACACACACACACACACACACACACACACACTGATATACACCCTCACCCATTTTATTATTTTCTTTAGGTATTAGGCATATAAAATTGTATGATAGTGTTTATTGGTTGCAATATTAATTGATTTGATCATTTACTATTTTGATTTAATAAACTCTGTTATACTTTAAGGAGCAGTCGTCTGTGATTACTTGTCTATGTGTATTTAATGAAACTGTATGTAGTAGCCCTGTGTACGAACTTAACCCTTCACTGTCACTGAATGTGTAGTCGCACCCGACTATTGACATTGACATGAGTGACCACTAATTATGAGACTTAGTTTTATCATTTGGTTATTGGTCCCTGTTTGCAGGGTGGTGCCCCGTTGTTATTAATAATTGTTACATACATTAATAATTCTATTGATGTCAAGAATTCAGTTTCTTAAATGCTGATAACCCAAACACGCTCCTTTACGTTCCCAACACATATGATGTGCATGTAGCTTATATCTGAGTGCACAAACAGGAATTCTGCAGGAATTCTGCAGAGCTTCAGATGTAGAAAATGAGTCTTTGCTGTTGAATGCTTGAGTCGCTGCTGAATATGTGAATAGGCCGCTGTCTGCTAACATATTCACCACAACAGTGTGAGAAGGTGATGGTGTGTTCATGTGTTTACGGCTCGTTCTGCGCCCCCAACCGGCAAAACCAATGTTCTTCTGGCAGCATACGCTCTGCTCTGTTAGTGACTTTTAGAGGACCCCCCCCCCCCCCACACACACACACCCCATTTCAAAATAAAAGCCCCAAAGAGTGAATTCTAATTGAAATGCTTGTGATGAAGCCAGGCATTTAATAACCTCTGTTTATATGTGTCAGACATTATGATTATGTCTCCTCTCCCCCACCCAGCACCACCCTTTTAAAATAAAAGCACCATGGATTAACTGTATTTAAACAAGCTCAAAATTAGGCTTTTTTGTTAAAAAAAATGAATGCTCTTACTAATACTGCGACAACTACTACTGCTGCTGCTAATATAGTATTACTACTTTGACTATAACTTTTGCTGTTGCTACTATTACTGCTACTACTGCTACCATCAATATTATTACTACCACTACTGCTATTACTACCACTACTACTATTACTTGTACGACAACTGCTACTACTACTACTGCTATTCATGCTACTAAAAGTAGTAATACTACTACAGCTATTAGTACGACTGCTACTAGTACTACTACTACTGCTACATCTTCTACTGCCATTACTATTACTACTACTACTACTACTGTGATATTAAATACTACGACCAATACTACAGCTCTTTCTATGACTACTGATACTATGTCTTCTACTACTTCTTCTAATTGCTAATACTTCTACTTCTAATAATACTTCTACTACAACTACAACTTCTACTACTACTACAAATATCACTACTACTACTACTAGTACTTATTCTAATGCTACTAATACTTCTACGAATAATACTTATACTAAAACTTATACGACTACAAATATCACCACTGATGAATTTTTTTAAGCCACAGAAACTGTTCAAATATCAAAATGTTCAGCTCTTTCAGGAGAGGTGTGATATGACTTTTCATATTTGTAATCTTTAAACTCTTTGTATATTAAGGTTTTTGCAATTTGTTTTTGAATTGGATATCTATTTTCAGCAATGTTTTTGCGATTAATTTCAGTTTTCAGCATTCCAACGCATTTTCAGCAGGAAATGCATTTTCTAGTTCTTTCTTTCTCTCGCTCTCGCTCTCACTCTCACTCATTCTTTCTTCTCTCTCACTCACTCACTCACTCACTCATTCTTTCTTCTCCCTCGCTCTCTCTCTCTCTTTCGCACACTCACTCATTCTTTCTTCTCTCTCTCTCTCTCACTCACTAATACTGCTGCTGCTAATATAGTATTACTGCTACTACTACTTCTACTATAACTTTTGCTGTTGCTACTATTACTACTACTGCTATTACTGCTACCATCAATATTATTACTACCACTACTGCTATTACTACCACTTCTACTATTACTTATACTACAACTGCTACTACTGCTGTTCATGCTACTACCAGTACTAATACTACTACAGCTATTAGTACGACTGCTACTACTACTACTCCTGCTACTACTGTTATATTAAATACTACGACCACTACTACAGCTATTACTAGTACTACTGATACTAGGCTACTACTTCTTCGAAATACTAATACTTCTACTACAACTACAACTTCTACTACTACTATTACAAATAGCACTACTGCTACTACTACTACATATTCTAATGCTACTAATACTTCTACTTCAACTTCTACTACTACTATTACAAATAGCACTACTGCTACTACTACTACATATTCTAATGCTACTAATACTTCTACTTCAACTTCTACTACTACTATTACAAATAGCACTACTGCTACTACTACTACATATTCTAATGCTACTAATACTTCTACTTCAACTTCTACTACTATTACTACAAATAGCACTACTTCTGAAATTTGTTTAAGCTACAGAAATTGTTCAAATATCAAAATGTTCAGCTCTTTCAGGAGAGGGGTGCTTTGACTTTTCATATTTGTAATCTTTAAACTTTTTGAATTAAGCTTTTTGCAATTTTCTTTTGAATGGGATCTATATGGAGAAAATCTTCAAATCCTGTTATACTTCAACTTTCAAAGCCTTCTTCTTCCTCATACTTTCAGCTACAGACACCATAGAGATAGAAGGTTTTTCAGCAGTGCAGTTTAAATGCTTTCGGGCTTCAACATTTTTCAGACAGTCTCCCATTTCTTAATTTTAAGCAATTTTTTCACAATTAATTTCAGCTTTCAGCATTCCAACGCATTTTCAGCAGGAAATGCATTTTCTAGTTCGTCATGTTTTTCACTAAGCAGGTTAGGGCTGCGTTAATTGACACTAATAATCATTTTATGGAAATTCATTACCAAAGAGACAATTTACGGCTTTCATCAAATGAGACCTAAAGGCTGGATGGATGGAACAGAGAGAGAAAGTCATCTGAAAATGTTTCTGTTAAGGATAACAACAATCACGCATATTCAGATTCTACAAGTGTGATTACAAAACACACTGACCTTCGGCTTCATGTCATTTTGTTTCCTTGGCTGTGTGTGCATACAGTAACAACGTGTGTGTGTGTGTCTCTAGGTATTCTTCTGACAGAGTCGCTGGCCATGATGCCCGCTGCCTCTGTGTCTGGACTTTACTTCGCCAACCCTAAGGCCTCGTACTTCGCTGTGGGAAAGATCACCAAGGAGCAGGTTCGGCTAACCGTCCACATCTTTAACTGCTAGAAGATAACTCAAGAACATGTTGCCACTGATAGAGATATCCCGCTAGCGCCATCACTCCCCAATACTATGCCATCACTCCCCAATACTATGCCATCACGCTGGTGTTTTGTGAGTCCTCGGCTGACATTGACAATGATTATAGCAGTGGCGGGCCGTGCATTTTATACCTGGGCCTTCACTGCCGTCTTGCCACCAAATAACCTCATGATGGCGCCACAGCTACGGTTATTTGTTTCTAGGGGTGTAACATCACGTATTCGTTTTCAACCGTTCGATACGAGGCTTACGAACCGAACAATAATACTGGTGCATTTGGAAAATGCAGAAGCTTAAATTGTGGTAAATATAATGTTTTCGGTGGAGACACCGGTCTGTCTGTCTGTTTAGTTTCCGGGTCAGCGTCTGACCCGGAAACTAAACAAAACACAACTGAGGCGCGAATGTTCTGCGAGGCTATGCTAAACTAGCTTAAGGAAAACAACACGCACAAACTCACGCTGCATTCTCCCCGCAGCGTTTAGCTGTTCCTACTGATTCAAACAGGGCTAAGCAATCGCACACAATCCCCATTTCTCCAGACCATCATTCTTGTTTGTAAAAGAAAACAGCCCAAACTGATTCAATGATCCGGACCCTAACCCCACGCAGGACGGGATGCTTCGTAATTAACGGACAATGCATATGGTCAAAATCGATGTAATTAACATGATGACAAGAGCTAACTCACAAGAAAGAATCACATTTATTTAAAACAAGGCATGACAAAACAATCCAGCAACACTCACACTAAAGAGCAAGAGCCATTCAAATATTATTTACATCAGGGAACAATATCCATAAACGACACGATCGGCAAAATTAACACACTGCAGATGTAAAGAAAACAAAAGCAGTTTCACTGACCGAATGCTGTTCTATTTAAATACAAAGTCCATCCTTCTGTCTTTGTTCACAAAGAGTTCAATGAGGTGGTTGTTCAGTACATCTGTGCGTTTCAGTCCCTTCGATTGCCATGGCTGCCATTGATGACAGTCAGCCTCCCCAGTTGCGTTTCTGGAATAGGTTTCGATGCGTTTTTGGGCTGAAAACGTCCACTCGACAGACGCAGTCGATGTCTGCATCGTCACCGCCAAACATGCCAGTGCGTAAAGTTGACACATGCTCTCCACCAGATCTTCCTGTTGAAGGAAAGCCAGTAGATCAGCAGGGCTTTTTCCTCCCAAGCCAGCCATGGCGTACATGGCAGTCGGTTCTGTTTTCAGCCGTGTGAGATCATCAAACAGAGATCCGTGACTCTGCGTTCGGCTGGAGAAGGCCGAATCCGGGAATTTCTTCCGATATGCCTCAAACTGCTGGGGGTCGAGGAGGGAGAGAAACATTAATTTCTCGTGGTCTTTGAACCGATTTCGTATCTAGACAAGAATGTTGTTCCCAGTAACTCCGCCACCAAATCAGCTTCTCGTCCTTCCGCCATTTGATGTTAAAAAAACAAAGCTAACTAAAAAAATAAATAAAAATGCCATAATTTCTTCCATATCTTTCCACTTGAACTCTGACTGCTAACAACCTCAGTTCTGCTAGCAAGCATAAGTTTCACTTTAGTCACGTGCTCGCCCACTGACCAATCACAGCACACTCTGCAGCACGTGCACCTGGACATGAGCGGCACGTAATGCTGACGTCATTATAGGCCGCTAGCCGCCGCTGACACGTCAAAGAATACGCCCAACATGTCAAACTAAAGATCTGATTGGTTGAACACTATGACAATCAACAACATCGTCCCCATGTACTTTAATCTGCACTGGCTGCAGGTGAGACTCTGCAGGCCTCGGGCTCTGTTCTACCTAGAGACACAGAGGTGAGATCTGATTGGATAAAAGCTCTACTTAAAACAAGCTGCACTGGAAGCAGAGCAACTGAGGAAGACAGTAGCTGTGCAATGAGAAAATAAGATAATGGGAAAATATTTTTATAAATTATAATACATGTAGTGTATTATAAAAAATATATATATATATATATATATATATATATATTTTAACTATATATATATATATATATATTACCTTGTGATTAACAAGTCTCTACCGCGGCGTTGTCCAGTCTGAGTTGTCCGTGTTTTCAGTCTTGGAACTTTAACCCTTTCACAGTGTGTTTTCACTTCATGAAAGTTAAATGTAACCGCCGCCTTCAAATGTCTCTCTGTGTTCGGTTGGACTGGCAAAGAAACAAGATGGGGTTGGTCAGAATGCGGAACCCGAGGCATCTGAACCGCAGTCCACAAACCAGCACAAACAGTTTGAGTTGTCCTCTCGACATATTACAGATCTCTTTTTTATTATATTGTTCTCTTGAGGAAAATGCTTTTTGGCCACTTCAATCACAAGATTTGCTGCTTTTTATTTTACATCCATGGCTGAAGAAAAATAAATCAAAAATAGTTTGAGTAAGTTAGCTTACCAGACCACTGTAGCCTGTGGTCACAGTGGTTGCATTGTGGGTAATGTAGGCAGTAAAAAGAATGACTGTGTTCTGATGCATGGAGTTCAACCTCTTTTTAAAAATGATATAGTCCAAAGATGTTACAGCAGTGCAGAGCTACATCCCTGGAGTGCTCTTCAGCCACTATAGAGACGGATCTCACTAATAACTGAGAAATGATTCCAACTGGGATTTCACTTTAAATTCTAGCAAATACTTTAGAGGAGGGTTAGGGTTAGGACACAAAATCCGGCATAACTTGTATGGTCTCTGCTCTTGTCTTCAGGTGGAGGACTACGCTGGAAGGAAAGAGATGTGTGTGGAGGAGGTGGAGAGGTGGCTGGGGCCCATACTGGGCTACGACAGCGAGGCGTAGAGTGTGACCAGCAGTAAAGTGGACCCACACAGAATCAGGTTGACCGTCCGACCGGTCTGCTGGAGCCCACACAGGTCCTCACTGCTTCCACATGGCAGTAGAACAGCTGGTTCAGTCCTCTTGTGCCAGCAGGTTATGACCAACCTACTGCTACTATGCACATGCTCGCATTGTGTGACATGATCTCTGAAATGCATTCAACGTCCTTCACGGAGGGATTCTCTTAGCTCTACAAATAGAGTGAAATAATCTGTTGGTCACGTGTGTCTTCTTTAGCACTTCTTCATCGATCACGTTAAACGATCGTCGCTATTATCTTTGCTCAATGTTGAGATCCTTATTGTCTCATCCCTGTCGGTCAAAGTCTACATGGTTACTGATGCTCCAATCTGCCGATTATTCAACATTTTAAACGATTTTAAACATCCGTGTTTAAGTGTTAGGTTATCTTTAAGGAACACTTCAACATTTTGGAAAAATTAATGTTTTGCTTTCTCTACAAGAGTAAAATGAAAACATTGACATCAATGTCATGTCTTTGGAGCTTGAGTCAGGACGTGGTTAGCTTAGCATAAAGACTGGAAATAGGGGGAAACAGCTAACCCATACTGTTGAACACCTCTCAAGCTAACTGTAGATGAACAGCAGTCTATCCATCTGCCTTCAGCAGCATATCAGTGTACACCTGTTCTGGTCTGTAGACACAATGCTACCCAACCTGGTAACCTGGTTACCATGACAACAGGATTCACTGCACCTGCTTTTGTATTTGTCTGTGAGCTTTGGAGGTGTCGGTAGGTGTCATTTTAAACTTTGAACAAAACCAGGCTAGCTGTCCTCCCCGGCTTCCAGTCTTTATGCTAAGCTAGGCTAACTAGGTCCTGCCTCCAGCTCTGTACTTTAACACACAATGAGAACCTTTACATCTCACTCTTACAAAGAAAGTGAACAATTGTATTTCCCAAAATGTACTATTCCTTTAATGCAAACAGCTTTAGAATAGGTTTGCTTCAGGGGAAGAAATACCCAGAAATGATTATGATAAATATCATATAAAATATCTGATAAAAGACAAAGAATCTCTTTGTTAATGTGACAGTTTTCAGTTAGTTTTATATTTGGCGTTACCGACTAATTCATTTGCACTCAACCAATTGTAATATGTGTGAAGGCACACTGATGACACGACAACTATAGTAAACCAATTTTTTCCATTTCTTTTATTTTCACAATTGTATTGTTTTAACAACATCAGCATTTGCATTGAGGCAGAAGTGTACTGTGAAGTGTTTTTAAATGGTGCAATAATAAAATGCTAATAATTTGATGAAGTTAAATATTCCGTTGATGATGATAAGAAGACAAAAAATGAATTCCCCCACCTCTCGTTGCTGCTATTCCACTCACCATTGTGTCTTTCTACAGTATTTTCTTCCATCTTGTTTCCATCCATTTCCCCTCAACAGTAAGTGATGCAGGCCGCTCAACCCACACAGCAGTAACAGGAGCTGTAACTGGCCAACCGGCCAATGATCCCTTGCGTATCAACCACTTGCGTGTGGCACATCGGTGCACTGCTTTAAACTATAGTGCAAATTAAAGTGTAAACAATAAATCAAGAGAGAAAAAATATAATAAGCACTTTTATAAAGTAACTTGGCACCCCCTGAAATTCTTGTCTTGCTGGTCGCCAGTAGTTTAACTTGCCACCTTCCTGCGTTGATGCCAGGTGTCCACTCGGCCTGTGGGAGAGCACCATTGGGTGTGGTTTCAGGTGGAGTGATGATGGCTGCAGTCGGAGGTGGAACTCCACCAGAGAGAGCAGTAGAATTCAGCTTTAAAGCCTGTCAAGTTGCTCTTTAGAAATAAAACAGAAGTAGAAACATTTCAGCTGCTCAGCAGTGGCCATTCTTTTGTGTGTGATGTTGCCATTGCGACCGTTGTAGCGGGCTAACTTTTATATAAACCAAACCGACGTACAGTAAGATGCACACTCGCTGAGGTGAGGTTTTGCATTAATGACTAAAACGAGCAGTGGAGTAACGTTAGTAATGTTACAAAGCACAGAGAGCCAGAGTAAATTAGTAATTGAGTGAAGTTTAACAACTCCATGCTTCATCCACACTCTTCTTGTCGCAGCGTAGGAAAGCACATTGCTGTCAGCAGAGAGAGAACTCTGTCACCGTGTAGCATTAAAGCATGGTGGAATTAACTAGATAGCTAGCTCGTTAGCTCCACCATGCTTAATTCAACACATCTCACAAGTGTTCCCTGTATTCTAGCATCAAAATGATTAAAATAGACCTTGTAGTTAGAGCTGTGGACTCTTGAGTATGGGTATGCAATTTTTGAGCAGAGGCCTAAAAATAGGGCTAGGAGTTAAGAGGATTATTATTCATTTTGTAATTTCTGGGGGGATTGGAGAAGCGATGCAGAGGATCTGTAAAGTATGACAAATGTATCGATAAATATGAATTCTTTCTTGATCTTTTTAATCAAGCAATATGCATGTTCTCTATCAACATCCACGTTGTTTAAGTGTTGGGTTCCAATTCAATTTGGGCTTCTGTAAAATGCGACCGCATGCATTCACATATGTTGACACATGTGTCTTAAGAGCCCTGATGTGCTGCAGTGGTTGATCGCAGTCTGTATGAAACTTTCTCTTATGTTGAAAAAATAAATAGAAGTAATGGTGGCATTGCAAACGATGTAAAACACGAGCAATAGAACAGTGTTTGTTTTTTTAAAGAAATTAATTCAACACATTTCTGTTTATTTATTTCTGTATCTCTGAGTTTATATCTCCAGTCCACCATAAAGAAGATAAATGTAGATATTATCGCGGGACATTTAACAGTTTAATGTCTTCTGTAGCTCTGGAGCACATGTGTCAAACTCAAGGCCCGTGGGCCGAATATGGCCCGCCACGTCATTTTATGTGGCCCGCGAATCCGCCAGCAAAAAGAAAATTAAAATAAAAAAAAGATTTTTTTTTTGGAAAAATAATTAAAAGTTAGACTTGATAATAAAAGTATCCCCATGGTCGAAATTATGAGATAGAAAGTTGAAATTATGAGACAGCATGTTGTCTGTGTACCGACATTAAAACGATCACAACAGGTGGACAGGAGAGGCAACAGCCCGAAAAGAGGTTTTCCAACAATTGAAAAAGATCGACAAATAATCCCAAAATGTCCACGAAGAGAAAAATTGATGCAGAGGGAAGAAAATGTAATGAAAGATGTGAAAGCAAATACATGTTTGTGCTTCAAGGAGAAAAACGGGTCTGTCTTCTGTGTTATGAGGCGTGTTGGTGATGAAGGATACAATTCACGTCTGCATTTTGACACCAAACACGGAGCTAAATTTAGCCTCCAAGAAAAACATCAAACTGTCCAAGAATTAAAAGGCAGACTGCAATCACAGCAGAATATATTCACACAGCTACAGCCCAGTGCATGCTGAAGGTATGTGAGCAGTGCTCCGACCAGATACAGACTTTTACAAATGTCAGTTTGTGAAGAAACACCATCGCAGACCGAGTTCATGAACTAGCAGCAATCTAACAACACAGCAGCTAAGAGACGAGCAGGTACTTGTGTTTCTAATGAACTGTTGAAGAAAGCACAGACAACACGGATACATCATCTATCCATGTTCATCAGACCTGACTCTCAGTGAGCAGCTCTTGTATGTAGCTGCATGCACAGGACGACGACAGGGAGGAACATTAGTGATGCAGAGAGGTGACACAAACAGCTTTGAACAAAGTTAATGTCATAACTTGTGTTTGATATTTGTCTTTGTTATTTTCTTTAATAGTTTGATCTTTGATAGAGTCATGTGGGTTTCTTAACCCTCAATTAAAATGATTTATGTTCTAATAACAGAAATATGTTTAAATATCATTTTACATTCATATAACTGCATGTACAATATTTGTACACTTAAATAAACAATAATCAAATACAGAGAGTTATTTAACAATATGTTTGGGAGAAGTTAGTTATACAGTCTTACAGTTACAACCGGCCCTTTGAGGGCGACCGTGATGCTGATGTGGCCCAGAGTGGAAATGAGTTTGACACCCCTGCTCTGGAGGATCTCTGTCTAATCTCAACAATTTAAAATCGGGGGCATGGAACACAAAAATTCCTCTAAGAGGGAAATATGTCTTTTTTTTAAATGTTGGGGTGAACTGTCCCTCTAACAGCATGAAAATGTCTACTTGTTGCATGTTCGGTTGTCATGATCCATATTCCAGCAGCGGACTCAAGTTCTACAGAATCACGACCGTTTCAGATCAACAGCTGTTTCAGTTTAACAAGTGACCAGTGGCGGCTGGTGGAAAATGTTCTAGGTAGGGCCATCCTATCAATTTCAGCAAACATCCCAGTATGATTTAATGCAAAAAAATGTAAGTCTCAAACACGCATTATTACTTGGCAGTTAAATATTTAACATGTATTCCAACACGAAAACAATCAGTAAATAACACTTATATCATATAATATAACATGTTCATTTATTGAGATGCCCCTATGGACCTTGTTATAGGAGGTAAAGATCAGGAGAAGTAAACATGAAGTGTAACTAGAAAATGCATTTCCTGCTGAAAATGCGTTGGAATGCTGAAAGCTGAAATGAATCTCAAAAACATTGCTGAAAATAGATATCCAATTTAAAAAAAATTGCAAAAAGCTGAATAATTCAAAAAGTTGAAAGATTACAAATATGAAGTTATGTCACCCCTCTCCTGAAAGAGCTGAACATTTTGATATTCGAACGGTTTCTGTAGTTTAAAAGAATTCCAGCAGTAGTGATATTTGTTGTAGTAGTAGTAGAAGTATTATTCGCAGTATAAGTATGAGTGGCATTTGAATAAGTACTAGTTGTAGCAGTAGTGATATTTGTAGTAGCAGTAGTAGTAGAAGTTGTCGTTGAAGTATTTGTAATTAGAAGAAGTAGTAGAAGTAGTAGTATCAGCAGTCGTACTAATAGCTGTAGTAGTATTAGTACTGGTTATTAGTACTGGTAGTAGCAGGAATAGCAGTATTAGCAGTTGTGGTATCAGTAATAATAGTAGTGGCAGTGGTAGTAATAGCAGTAGTGGTAGTAATAATATTTATGGTAGCAGTAATAGCAGTAGCAGTAGTAGTAATAGTAGCAACAGCAAAAGTTGTAGTAGTAGTGGTAATACTAGAAATATTAGCAGTAGTAGTAGTTGTCGCAGTATTAGTAAGAGCATTCATTATTTCAACAAAAAAGCCTAATTTTGAGCGAAACGTTTAAATACAGTTAATCCATGAGGCTTTTATTTTGAAAGGGTGGGACTGGGTGGGGGAGGGACGGGGAGAGGAGACATAATCATCATGTTTGAGACATAAACAGAGGTTATTAAATGACAGTGTTACGTGAATCTGGGGGGTGACCCCTCACGATTTTTAATTCGATAATAAAAAAATTTGAAAAAACTAATTAATTAATTATTTTTTTTTAATTATTTCTATTTGGGTTATTAAAACTTCCTTATGTAAATGTTTTCAATTTATCTGGAAATAATTAGTAATAAGCAAATAGGAGGCCTTTCGTGTGAAACACACAAAAGATTGAGCAGAGTTATCTTCGTACCAACATTGATGCCCAGAAGGCAGAAGTTTCTGCCGGCGGTGCATCAACCCTTGCGATACACCAGAGGGACCCAGACTCCACGTGACCCGTGCCCGGCGGAGCTGGTCCTTCCCTGTATGAACCCCTGGTGCCGTAAGATTTGGCTAGAAGGAGAGGATACGTTTTAATCCGTTCCCTATATGATTTTCACACCTGACCGTGCGGGAGATATTGGGGAAAAAGGGTTCCCGAATTCTTCTCCCTGTTTTGCCTCGCGCACTGCTTTACTCTAAGATTGACCTTTACCGGGTTCTAATATTGTACCGAATATTCCTTAATTGCTGACCACCAGCCCGGTCGAAGGCTGGCTTACTGTCTTATCTGACTCGATCCGCAGTAACTCACATGGACAGTGTAGTCTGTCGCTCTGACTATCATTTGGTTTTATAAGAGTCCAGTATTTACTGGTCTCTTCTATTTACTTTTTGTTTAGATTTTTCTTAATCCTTTCGTAATTGATAAGATCCTGCTTGAGAGCCCAAACAGATATAAAGCTCTTTCAAACGCAAGCCGGTCTCTCCCGGGTGACTTCTCTTAAACTAGAGCGAAACTAATTTGAATAAGTATCAGTGTGGTTTGTGCATGTAAAGAATGCAATCAGTAATGTACCGAGCTGGATTAAACACCACTTACCTCAGGGGCTGAAGGGGATCTGCTGAGGCGTAACCCCTCTCTGGGCTGGCTTCTCAAGAAAATATGAAGAAAAGGATTTGGTCGAAGAAACTAATTCGTTATTTATTTATTTGCATTTAAATCAAAGTATAGTCTCTTGGTCCAAAATACAGAGAAAAAATCGTTAATCAAAATGTAAGAAAAATCACTTAAGTATTCAAAAACCCCTTCAGAGTAGTTTACAGACAAATGATCTTTAAAAGCACTGACTCAGCCAGCAGACTGGCTGGCTGTGTAGGCTACGGAGGAAAAAGTTAATGATTCACCCAGCGCAGGAATAGACCGAGTGAGCTTTCTCTCCTGACTCAACTTCAAAAAATCTTCTAAGTATTCTTAAAAACTCTGACTCTCAAAGTCCGGAGATCTGCAAAAAGTTAAAGTTTTTTACCTCCGTGTAGGCAGAAGCCCGCACGGGGTTCGAGACTCCTCACACGACTCCGCACCACTCCGCACAGCTCCTCCGAACTCCTCTGCTGTTTCAAAACTGCCCCTATTTATACTCGTCCGGGGCTCAGATCTCTGACTTCAAACGGATTCCTACACATCACATCAAACATATCTTCAAACAGAATTTCAAACATCACTTGATTGATTACACCAAAAAACCCTTACTCCAGGGTAATCTTTGAAAGCCCGGGTAGGCCTTTGTTTTTATATGAACCCGTCAGCATTTTCAGCGACTTCACTGTCAAGGGTAAGTTTATTTATATGTACCCCGAGGCCTAACTAATGACCTTAACGCCCTACCATCTTCCTAGAACTGCTGACTCGGTCTTGTGACTTTGTCTGGAAGTTCCCTTACTATTACTCTAGAGCAGGGATTCCCAAAGTGGGGTGCGCGCACCCCTGGGGGTGCGCGAGCTGCCTCTAGGGGGTGCGCGAGAGGAAAAGTGTAATGGCGGTCTGATGGTGTAATAATATTAAATATAAAAAAAAAATGTAATTTTAATTTAAAAACTGTCAGGTGGGACATCTGAAGCTATCAGTCATAAAAGAGGAGAGGGACAGAGAGAGAGAGAGGAATCGGAGGCGAGGGGAACGGAGAGGTGCGTGGGGAGAGACCGGGAGAAGAAATCGAGTCAGAGGAAGATGAGACGGAGGAAGGAGGAAGGGATTGCACAGACAAATCGGGAGCACATCGGCCCATCGCGGAGTCAAGGTGAAAAAGAGGAAACGAGAGTGAGCATCAGACTGGGAAAAAAAGAGGGAATATGATGAAAAGTATCTGTGTCTGGGCTTCACTTGTATTGGCAACGCAGATTGCCCAAAGCCACAGTGCGTGGTGTGCAGCGAGGTTCTGGCTAACAGTCTGAAGCTCTTATTTACGTCGCCACCTGAACACCAAGCATGCCAGTGCAAGTCAAAAGCCCCTTACATTGTTTATATCCAAATTGGAGGAGTTACAAAACAGCCAAAACAACTGCAGTCTCATTCATGTGTTGGTCTATAAATGACGCACTACGGGCTTCATATCTGGTTACAGAATAGCGAGAAAGGGGCTACCGCACACAATCACTGAAGACGTGAGCTTGCCAGCTGCCAGAGAGATGGTGGAATGTATGATTGGGGAGAAAGAAGCAAAAAAGTTGGACATGATCCCGGTGTCCAACAACACTGTGTCGCGCCGCATCGATGCTTTGTCCGAAGACATCCTGGCTACATTAGTCGCTCATTAATTGTAAATTAAATGTGATAATCTGCCTCTGAGCCTGTGCGTGTGTCCTCACATCCGTATTGCCCTTTAAAAGTGACGCCTTGTGTCACTGAAAGTTATTGAAACTTTGTTGCAGTGTTTCAGGGCGTTTTCACACCTTCAGTTCGTTTGCTTTGTTCCGATTCAGGGATTAATATGATACAATGTTGCACTTGCTCCTTTGTTCGGTTTGTGTTCACACTGCAACATTTAACAGCGGACTAAATCTTGTAAACAAATGCCACGCGCGAGCAAACTGTTCTCTCATTGGTCCGATTCTTATGCGGCTATGAAGGCTTAAAAGGCTCTGTTGCGTCTTTTTTTTTTTTTTTTTTTTAATGTGGGTGCGCGAACCCGGTCGGGATGTAGAAGGGGGTGCGCGGCCTAAAAAGTTTGGGAACCGCTGCTCTAGAGTAATGATTAACTATTTTAATGGCCCAAACGTGTTCGAGTGCCTCTGCCCCCGGCATCCCGGATGAATCGTAAGTGCAATCTGCCCCCTTCATCTCCCGGGCAATTCTAAGCCTCCATCTTTGTTCTTTGTGTGAACTTGCTGGCTCAACTCTTGCACTTCTCATGAACCGAGAAGCACGCCTGGGGGTGTGTGTGGGTGTGTGTGTGTGTATAGGTGAATGCGTGTGCGCCCACCCGTACACATCAGTGCAGCAGGGGGTTTTGGACAACAGAAGCCTGTCTGTCTAACCGGTGCAATCTTATAAGAGCCTCCGAGTCATATGCCTGATTTACACAAGGCTTTGCCGGTAGAGACATCACGATTTCGCAAAACCTCCACCGTGTTCAACACAGGCTTCATCACAAGCAGTTCAGTTAGAATTCACTCTCTGGGGCTTTTATTTTGAAATGGGGTGTGGGGTGTGGGGGAGAAGGGGAGAGGAGACAGAATCATAATGTTAGATAAACACAAACCGGTTATTAAATGACAGGCTCATCACAAGCATTTCAGTTAGGATTCATTCTGTGGGGCTTTTATTTTAAAATGGCATGTGTGTGTGTGGGGGGGGGGGTGGATGAGGGGGGAAAGACCTCTAAAGATCCCTAAGACCTGAATGACTGTATGAGAGACACAGAGAGAGAGAGAGAGAGGGAGAGGAGTGTATGTGCGCGTGTGTCTGTGAGTCTGTGTGTTTATCAACATCACTAATTGGCTCAATCGCAAACACCTGTGTGCCTGAAGCCATTTCATGGAGATAAAACAGGGAAACACCTCTCAAACAAATCATCAAAACTCCCATAACCGTAGCTCCTATTGCTCCGATATTAATAATTGAGGGGAAGAATGACTTGAAGAACAGATTCTGTAAAAATTGTGTCTGTAGTGTAACAAATGTGGCTTAACTGGCGATCTAGAAATGGGGTACCGTGTTCTGTGGAAGATGTTTTTGAAGCAAAATTTAACATTGGTCTCTATGGAGCAGAAAGTTGGTTTTCCTCTCAATTAACGGCGTCTGTGTCAAATGTGGAAATCTGTGGGATTCCACAGTCATTTTTCTACAAGGACAATATTAGCTACTTCTACATCCAGAAATTATGCATGAAGAGTGAAGATTGTGGACACAGTGGCAAAACACAAATGTTTTTTTCACAAGAATCTCAAGCTGCTCTTCACTCTAGCGGTGACGTCACGCACTCCAAGCTGCGCAATGCACACCCATTATAAAGTCAGAAAAGGGCTGAAAAATCATAAAAGTTAAATTGCTGCAGTTCGAAAATCGTGTTGGCAATAGTTAAGGGTTTTCTCAACATTTGAAAGTTGAAATGGTGTCTGTAGCTGAAAGTATGAGGAAGTTGAAGGATTTGAAAGTTGAAGAAGTTTAAGAGGATTTGTAAATATTCTCCATAGAGATCCCATTCAATAATAAAGTTGCTAAAAGCTTAATAATTCTAAAAGTTTAAAGGTTAGAAATAGAAAAAGTCAGCAGACATGAGCTGAAGGAGCATTTTGATAGTTGAACGGTTTCTGTAGCTTAAAAAATGAAGAAGAAGCATTCCAGCAATTATGAATACTGATGTTAAATTAAGCTATGATGAGTTTTCACTGTTAATTTAACATCTCTATTACATGTTGATGCCTCCATGACCAAGTTAAGCAGATGAGACTGAGGACAGCTATGTAGAAGAAAAGATGTTCACTTTGCATAATATGTAGCTTGACAGAGTTCTCATGTGTGTCCTGGTGTTCTCATGTTTCCTTACCTCCTCATCCCTCACTCCCTACCCTGGTGTTCTCATGTTTCCTTACCTCCTCATCCCTCACTCCTGTAACTGTCCGTGCTGGATCCTTCCCCGTTGTTTTAAAAAGCTCAATAAATGATTAGCATGACGTCATCCAGCTAGCCAAACCTGTCTGGTGTACAGCTATACAGAAGCTCCGCATGTACTGCTTCCCTTTCCCGCGAGTCTGCTGTCTGATTGTGAGGTCAGGCTGATCTGATATCAGCTCTTTGGCTGCAGAATCTCCGCCAAAGTTCTCCTCTCAAACGGGTCTTGGAGGAGGAGTGCTCGGGCTGGCGCGGGCGCCTGTAGAGACTTCTCCTGACGAGAACGCGCAGCGAGGGGGGCCTGATCGTTCTGGCTCCAAGCTGAATCTATTTGAGGGCGCTGATTGGCTAAATTGTATGTCACTCATTTATATCTTGAATCAGCAATTGGCTAAACTGCTTCATAGACCCGCCTCTTTTGGGCCAAAACGATCAGGCCCCCCAAACTGCGCGTTCTCAGAGTGTCGTGCACACAGGCGGAGAGGACGAGCAGGAAAAGCATATATTTTGCGCAGATATCATATTTTACACATATTGCTGGGTACATTCCATAGTTCAGAAACACAAATATTGACAATTTGTATAATTTATGATTATTATAATTTTTATTTTTATTTTTTGTGTGGCTCATGGTGGGGCCATGCCCCATGGCCCTCTATTGACCAGCCGCCACTGCGAGTGACTGTGTTAAACTAAAACTCTATTTCCCCAGACACTTCTGAAGCTCGAGCGCAGCGAAGCTTTCTGTGGTCTGAAAGGACGCTAAGTGTGTCGTCGACAGAAGCAATATGCACCAGTGTACGCTGTACATTGCTGCAAGGCAGGTGGACAAGTGCATGATTGTACCTTATGGCCTTGAAATATTTATAGTGTATAATATATATATTATTTATATATATATATATATATATATATATATATATATATATATATATATATATGTAATATAATATACTGTATATATATTATTTATATATATATATGTAATATAATACACTGTATATATATTATTTTTATATATATGTAATATAATATAATATACTGTATATATATTATTTTTATACATAAGTAATATAATATACTGTATATATATCATTTTTATATATATGTAATATAATATACTTTATATATATTATTTTTTATATATATGTAATATAATATACTGTATATATATTATTTTTATATATAGGTAATATAATATACTGTATATATATTATTTTTTATATATAGAGAGAGAGCGAGAGACTCGCGCTCACACCTGTGCGGCTCCTCCCTCGGTGAGCGCGCGCCATCCAATGAGAGGCGACTTCCACTGCGCGTTGGCTTTTGCCGTCTCAAAACACGCATACACCGCGACGCGCGCGCACACCCCAGCCAGCCTGTCCTCCACACGCAGATACAGCACGAGCATCTCTGTGTGAAAAGCGAACCATGGCCGAGGGAGGAGAAGGCGAGGATGAAATCCAGTTCCTGCGAACTGTAAGTCGTTGTCATGTTGCACCGCGGTGCTCGGTGTCACTGCGTCTTTCTGCTCAGTGTGTGTGTGTGTGTGTGTGTGTGTGTGTGTGTGTGTGTGTGTGTGTGTGTGTGTGTGTGTGTGTGTGTGTGCGGTTGGGGCAGGTAGTTTACCGCATTAAGGATGACAGCTCCGCGAGGTATCCCTGGTTAGTGAGTCCGCATCATGCTGACAGAGGACCTGGAGCAGTGGGAGTGGATGAAAACACAATGACTGACAGTGAGAAAGACACCGGAGGACAAGCGAGATGGAGGAATCGGTGTTTTCAGTCGTAGCCGGTGTCGCTGTCATTATTGTCTCAGAGAGAGAGAGGAGTTGTGCGGGCTGCGTGCGTGTTGGATGGAAGCGGGGCGCACTGCGGTGCAGACTGGCAGCGTGAAGTCTGCTGCTGCATCTGCTTCACTTCACTTCAATTAGCTTCTATGCTGAGGCAATGCCACAGCACGCTGCGTCTGTGTGCGCGCGCGCGTGCGTGTGCATATGTGCATATGTAATGCTTCTCTTATAATGAAGTAAAAGCTTGTATTGGACATGGGAGGAACATGTATTCACTACACCCGAGTATTCATTTTGTCTTCTTTTTTCCCCAAAAAACATCTTAATATATATATGAATATGTATGTTAGGGAACCTATCATTTGAAATGAAAGCCTGATGACCCTTTCCTCCGCCAGGCCTGACATGGTTGTTGCCGTTGCAGTTTCCAACCTCAGTATCTTGACAAATAACTGCTGGTTACTGCAATGCTATAGCTGCTGGATGCTACAGTCATCCCACTGAAGGAAATGTAATGAGAGGCGCCTCACGGATGCTTTGACACACCAGCAGACTGCATTTTAAAGCTGCACCATTATTTCTTTGTTCATAATGGGTCAAATAACTGTGTGATATTAGAGGAGTCAGTCAGGCTGACAGACCCACAGACAGTTATCACCCACTCTGCAGTTCCTCCATTAAACCCACGGTATGATACCTGCCAGTTACACGTAGTGCTGAACACAGTGGTCATTTGGCAGCTAAGAGACACTCTTTAATACAAGAGTGAACATTGTACTATGAGTGATAATGTTGCTCCGTGTCTTTTGGATGTGTAAGCAAATATTTGCTAATGCTTATAATGCACTATGTCAAATGTGTGCCAGAGCTTAGTGCCAGTATAGCATTGGTGCCTCTCTATATATTAATGCTTTAGTACATTTAAAGAACATCCTGATTGTGTGCATGTCTTTCTGTTATTACTCTCAGCTGGTTCCAGCCTCTCAAACGTGTACATTTTCTGATCTTCTGATAGTAAACTGAATATCGTCCGACATCACTTTGTGATGTGCATTTTTAACCATTTCCTAACATTCTACCAACAAACAACAAATCGATTAATCGAGAAAATAATCAACATATTCATCGATTATGGAAATAAATGGTGTAAATAAAAGTGTTTTCTGATCCATCACTGACATTACAGGAGAATGTTGAGCTGCTTGGAGCAGTCTTCAGGGTGTCTGCTCAGGCACTCAGGGGGAGCTGCGAGTACAGCAGCTCCTGTTCTTTGTGTTTGTAGGTATCGTTTGATTCCATTAGAATTCCTCTGGGTATGTCTGACTGGGACCCAGGATGTACTACATATCGAGCCTCGGAGCTTCTTGGTTTATCCCCCGGTGAGTGTGGCCTTGGTGCAGGGTGTTTAGTCTGCTGCCTTCAGGACCCGGATATGAACAGAAGATATCCAGATTGTATGCATGCCTTTGAGGTGAGGACAGAACGACTGCAGTTGTGGTTTGTGGTTACTGCTCAAGAGGCCACCTGTCACCGTTTCAGCATGTTGTACGTATAACATCAACTATGGAGACTCTAAATGAAGTGCATTAGATCTGTAGTGATGCAGTAGTCGGCCAGTGGATCAAACTAAATGCTGAATTGTCTGCAGGCTCCAACACATACGTTCCTCAAAGACATTTTGGGGTCCCATTAAGGAAGCAACCATGAGACCCAGGCCAGCAATGATTGTGTGTTGTGGTCCCAAGCGGTAAAAACATTCAATAGTGCATGAAATTGAGCAAAATAGAAATGCCTTCACAATCAGCAACTCCAAATTGGGAGATATTGAAGTCCACCTCGTGCTGATAATTATTGACAATGATCTGTTGAATCTGCAGCAGCACACCTAATGAGCTGTGTATGTTTGAACCGCGGAGTCATGTGTAATAAAGCATATTATTTTAATATCAAGCCACCTCTTCAATATGTTTTATTTGATATCGTTGAAGTTGTTGACAGTATTTTTTAGCGTGAGTTCATCTTCATTTCGTGCTGCTGTAAAGTGATATAAGCTGAAGACCTCTAAAGGTCTCATCTAGTGGTGAGGATGCAGATTGAACCAGCTGAACACCCCTCCGCTCACTCCTCCCTTTCCCAGTGTCTCGGAGAACTACGGTGGCCTTCAGGTGACATGGAACATGAACGACTCTCTAGAGCCAGTGTTTGGTTTGTCCATGCTGGGCTACCGTAGCAACATGGAGGTGCAATATGGCAGACACTCCCTATGTAGATATGAAAACACAAGAATTCAAGAGGGGAAATGTAGTTATGCACGTTTACACTTGATGAGTATTCTTGTGTGAATTGTTATGTATCGTTATTGGTCTTTTGGAGTGCTAGACCTGAGAGTGGGGTGCTGATATGTCAGTTACTTAGTACCCCTAAAATGACATCAGGCCCCAGCCTGGGTTCCCAAGATGAGACGGTCCAGAACCGAGACGCGCTACTCACCAATTCAGTGTGAATTGATACATTTAATAAAATGGCAGCATATGCCGCACATGCCAAGCCGCACTTCAACCCCTGAATAGATGCCCCTCAATCGTACACACCGGCCCTTTAACTGTTACGGCAGCATCAAAAGTGACATGTTTCTAGAGATAATATATTATTCTGCAATCCAACATACATGGCCTAAGGTACGATAAAGTATTGTATACTTTTTTATTTGTTCGAAATTTGAATACGATAATCATCAGTCAATACCAACATTTATCACAACGTAAGAAGTGGACGTAGTCATCGTGATGTCATACATTGGTTTGGCGCTATGAAGCCTCCAGTTCAGCGATATTGAACTTCGCTATCTAAGTAACTTTTAGGATACAGGGTTGGTGTATACGTATATGACAATAAAATCCTAACTTCCTTTAATGAAGTATTAAATGAAGCCGCATGCTCTGGTGCCTTTCCCTGGCTGCACTGGGCCAGTGGCCCTCACACTCTGAGCGCTGCCACTCCTACCAAAGAACCCCAGACTGAGAGAAACCTCCATCCCCGCCGCATCAAATCCCAACATTTGTTCTGCTTTGAGGTTCTGAATCTTTTGCTGGGGAACTTAAAGCTACAGGAGACTTAAAGCTCAACGGAAAGTGAAGTCATTATTTTGGGATCAGGTGGCAACCTCATGTTCTGTTGATGCAGAAGTGTCTTAAAGCTGCATTCTCTCTCCTGACCACCAGGGGGCGACTCCTCTGGTTGTATCGAAGTCTATGAGAAAATGACTCTACTTCTCTCTTGATTTATTACCTCAGTAAACATTGTAAACATGAGTTTATGGTCTCAATCTCTAGTTTCAACTCTTATTCAATACAGCATGATGTTCATTTAGTACATTATGGTCCATTTAGAGTCAAACAGACCATAAAGCAGGGGATGCTTTAGGGCGGGGCTTACTGTGATTGACAGGTTGCTGCCGCTGCCAGAGCCGTATACGTCATATCTCACTGGCACTCCTCTGCATTCCAAATATGGTACTCAAATTGGTGTTTTACCCCAAATTATAAAAAGGTGTTATATTAGGCTTTTTGAACAAAGCAGTGTTTACTGAAACGTTCCTTCAAATGAAAACAGAACAATGTGCAGGGACTCAGTGCAGAAGTGGTCCTGGGTCCTGTGTGGAGCAGGGTTGGATGAGGGGCGGGAGGAAAAAGCAATAGTCCTCCATCAGCTGTCCTTGTAGCTCACTCACACAAAGAAACGGATCAGCCCGTTTTCTCTCTCTGAAAGTTTAATGACTTCCCTCCTAGTTTCATAAATGTTATGTCCGCTCTACGAGCCACACAAGTCCCTCACCATCTATCAGCCACAAGGCTCACCCACACAGTGTGTGATCAGGGCTGACAGGGTGCAGTGCACCATCCTTTTGGCTTTAAGGTGGATCATACCATACGAGTACACTCACATCGATGTCCTCCAGTGCGGTGGCCGACAAGGACGAATGAACTAAAACAGCCCAAAACGTCTCGACGAGAAGAAATGTGCTGGAGCTTCTCAAAAATGTAACAACAGAAACAAATGCATAAACAGGAAATACGCTGCAAATACTGAAAGAGTCAAAAACACACAAACCCTGAAAACAAGTGCAACAGAAAAAGGGCTGCATATCCGGTCCACATAATGGAAGTTGTCAGAAGGACTGTAGGGGGAGCGCTGAGTGGAACAGCTTGATCTTCAACCAGAGAGAGCCTCGATGAGAGAGCGTGGTTGTTCTTGAAGCGGGAAGAAAAGTGGATTAAAGAGTTGACCAGGCGGCAACCTCTGGAGGATGCAAGTATTAGAAGTGTCCTAATACTTGCATTCTCTCTACTGACCATATCGTTGTGTAGTATGTGGAAGTAAAATGGAACAGGTTCCAAAATGACAAATCTGCTTGACCTCGCGCGACCTCTCTGTACAAACAACTCTATAACTTTAGTTTGCTTCACTTTATCAAAGCCAAATCATTTTTAGAAACTACTGACATGTTGTGCTATGATTTGGGATTGTTTTTAGGCTTTCAGCTGCAGTATTTCAAAGACATAATTTCAATAAAAGTGTTTTTTTTTCAGGCGAACCTGAAACTTTTCAATTTGAGCTGTGTGCCATCTTCATTCACTATTAACCAGTAACATATACACATCATTACTCATCTCAACAAGTCTCTCACAAGTGTTACCTGTATTATACCATCACAATTATTAAAATAAACCTTGTAGTTACAGATCTGCACTCTCTTTAGCATGGGTATGCAATTTAAGCAGAGGCCTAAAAATAGGGCTGGAGTCCAAGAGGTGTTAAAACATGGCGTTCACAACTCGCTTGACTGTCGGACACTTTCTCAAATGGTTCACTTTTTCACAATTCAGACATTTGCAATTTTCTGGCTGTCTGACATTCAATTGATGTTTGTGCATGTTTTTTGTGTGTATGGTTTTTTAAAAAGCGGAGACTTTTAGCACAAATTCTTTGATGTCAGCTGTCTGTTATGAAGGCTCCTCATAAAGGCAGCAAATAGACACAAGCTCTGAAATCATTTTTTGAAAAGCATAAAATAACTTCTTTGGCTATTTCTGGTCCTCCTCAGGTGCACAGATACTGTCATGTTGTAGGTGACTGTCTTGAAATTCATACAGAGTCAGTGATGCAGCGACTGAAAACACGGGTGATCTGCTGGATGCTGTGGTGCCAAAATCTTGTTGACCAAGAAAGAGTACTAAGATATCAGCATATTGAAGAACAGGCTTTATATTGCACAGTTAGCATGATACAACCAGAGGAGTCGCCCCCTGGTGGCTATTAGAGAGAATGCAGGTTTTCAGACACTTCAGCATCGGCTTCACTCGGCAGAACTGGAGGTTGCTGCCTGGTTGTTGCTGGCTAGGATGCTGTTGGCTGGTGTTATTGTGGACAAAAGTGACGTGAGTATAACTTGTTCTGGAGGGGTGTTTCAACTGTGACACCCCCACCCGAGGTCCCTGCGGCCGATCGGTCGCGGCTGTTTTCTGTCCTGGCCCCACAGTGGTGGAATGAACTCCCCACTGACCTCAGGACAGCAGAGTCACTGCCCATCTTTCATCAGGCTGAAGACTCACCTCTTCAAGAAGTACTAACCAGAACCTTCACTGAGCACTTATTGTATTCATATTAGTTTGTTGCACTTATTGTATTCACACTAGTTTGTTGCACTTATTGTATTCACACTAGTTTGTTGCACTTATTGTATTCATATTAGTTTGTTGCACTTATTGTATTCATATTAGTTTGTTGCACTTATTGTATTCACACTAGTTTGTTGCACTTATTGTATTCATACTAGTTTGTTGCACTTATTGTATTCATATTAGTTTGTTGCACTTATTGTATTCATATTAGTTTGTTGCACTTATTGTACTCATACTAGTTTGTTGCACTTATTGTATTCATATTAGTTTGTTGCACTTATTGTATTCATATTAGTTTGTTGCACTTATTGTACTCATACTAGTTTGTTGCACTTATTGTACTCATACTAGTTTGTTGCACTTATTGTATTCACACTAGTTTGTTGCACTTATTGTATTCGTATTAGTTTGTTGCACTTATTGTATTCATACTAGTTTGTTGCACTTATTGTATTCGTACTAGTTTGTTGCACTTATTGTATTCATACTAGTTTGTTGCACTTATTGTATTCATATTAGTTTGTTGCACTTATTGTATTCATACTAGTTTGTTGCAGTTATTGTATTCATACTAGTTTGTTGCACTTATTGTATTCATACTAGTTTGTTGCACTTATTGTATTCATACTAGTTTGTTGCACTTATTGTATTCATATTAGTTTGTTGCACTTATTGTATTCATATTAGTTTGTTGCACTTATTGTATTCATATTAGTTTGTTGCACTTATTGTACTCATACTAGTTTGTTGCACTTATTGTATTCATATTAGTTTGTTGCACTTATTGTATTCATACTAGTTTGTTGCACTTATTGTATTCATATTAGTTTGTTGCACTTATTGTATTCATATTAGTTTGTTGCACTTATTGTACTCATACTAGTTTGTTGCACTTATTGTATTCATATTAGTTTGTTGCACTTATTGTATTCATATTAGTTTGTTGCACTTATTGTACTCATACTAGTTTGTTGCACTTATTGTACTCATACTAGTTTGTTGCACTTATTGTATTCACACTAGTTTGTTGCACTTATTGTATTCGTATTAGTTTGTTGCACTTATTGTATTCATACTAGTTTGTTGCACTTATTGTATTCGTACTAGTTTGTTGCACTTATTGTATTCATACTAGTTTGTTGCACTTATTGTATTCATATTAGTTTGTTGCACTTATTGTATTCATACTAGTTTGTTGCAGTTATTGTATTCATACTAGTTTGTTGCACTTATTGTATTCATACTAGTTTGTTGCACTTATTGTATTCATATTAGTTTGTTGCACTTATTGTATTCATACTAGTTTGTTGTACTTATTGTATTCATACTAGTTTGTTGCACTTATTGTATTCGTACTAGTTTGTTGCACTTATTGTATTCATATTAGTTTGTTGCACTTATTGTATTCGTACTAGTTTGTTGCACTTATTGTATTCATATTAGTTTGTTGCACTTATTGTATTTGTATTAGTTTGTTGCACTTATTGTATTCATATTAGTTTGTTGCACTTATTGTATTCATACTAGTTTGTTGCACTTATTGTATTCATATTAGTTTGTTGCACTTATTGTATTCATACTAGTTTGTTGCACTTATTGTATTCATATTAGTTTGTTGCACTTATTGTATTTGCACTAGTTTGTTGCACTTATTGTATTCATATTAGTTTGTTGTACTTATTGTATTCATATTAGTTTGTTGCACTTATTGTATTCATATTAGTTTGTTGCACTTATTGTATTTGCACTAGTTTGTTGCACTTATTGTATTCATATTAGTTTGTTGCACTTATTGTATTCATATTAGTTTGTTGCACTTATTGTATTCATATTAGTTTGTTGCACTTATTGTATTCATATTAGTTTGTTGCACTTATTGTATTTGCACTAGTTTGTTGCACTTATTGTATTCATATTAGTTTGTTGCACTTATTGTATTCATATTAGTTTGTTGTACTTATTGTATTCATACTAGTTTGTTGTACTTATTGTATTCATATTAGTTTGTTGCACTTATTGTATTTGCACTAGTTTGTTGCACTTATTGTATTCATATTAGTTTGTTGCACTTATTGTATTCATACTAGTTTGTTGTACTTATTGTATTCATATTAGTTTGTTGCACTTATTGTATTCATACTAGTTTGTTGTACTTATTGTATTCATATTAGTTTGTTGCACTTATTGTATTCATACTAGTTTGTTGCACTTATTGTATTCATACTAGTTTGTTGTACTTATTGTATTCATATTAGTTTGTTGCACTTATTGTATTCATACTAGTTTGTTGCACTTATTGTATTTGCACTAGTTTGTTGCACTTATTGTATTCATATTAGTTTGTTGCACTTATTGTATTCATACTAGTTTGTTGTACTTATTGTATTCATATTAGTTTGTTGCACTTATTGTATTCATACTAGTTTGTTGTACTTATTGTTTTCATATTAGTTTGTTGTACTTATTGTATTCATACTAGTTTGTTGTACTTATTGTATTCATATTAGTTTGTTGCACTTATTGTATTCGCACTAGTTTGTTGCACTTATTGTATTCATATTAGTTTGTTGTACTTATTGTATTCATATTAGTTTGTTGCACTTATTGTATTGGCACTAGTTTGTTGCACTTATTGTATTCATATTAGTTTGTTGTACTTATTGTATTCATATTAGTTTGTTGTACTTATTGTATTTTTATTAGTTTGTTTCTGTACGTTGGCTCTGGTTTATGCTTTTATATGCTTGTTTAAAGGAGATGTACTCATGACTTCTGGTGACTAGTAGTTCTCTTGAATACACTTATTGTAAGTCACTTTGGATAAAAGCGTATGCTAAACGACTGGAATGTAATGTAATAATATGAAACATGGCCAATACTAGCTGACACAAAAGAACAATTCAAACTTGTCCAATTGAAAGGAAGTGTGGAAGATTTCTTTCCTTTTTTCGACTAGGTTGTAGACTAGATGACCAAGTTGACCTGTTTTGTTTTCTGCTTCTTCTACTGTGTTCACTGGTGGATTACAGCCATGTGTAGCCTACAGTGCCAACTTCTGACCAAACTAACCAGTAGCTCAGTTTCTGAATACTTGATCAGCATCACCCAGGCTGTAACACTAGTTTGAGATCTGCGTTAGAGACCCCTCTGCTCTGATTGGTTGTTCTCCTTTGGGTCTGGTGAAATCTTACAAATGCCTTTAGGAGCACTAAAAGGAGGCAGAGGATATCGGTCTGTCTCATGTACCATTGTCAGGATGTAGTAACAGTCTGATTAAATATGACAAAAGTTATTTTTATGTTGTAGCTTTAATATGTCCAGCCTACTTATTGCTGCAGTTAATTGAATGCATACAAATTAAAAATTTTGAGCAAGGTGGCAAATGGTAAATAACCATTATACTAATATTTATTTAAAAACAAAAAATACTTTTATAAATAACATTGGAACCCTATTTTATAAAAGGCAATGTAAGATACTGATGCACAGACTGTCGTGTAGAATCAGAGTACAAGAGCGAAATACATTACAGGCCCGGAGGGGGGTGGGGGGGGGCGGGGGGGGGGGGTGGTAGGTAGAGGACCCAGGTAGAGGACTTTAAAAGTGAAGCATGCTTTGAAGGTGACCTTCAACAGGGTTCAAAGGATGAACCTAGAAAGAGGGCCGACATGAGTCACACGTTCAGCAGGGGATGATGGGTAGACTGCTACAGTCCTATACTAACAGGCAACAGCGAAACAATTAAAGAAAGCACACAGGAACAAAGGGTTGTGTCATAAAGCCGTGAAGCTTCAGTTAAGCCAGGCTTACTGTTGAGAAACCCTGTTTCATGAAGCAGGTTTAAATAGCTCTCATATAAGTTTCTGTGGAAACTGAGACCTCCACACGAGCCTGGTCCCAGTCAGGCTGGTTATCACTGAACTCTACCTCAAGGCCAGTGTTCCAATCAATCTGCCAGATGGCGCTTTCTACACACGTCTTCCCCAAAGACCCGAGGCAGAACGTAGCTCATATCAAATGCATCACTGTTTGATGAACTGTAGCCTGCAGTTATTGCCGACGTGCAGTGTGGAGCTCACACCGGCTGTATACGCTCAGGTAGCGTGCTACCAGATGCACTGACATATACGCTCACTCAGCTGCCAGTTTATCAGGTCCACCGAGCACTAGGCCAGACTAATCCAAGTGTTCAAATGTTTGAGAGAGGCGTAGACTCAAAGACGTATGTTTGAGGGTGTTTGTGGGGCTGTTGAATTGTATTGTTACATTGACAGGTGTTTCCATTGTTTTGTCCATCCCATTTATATCAACCAGGGTAGGCTTAATAACAGAAACATAATTTTGTCTGCCAATCTTCTGGGAAGGCTTTCCACAAGGTTTCGGAGTGGTCTTGGATTGGTAACTGTTGAGTCATTGGTATTCAGCCACGGCTCCATTAACTCTCTAGATCAGAGCGCCAAACATAGTCTAGATATTTGATAGTCTTTCTGTGCTCTGGAGGAATATGAATCTCTTTTCATCAAGCTGCCAAATTTCTAACAGTTGAAGAAACCACCTTTTGTGCGAACCTCACCGCAGTGTGGACACTTGCAGAAAGGATCAGCTGTTCATGTGTGTGTGGGAGCAGGGATGAAAGAGAGAAAGGAATAGTAGTGTAAAAGAGGGAAAGTGAGCCGGCAGGCACCCCTCACTCCTCTCCTTCCTCGCTGCTTCTCACTGCAGTGCTCTTATGTAATCTGATTGATCGTGGCGGAATGTTCTAGTGCAGAGGAGACGCAAGAAAATAGAGGAGAGGAAGAGTCAGTGGAGAAGTGGGGAGAGGAGGGAGGACCAATGAAAGGAGATGAGCACAGGGCAGATGAGAGGAGCTCCGTGACACAGGAACCATGACATGTAATCGTGAAGTCACACAGCTTTTTAGCTCACTGCAGATCGTAAATGATGCCGCCGCCGAGCCATGAACACAAACTGCAATCTGTGTTGGTAGTGACTCTGAACAGCAACCTATTCTCCATTCCTGTCTCTTGAGTCTCTTGCAATGTTCTTTGCCATTTTGAATTGTTTCCATGTTAAACACTCGCCCCTGTAGCATCACCCTCAGGTTAACATGCACTCTGACACAGAGTGAACGGCTGAGAGCAAAACATGGACTGCACACGTTGTCTATTTTCAGGCCGTCCGAATCATTTGGAAGATGTGATCGCACAACATTCTTCACACAGTGGCCTTAAACACATGGAGTCTCGTCGTCGAATGGACAGATCATCATGACATCATGCCGAGCACATTGATGATCCAAGAGAACCGTCACAAAGGGTTCTTCATCCCTGTGTTTTAGTGACCATGGCCTTTGGTGTTCTGCTCTAGTTGCAGGTTATGATTTGGTTCAGACATTCATGAAACCCACAGGATGACTTCCACTACATTCACATCCATCACCGTCATCCAGTCTACATTTGAATTTGCACAACACTTTGGCTTATGACCAAATACCTGCAAGACATTCCCGTTAGCCTCAGCTGCACGTTGCGTTTTAATGCTAATTAGCAAACGTTAGCATACTGACATGCTAAGCTAGGATGATGATCATCCTAGTTTGGTTGACATTGGTTGTAACAACATTATACTTGCTAAACATCAGCACGTTAGCATTGGCATTGTGAGCACGTTAGCATGCCAACGTTACATTTAATAATTCACCGTGTGTGACCCTTTAATTCTTGAAGAAAACGAATACTGCACGAGTTGTGTGAGTTTGTAAAATAATATTTTGATATAGCATGGAGGCAGTGTGCAAAAATACCCGGTGGCAATTGCCCCCCCCCAATCTAATTTGTCTAAAGGGGCTGTGACGGCTCACGGTTTACCGTGTGGGATTAGGAGTGGATCAGAGACTCAGGCGCAGACTTAGACACAGGACACAACGTGAGCTGAATTGCAAGGCTCTTTACTGGGCATCAAGCAAACACAAATACAAACCAAAAACAACTCCAATAGGGAGTGAGAACAATCCAAACTGATAATAAAAGGCAAAGTCACAAAAGGGCTTGGTCACCAAAAGCACAGACACAAACCGTGGGGCGAGAGGGTCAACACGAGGGAATGACCACAGGAGAACCAAGAGTCCACGGGGAGGGAAGAGAACAAAAGATCATCCGGCAACTGGAACAGGGCAAGCAGGGAGAATAAGTAGGAGAGGGGTGATGAGCGGAGTGCCGGCAGGTGAGTGGAAATGAGTGGAGTTTGCAGAGGGAAAAACCAGTTGCAGGTGATTTGGCACAGGTGGAGAGAACGAGCATGATCAGGAGAGACACACACACACACACACACACACACACACACAGCAAAACCCAACAGGGGGTCCAATGAGCTCCGCAAATCTCAAGTGACAAATATTGTTCTTCTGATTTTAGAGACCTCTGAAGATGTGCTACTGAGGCTTTCAGGGGTCTCAGGTGTCACAAAGGTTTCTTCAAGAAGTCAAGGTAACACGTGGTGAGTAACTGATATAACTATGGTATTATATAAAGTATTCCTTTAAGGCTATGGTATTCTGGAAACTAGAAGGATTTCTGGAAGTTTTTAATGCTAAGTTGATCATGTGATAAATGAAATTCATTATGTTTATGGAAATATTCTAACTGCCCTGTGATCTTAGTTTAAATTGAAGACATTGTAGCCTTTGAGGAGCCTGCTCTACACACTAAGACATGTCCGTACTCCGTGTTGCGCTGCTTCTTAAAACAGGGCAAAGTAAGATACTTTCTTCTTTTTGTGCCGAGACCCTTAGCAGTTGTCGCAGCAACCTACATACTGTGAGCAGAGCATGTGTGCATTTGACCGTGTCAGCGAGAGAGCGCAGCATGCAACCAGTTTGAATAATGGGCCCCGCGTGGCGTCTCATACATCATGGCTGATGTGGACGAATGGCCGGCTGCAGCCTATTTCCAGGAGACCTACCGATGGCACAGGACCAACACACACTGACAGGTCGCTGCTGCAGTGCTGTACTCCGCTCTGCTCCCAGAGGCTGCAGACTCTCAAAGACACCGGCGAAGTCTTAACTCCATGTGAAGTGTCCCATACATGCTAAAGCAGCAGGGCTCTGCAGTGCGAGCTGCTGCTGCTGTCTACGGGGAAAGGGAAAGAGTTTCCCTCCCCACTGGGACCAGCTGGTAGCATTGGAAGGTTTGTCTGAGCCTTGCCATGTGAAGTGCCCCTCTGTGCTTTATGCAATTATATCTGTGGAAGAACTGCACACATAACAAAAGGGGAGAGGGTGAAGGTGTTCTGGGTTTACTTATATTCAGCTCTTTTCTTTGGTTAGGGGGGAAGAAACACATTTCGCAGGTTTAAGAAAATAAGTGTTTTAGGTTATAGCTATTAGCAATAAACACTGACATGGGGTTACATTACAGTGTTACTAATGCAGCTATGAGTGTATATTCAGCACCACTGTCATAGTTCAAGTTACTGATCTCAGACAGGCTCCTCAATAAATTCTTTAATGCTAAATATCAATCTGTTATGGCTATCAAAAGGCTAGGATTTGTTATTGCAATTTGATTTGATTTTGACAAGTTTGCGATACCTTAATAAGTGAAGGTTGATCGTCTGCCGTCATGCTACTTCAGTCGTCCAAGCTGATCAATGACTCAGCCAGCAGCCGGATGATGCTATCTGGCTGAATCCCCAGGTATCATAACGATAAGTAACCGACCTGTTAATAGCCGACTGTGTGATGCAGGCTGAGATGGAGTGTGATGCTGCTGTACTGTATGACTGGACTCTCATCCATCAGGAGGAACTGTCATTCTTCTCTTTATTTGTTTCACAACCAGCTACACAACAGCTGAGAGACATTGTCCTCTCTCTCCTGATGTGCGATGCTTTCCCTCTCAATGGGGCGTGGCCTTGGCTACTGGCACTTGATGACACGGCGCAGGTCTAGTTTACTGACAGTCGGTTCGTGGTTACTTTTATGAACAAACTAAATTGTATTCAAATCTAATGTAGTGTGCATACTGTTCTATGAGCATTTTCCAATTTCATTTTAGAACTTTGATTTGGCTCCTTTATTTGACACAGGCTTATAATACACGGTCCCAGATATGCTAGTGTCCTTGTTTTCAGATCTTCTCCTGTTTTAATTTGCTGTAAACAAACTCAACACTCCCCCATGTTTACCTTTTGTCTTGCTAAATTCACTATAAGTTACACTCGTGCAGAGTCAGTCGTACTCGCCGCTCTGTGGTCCTTTGGATGAGCAGCCGAGGGTCCACAATCCGTCGGAGACAACATGGTGAATATCATGGCGTCGCTCAAGAGCTCCAGTTACCTGGAGCCTGGTTCCCATTCATACAGTACGGGATAATGATTGATCATTTTGGGGTGGGCATGTGTTTATTATTTTGGGGGAAGCTGTCCCGGCTGAGTTGGCGATGATCAACTCTGTTTCGTCTTGCTCTGAAGCATGACCACAACATTAAAGGGTGTTTAGCCTCTGCTGTACGGCCAACGAAGACCAGCTCAACATGCGTTCAACGGATCCTGTCTGACGTTCAGAGTGTGTTGACTGTGTTGATACTTCTATTAACAGATGGTGTGTGATATATCTCGGCTCCTCCTCCTGTACAGCATGTGAAAGGGGTGCACCAATCATGATGAAGATTATTATTATTTTGTCTTCCTGGAATATGACTGATTTGCTGTTTGGCGAAGTGAAGTTGTTTCACTTTGAGTCACTTTATGTGATGGCACTGATGTATTCAACGTAGACTGAATTGTAACTATTACATGTTAGCTGAAAACACCAGGCTCCTCACTACACACACACACACACACACACGCACAGCTCTTGCTGATGTCAGCTCATTTGCAAGGTCTACCCAGTTGGCCATGGAAATGTGATGATAATTGTGGCAAGTTGGCAACATGCACACACACACACACGCATGTTAATTTCTTGGGTTCAGACTGTTGGACAGGCTAATTGCTGTTGCTGCCAAAAGATATAGATACACACACACGTGTGTGTGTGTGTGTGTGTGTGTGTGTGTGTGTATTTACGATGGCTCTGTGCTCCTGCACACTGGTGTTAAAGCCTCTGATTGGCCCGTGAGTGCAGCCTGATGGTACGATGCACCAGTGACCGAGTGACCAGAAGGAGAACACCATGCTATCCACACATATGCTGTGGGTGCTGGGCCCTATGTCAATGCTGTTCTCCTCTCACTGAATACAGCTGAACACACTGTGATGGATGCATTTGTCGCTACGGTTGTCACTATTTCAAAAGAATTTCACTTCAAACAAATGAGAAATAGGTAATGTTCTGGAGGTATTGGAGATGTTTGGATCCCTACGAGTCGGAAACTCTCCTGGAATGCAATTTTACAAATATATATAACACTATATTTAGAGAAGCCTGATATTCATTGTGCAGAAATACAGGATTGCAGTTGATATCAAATTTGAATGTCAATATTATGAATGAAGCTTGAACAATTTGTTCCAACCCTAGAACTAAGATGAGATTGAAGTTCATTTGGTGAATACCTGGAATTTCATACTTTCTGATCCTACTAGGACTTGATTAGAATATGAATATTGCAATGGTTCACATCTAGTTGTAGTCCATAGCTTTGTGGTTAGCTGTGATGGAGGATGGTATGCTTTACAAGTGCTCTATCAGTGGTGGACCAAGTGTTGAGATCTTTTACTCAAGGAACAGCAGTTCGAATCAAAAAGTACTTGTTTGGCAGCAACAGGTCCACTTTAACAGTTCTCATTGGATTATTATTATTACCGATGCATCACTGTTTATGACGTCTTTTAATGTTGCAGCTGGTCGAGGTATTACTGCGTTTACACGTCACTACTTTTTGTTCTGTTTGGTAGATTATGAGCATGTCACCATTGTGAGTCTGGAGTTGCATCTCCTACCGTAGTGCCAATGAGCAGTACAACAGCAGCACACCAGCTGTACTTGTGTGTCCAGATCGGAGTGGAGTGGAGACACTGTGAGCTCAGTGCCTCTCTCTGCAGATGCTCCTCACGGTTATTACGGTAATGTTTTATTGCAAACACAAACAAAAGCTTAATTGGCCCATTTTCTGCTGACACTGCACAAACATAGCAACATGTGTGTGTGTGTGTGTGTGTGTGTGTGTACCATACTTGTGCTTGGGATTGTGTTTTGTGTCTGTATCCTGTATGTTGGAATGTACACTTACCGTTTGACTGTGTGCATCTGTTTGCTGTTTAACCGTGTGTGTGTGTGTGATTTATAGCGTGGATGGATGGATGGATGGTGGGATGAATAGAGATGTTTAGACGGTGCATGGCAGAGTGATAGCTGATGTCTTTACTCAAAGGCAGAGGGATGTGTTGTCCTTCTGGAGCATCTCATAGAACATCCAACACTACAGGAACAAGAGGAGCTGAAGTGGTTCACTGTGAACGACTGCATTGCTATGACGGCTGCAGTACGTTGTGTAAAATGTTCCTTTAAATAACTTGACATGGGGTGTTATCTGAATGGAATTAGTTCAGTTAGTGCAAAACTGTTTAAAGAATTTTTTTTTCAAATGACACTTTCTTAGTGTCAACGTGTCAACTACTGACACAAGGGGACAATAAGTATTCGTTGATTTGGATTACCTGTGTAGAGTATATTGTAGGTCCATATTTGGTGCTAGATCGTGATGTCACAGAAATGAAATGACCACGCCTTCTTCACGGCGCGTGACGTGGCATATTGTCAGAATGGCATGTCGTCTCCACACACAATGAAGGTTTGGGCTGTAAAATACTTGGTTAGGTTTAGGAAAGGAAAGATCATGGGTTGGGTTAAGATGACTTGCGTAGCCATTTGAAATAAGTAAACATTGACTTTTGGTTTCACACAGGACATGAACAACGGTCTCCTGGGGGAAGGTCCTGAGTGTCACAACCTGTAATGCTGCTGTCCTTACAGTAGAAGACTAGAGTTTGCCCTCAGCTATTCTTAAGCTCTACTAGTGGCCCCTAGAAGAGAACAACGTGGATGAATGGTAATCCAGGAGTTCCTTGCACTGCGACAGAAAAATAGATAGTTGGGAATTTGTAATTCACTCATGTTTCTGCGATGGTCTCTCTACCCAACTGCTTCTGCTGCGTGGGGTTATGGTGGCTCTCTGTCCAATGCATGATGCTACTGAGTCGAATGCAGTCATACTGCAGTTCAGCAGTGCATGTGAGGCTTGCTGCGATGAAAGTTTCTGTAGACGACTGTGTGCAGAGTCGCTGACCGGTGAGACTAACAGCTGCTGAAGCATTGGGTGTCTGGATGGAATCCTGCTCCGGCTCTGTGGTTCAGGTCTCCAGCAGTGGGAGGAGTGTGGGTTGTGTGTGATCGTGGTCTATTGCTCTCTCTCTGCTGGATCTGCATAATACACAATGGACGATGGAAGTGAGCGGCAGATATTGACAAAAGATCAATTATTTTATTCTGTAGCTGTTAGTAAGTTGAATGTTCGGCTGCAGAGGTTCCATGTGTGGGGGGGCACTCATGCCTCAGGTGTGAGAGCGGTACGTGTACTCCCACCAGGCTTTGGCAGGATGATCTGTGAGTAGTGGCTTAGAGGCAGGAAGTGTATCCAAAATGAGAGCGATACAAGTGTTAGTCTTTTTAGGTCGGTGCTCATAGAAGCAGATAAGTAGCCCCAACACAAAGCAACACTTAGAGAGTAGATCTATTTGGTGTGGATGATGAAACAGGATTGAGTGGGAAATTACACAAAGCAATTCAATTTCAGTGAAACTATGGGGCAGTGGGAGGTATAAATAATTGTTCTTGCAAGCTATATAAATAAATAAAATGATAAATAATATAACTGATGAGAATAAAATCTACTAAGGGAAAAGGAAAAAACTGGTTTTCGGATACATGTATTCAGTAGAAGTTTGTGTTTGCTGGTAGTTTTAGAAAGTCTTTTAAATGTATTATTTCTGTCTCATTCTGTGTTCTGCAGAGTGAAGCTGATGCTGAAGTGTCTTAAAGTGTGCATTCTACTCTACTTCTCTCTTGACTTATTACCTCAGGAAACATGAGTTTACGGTCTCAGGCTTCAAGTCTTCTTCAATGCAGCCTGACGTTCATGTAGTAAATGATGGTTCAGTTATGGTGGATCCTCACGGATCAAGCGATCACACGAATCCAGCTTGCAGTCTGAAAAGACCAATCGGCGTCCTGTGAGGAGCTGCTGGCAGCTCGGGCGTGGCTAGCGTGGTGGCAACTGTTCATTCTAAACAACAGAAGAGGTCAATGCTGCAATAGTATCCGTTATCAGAACTGAGAGCATTTCTTCATTGAAAGAAGAGCAAAGACACTGAAGGCTTCTCTCCATGGGGAAGATCGCTACTGTACTGAAAGCATCTTGCCGTTCAAAACGGGGACACCTGCGGCTTATAGACCAGTGCGGCGTATCTATGTACAAATCATTTTTTCTTTCAACAATGAGCAGGTGCGGCCTATATACAGGCGCGCTCTACAGTCCGGAATTTGCGGTCGTCTACAAAACAATTCCAGCTCAAGGTCCAAGTCCAAAGCTATCTACCCTTCAGATTTATATTTCTCGTGTACGAAGTATTAGTCAGTGGTAGCCCTGCAGATGTCGAGGGGAAATGACTTTCATCCAGTTCCATCATCAGATCAACATTTCAATTTATCCAGTACTTTGCTTTATGACATTCTCATCAGCCTCAGCTTTGTGTTTAGTGCTAATTAGCAAATGTTAGTATGCCAGCACATTATACCAGCACTGTAAAATATCATTATGAGCATGGCTGTACACTTATTTTACACAAATCCATGTCAGATCTTTTTCAAACCTTACATTTTGGTTTTTGAACAATGTTTGCCAAGATACATGGAGACTTTCACAGTGTAAAAACTTGTTCAGGATATTTTAATTATTATTAAATGTTGTTGTGTTTCTTGTTACTCATCGAATGACGTATAAGTTGATATATCTGTGATATTAAACCGGTCATTACATCAGCCCTGTTGGCAGTCCCCTGAGGAAAGGTCGGGGGGGGGTCACCAAAATCACTGGGAGTCATCCTCTGGTGAGCATGAATGCCCACACTGAGCGGACCATAGTTGTGGAGACACCTTGCTCTGGACTTAAGTGCTGAACAGAGGGACAGGTTAACCGACCATCATCTTCAGGATCTGAAGCAAAGAGTAATGTCTTCTCATACATCATTTTCACCGACATCCGTCAGCCAATCAGAAGTGACGATGGAATAAGACCCACTGTTGTGACCAAATAACCCTCCTAGAGTCTTCTTGTTGGGAGTGGAGGATGTTTTCAGTGCAATGGTTTCCTCTGTCAGTTCTTAGCTCAGCCATGTCTTCACTCCCACATAAAGGCTCAGGTAACAGCTGGCTGCCCCCCCCCCCCTGCTTTAACCCCTCCACATCTTAATGTGCACCAGTTAATCTGTCTCTCACTTTTTCTTTCTCTCCTAATATCAATATCCTTCTTGTAGTCCGGCTTAGCGTGAGGAAGGCAGTGCTGCTCTGTTCTTGTAATTACAGAGACATTTGGGATTATGCCAAGAATATCACAGTCCGGTGTGTGTGAGTGAGTTATTGCTGTCAGAGAAATGTTGGCAGCAGTTGTACAGTTGAAGTCCTACAAATCCTGCTGGCAATTGTGAGTTAGTGTGGTCATTGTGGGGCCAGCTGGATGGGATTGTGTGAGAGCATGCAGTAGAGTGTTGATTCAGGGAATCAAACGAGTCAAAACCAAAGAAAAACACCGTCGCGTCTTCATGAAACCTTTGTGAATCTTTGTCAAAGAGCTTCAAAGCCAATCACACAGTGCTGTCAAAGTAATGGAAGAGCAACTTCTTTGACGTTACATTGATATAGCTGCTGATTTGATCCAAAGCGACTTACAGTAAGTGCATTCAAACGTGTGGATGCATCCCAAGAATCTAGCTTCACATGTAGAGCGCAGGACATAGAGGAAGATGTTTTTAACAGTCTGCACAGAGTGAGTTGCATGTGATTGGTTTCTCCAATCCCATCTTGAAGACAGACTGTCTGCACGGTTATTTGCATGTGATCAGATGATCTATTTGAGTCCTCCATAGTGCTCTGCTAGGAGCAGCATGGATTCTTCTTCTTCAGTCTGAGATGCGTCTGCAGAAATCACTTTGCAAAAATCTCAGTTCATGTGGATTTTGTGCTGTCTATAACTTCTAAAGCTAATCTGGATACAATGTGGGTATGCCACATGCTTTGCTTGAAATGAAGTCGTGTACCACCTCAGCAGTCTACTGGAGCAATTTGCAGTTGCTGTTTTTGTGCTTCTCTGTTCTAGCTTCACTGCGGCTCCACCACTCCGTCAGAAAGCTGCAGCTGATTCAGAACGCTGCAGCTCGAGTCCTCACTAAGACCAGGAGGGTGGATCACATCACTCCAGTTCTGATGTCTTTGCACTGGCTTCCTGTCCAACAAAGAATTGACTTTAAAATCCTGCTGTTGGTTTACAAAGCACTGAATGGTTTGGGACCAAAATACATCTCTGATCTGCTGCTACCTTATGAACCATCCCGACCCCTCAGGTCGTCTGGGACCGGTCTACTTTCTGTTCCCAGAGTCAGAACTAAACATGGAGAAGCAGCGTTCAGTTTTTCTGCTCCACATATCTGGAACAAAGTCCCAGAAAGTTGCAGGTCTGCTGAGACCCTCAGCTCATTTAAATCAAGACTGAAGACTTTTCTGTTTGCTGCTGCCTTTAATTGAACCAGATTCAATTCATATATTCATCAATTTCCTGCATTTCTGCATTTTACTACTGTATTTTATTTCTTGCACTGTTTTTTAAATTGTTTTTAAATCTCCTTTTCTTTTGCCTTGTGTTTTGATGCTTTTAATGGTTTTATGTGAAGCACTTTGAATTACCTTGTTGTTGAAATGTGCTGTACAAATAAACTTGCCTTGCCTTGCCAGAGAGCACAACATATTAACACGCCACAACAAAAGACTAGCAGGGGAATTGACTTTGAAACAGCCGTTCAGCCGCACATAGGAACGGAGAACATGATTACCAGAGAAATCCAACCAAACCAATACATGAGAACATTCAGGTATCCACTCACCCAAGTGAAACAGAGCTCTGCCTCTCCACACGCTTCCTCTTATAGCCACGAGCCCGCAATGTGACAATGGCTGAGTAATGAGAACACAATGAAACTTTATTCACATAACTCTGAACACCGCCCTGGCCCCTGATATGCGTGACAGGCTGAAACATCCAACACATCACCTCTCTGTATCACTCCATGAACCGGAGGGCTTGCTGTCAGCGGTGGGCGGATATTTCCCTCATCGATTTCGCACACGAGCTGATGATGGAACTATGCAAGGAGTGAGCTGTCCCGCCTCTCTCTCTTCTCTGTTGAGAGTTGCACGTGCTCAGTACGGACCAGGCAGGATGTGTGGAGCGGGCAGCGGGTGACACCAGTTATTGTAGTTCCTGTGGCCCGACATGAGCTGATAAATGATATAACGTGATATCGAGCATAGACTAGCGCAGGGGTTCCACCATCACCTCTTAATGACAAGCCGGGACCCACAACCTAAATTATATATATATATATAAATTATATATATATATATATATATATATATATATATATATATAATTTATATATTCAAATTATTTATGTATATATGTATATATATATATATATATATATATATATAATTTATATATGTATATATATATATATATACATATATATATATAATTTATATATTCAAATTATTTATGTATATATATATATATATATATATATGTATATATATATGTATATATATATATATATAGATATATATATACATATATATATGTATATATATATATATATATATATATATATTGATATATGGTGAAGGGCTTAGAGTGACTCGGACCTTATTATACGTCACTCGATATAGGTTTGAGACGAGGCCAGAATTAGCATGCAGCATTAACTCTGCAGCTGCAGGTCTATCATCCAAAGACTCATGTTAAAAGGAGAGTGAGATTTGGATTTACATTCACATATGGGCACAGAATGCTATAGTTCTGCTGAAGTAAAGAGGTTGTTTGCAAACCCTTCAAGACATGTTTGGACCACGATTTGCTTTCTTTTTCGAGCGATAAAACGATTGCTGTCAATCTTTGTCTCGTGCTTTAGATAGGTCAGGTTGTGGTTGTGGGTAGCCTAGCTCAGGTACCAGACCTGGCAAAGGGGGACAACAGGGAGCTTTAGAGGCAGGCTTCCAGTCTTTGAGCGAAGCTATATTCTGTATGATGTTCTCCCTCTCAGCAGATCCTCCTGTGCAGACACAAACCAGCAAGGAGTGTATCTAACAAAGCCGCATGTGTCTGCTTCCTCTCCGCCAAAGAGCTTCCACATCCACGAGCCACACTGTTGCACTGGGTGCAGGGTTGGGAGGGTAACTTCAAACATGTCTTCTGTTGCTGTCACGATTACCTCAATGCCAGACGTGCAAAGAGAGACTGTACAAGTCAAGTATTACATGCATTATGAAGACATCCTGTGTCGGAAATGTCCTATAAATAGTGCTTTAATCAGGGAACTAGTTTACTTTTCATCTGCCGTTGTGAGAAGATCATTTACCGACGTTAGAGGAAACGTGTCGTCAGACTTTAGAGGGGATATCTGCTGTTTTTTGTACAGAAACATAATCGACCACAAGTCAAACTACGTCCAGCGTCGGCCTCTGTCTCCGGCTGCAACATGATTAACGTTCTGAACGTTTGAATGTGGGCGAACCACTTTGTGGCTGACTGTGATTGACAGGTGGTTGCCTCTACCAGAGACGTGTACACCGTCTCTACGTCACTCCTCCGCCTTACAAATATGGTAACTTCTGTTCATAGGTTGAGAAAAGAACAAAATGTCATATTCCAAGATGGCGACGCCGAACTGGAGGCTTTATACCGGCGGCCCACAAACCAACGGGAGACGCCACGATGACTCCGTCCACTTCATGGACTCTCCCCTACATTCAGTCTGATATGTGGCTTCGTCGGCCATTGCACTGGTGGACTCAATGGATGGGATTAAAGATGTTAACAGTGTTTTATACTCTCTTATGTCAGAGGAGGATTAATTATTGTTTCTGGTGATCAAACAGGCCTCTGTCTCTCTCTCTCTCTCTCTCTCTCTCTCTGTCTCTCTGTCTCTCTGTCTCTCTATCTGTCTCTCTGTCTCTCTATCTGTCTCTCTGTCTCTCTCTGTCTCTCTCTCTGTCTCTCGCTCGCTCTCGCTCTATCTGTCTCTCTATCTGTCTCTCTGTCTCTCTCTCTGTCTCTCGCTCGCTCTCGCTCTCTCTCTCTCTCTCTGTCTCTCTCTGTCTCTCTCTGTCTCTCTCTCTCTCTGTCTCTCTCTGTCTCTCTCTGTCTCTCTCTGTCTCTCTCTGTCTCTCTCTGTCTCTCTCTCTCTCTCTCTCTGTCTCTTTCTCTGTCTCTTTCTCTGTCTCTCTCTGTCTCTCTCTCTGTCTCTCTCTCTCTCTCTCTCTGTCTCTCTCTCTCTCTCTCTCTGAGTGGACGGAGGTGTGCGGAGCTGCGGGAGCGGAGTTTTTGAGAGCGAGAATTAACGTGTTTTTCGACATTTTTCTTCGTTGGGTAATGTTGGGGATGATAGTGTAGTGTAGTGTGGAGGGTTCACGGGGTGTGTGTGCACTTTTAGGGACTTTGTTTGGGGGTGTTTGTAGCCGATCAGCGCGAGCTGTCGGCGGCTAGGCGCCGCCATGAGCCTCATTGAGTTGACCAGGAAGCACGGGGTGAGGATCCCGCCGCTGTTCGGGTGTTCGGTAGAGCAGATCAGTCTGGCAGTAGGTGATCTTATCGGCCACAGCAGCGTGAAGTCCGCAGCACGGATGAACAGCGCTGTGGTCGTATTTTTGGATTGCGTAGAAGCTGCGGAAGTGGTGGCGGAGACCGGGGTCGAGGTGGGCGAGCTTTTCCTACCCGCTTACGCTCTCAGCTCACCGGCAGTAACAGTCACCGTATCGAACGTTCCTCCGTTCATTAGGAACGAGGACATCATCAGAGAGCTGGCCAAACACGGGAAGGTGGTGTCTCCGGTTAGGAGAATGTCCTCTGGGTTTAAGTCCCCGCTGTTAAAACACGTAGTGTCTCACAGGAGACAGGTCCGCATGATCCCCAGCAACAGGAGCAGGGAGGTGAACCTCATGTTCAAAATCACGGTAGAGGACTTTGAATATGTCATTTTTGCGAAGACTGATGAGTTTAAATGCTACAGCTGTGGGAAAGAAGGGCATATGAGCAGAGAGTGTCCGGGGGAAACCGGGTCTCATGAGGACCAGAACCAGAAAGGCACTGAGGAGGAGGGCAGAGGGGAGAAGCAGGACGGACATGAGGGAACAAGTGGAGCTCATGAGGCGAGGCTGGAGGAGGCAAGTGTGGCCCAGGAGGCGAGGGTGGAGGAGACAAGTGTGGCCCAGGAGGTGAGGGGGGAGGCGATACGTGTGGCCCAAGAGGGGAGGGTGGAGGGGACGGGTGTGGCCCAGGAGGTGAGGGTGGAGGAGACGGGGGTGGCCCAAGAGGTGAGGGTGGATGGGCCAAGTGGGCTGCAGGGAGTGGGGAAGAGTACTGGAGGACAGGTGGAGGACGGTAGTGAGGTAGATATGGAGGAAGACGAGGAGCAGCTCAAGGTTCCTCGGCTGAAGAGAAAGAAGGGGGAAAGTCGTGGCAATTCACAGGCCAAGAAAGTGGCGATGACAGCAAGTGTAGGTGCTGCTGAGAGTGAGCCCAGTCTGGAGACGGACTCTGAATCCAGTCTGGGGAACGATGCTGAATCCAGTCTGGAGAAAGACGCTGAATCCAGTCTGGAGAAAGACGCTGAACCCGGTCTGGAGAAAGACGCTGCTGCTGAGAGTGAGCCCTCTAAACACGAGGCCGGCAGCCGTAAGGACTCTGAAGGATACAGCGTGGCGGAGATACAGGAGTATCTGAAAAAAAGCAAGAACGTGAAAGGAGCCAGAGTGGAGGACTACCTCTCTGACACGGAGAAGCTCTCCAGCTCGGCCAGATCGCACATGAGGAGCAAGGACAGAGGAGGTCTCACGAAGCAGGAGGGCTTCAGACTAAAGAAAATAGTTCAGACAATACGGAAGGAGCTGGACAAAGATGGAGCAAAGTAAAGAGACCGGGGCCCACGTCCCCACACCGGCTGTTTCACGGACCGCTGGGGGACGGAGCCAGGACGGGCATCCAGGACGGCACGACCCAGGTCTCAGCAGCATGCTGTGACCCTCTGAGGACTCAACCGGCGGAACAGGAGCATCCTGAACTCCTGACTCTACAGATCAGTTTTTCAGATCTAGGATTAAGTACAGAGCGAAATGAACTCAACGATTCTTGTACATATTGTGAAAAGACACTATTTTGATTGGTTTTTGTTTTGTTTTTTTTGTGAAGAGTTGCTTCAAATCCATTGCCACGGCAACGATGTTTTGTTTGTTTGAGGAAAGACCAAAAAAAAAAACGTAAAATAAAGGTTTTTTAAAAAATCAAAAAAAAATCTCTCTGTCTCTCTCTGTCTCTCTCTGTCTCTCTCTCTGTCTCTCTCTCTGTCTCTCTCTGTCTCTCTCTGTCTCTCTCTGTCTCTCTCTCTCTCTCTCTCTCTCTCTCTCTCTGAGTGGAAGGAGGTGTGCGGAGCTGCAGGGGCGGAGTTTTGAGAGCGATAATTAATGACTTTTCGCCATTTTTCTTCACTGGCTAATGTTGGGTATGATAGTGTAGTGGGGTGTGCAGGGTTCACGGGGTTTTTTTGCGTACTTTTATCAGTTTTTTGGGTCTTTTTTGAGCGGAGTGCAGCCGGGCAGCAGGTGCTGTCGGCGTGCTAAACGCTAGCATGCGCCTGACGGAGCTAACCAGGGAACACGGCGTGAAGGTCCCGCCGCTGTTCGGGTGTTCGGTGGAGGAGATCAGCTTGGCAGTGGGTGAGGTTGTCGGCCACAGCCACGTGAAGTCCGCAGCGCGGATGAACAGCGCTGTGGTCATCTTTCTGGACAGTATCGAACTTGCGGAAGTGGTGTTGATGAACGGGATCTCCGTGGGTGAGCACTTCCTGCCCACGTATGCTCTCGCCTCACCGGAGGTGAAAGTCACTGTGTCCAACATGCCGCCATTCATAACGGGCGCTGCCATCGTCAAAGAGCTGTCCAAACATGGGAAGGTGGTGTCTCCGGTTAGGAGGGTGTCCTCTGGATTTCAGTCTCCGCTGTTGCAGCACGTGTTGTCTCACAGGAGACATGTCTTCATGATCCCCAGCAACAGGAGCAGAGTGGTCAACCTCAGCTTCAAGATCACTGTGGGCGACTTTGACTACGTCATCTTTGCAAAGACTAACGATTTTAAATGTTACAGCTGTGGGAGAGAAGGACATCTGAGCAGAGCTTGTCCTGGGGACACGGCTCAAACAAAGACCAGAACCAGAGAGGTGCTGAGGACAGAGGGGACAAGCAGGGCGGACAAGAGGGAACAAGTGGAGCACAGGAGGCGAGGGTGGAGGAGATGGGTGGGGCTCAGGTGGTGAGAGTGGAGGAGACAGGTGGGACCCAGGAGGCGAGAGTGGAGGAGGCGGGTGGGGCTCAGGAGGTGAGAGCGGAGGTGACGGGTGGGGTACAGGAGGTGAGAGCGGAGGTGACGGGTGGGGTACAGCAGGTGAGGGAGAGTACTGGAGGACAGGTGGAGGCAGGTGGGGAGGTGGCCATGGAAGCGGACGAGGAGCAGCTCAAGGCCCCTCAGCTGAAGAGGAAACAGAGAGGAGACAGAGGAAGCTCACAGGCCAAGAAAGTGGCAACTACAGAGAGTGGAGGAGCAGCCGAGTGTGAGTCCAGGCCGGAAGAGGACCCTGAGTCCGGTTGGGAGGACTCTGAGTCCAGTATGAAGGAGGACTCTGAGTCCAGTATGAAGGAGGACTCTGAGTCCAGTCAGGAGGAGAACTCTGCTGTAAACAGTGAGCCCTCTACACACGGTGCTGGCAGCTCTCGGGGCTCTGGAGGCTACAGCGTGGAGGAGATCAAGGAGTTTCTGAGGAGGAGTAAGAACGTGAGAAAAGTCAGAGTGGAGGACTACCTCTCGGACAAGGAGCAGCTCTCCAGCTCTGCCAGGTCTCACATGAGGAGCAAGGACAGAGGAGGGCTCACGAAGCAGGAAGGATACAGACTCAAGAAGATAGTTCACAAAGTGAACAGAGAACTGGACAAAGTGGGCGCTAAGTGAGAGTCAGATCTCAGCCTACAGACAATTACAGACACGTTCATGTTTGTTGGACCTTATTCGGTTAACCGTTTCAAATGATACCGTATCGTGTTCGGAAAAAATTCGTTTTTTTATCTCAATGATGGAACTGGAATGTCTAAAAGCGGTGTCAATAAAGTGGTTTTCAACAGTCTCTCTCTGTCTCGGGTATTCGGCCACAGCCACGTGAAGTCTGCAGCACGGATGAACAGCGCTGTGGTCATCTTTCTGGACAGTATAGAACTTGCGGAAGTGGTGTTGATGAACGGGATCTCCGTGGGTGAGCACTTCCTGCCCACGTATGCTCTCGCCTCAGCAGGAAGGATACAGACTCAAGAAAATAGTTCACAAAGTGAACAAAGAACTGGACAAAGTGGGCGCTAAGTGAGAGTCAGATCTCAGCCTACAGACAATTAAAGACACGTTCATGTTTGTTGGACCGTATTTGTTGAACCGTTTTAAATGATAAAGTATCGTGTTGTTCAGGAAAAAACGCGGTTTGTTTTGAGTAACAGTAGAACTCTGTAAATGGAACTTAACACAAACTAATAAAGATATATTAAACCTCTCTCTCTGTCTCTCTCTCTGTCTCTCTCTGTCTCTGTCTCTCTCTCTGTCTCTCTCTGTCTCTGTCTCTCTCTCTCTGTCTCTCTCTCTCTCTGTCTCTCGCGCTCTCTCGCTCGGGTAAGGTTGCATTGGATGTTTGCACTGATGCTGCTGTTGAGTAAGCTGTTGTGTATGAGCGTCGCCCTGATGAGCACTGACCGTGCACTCCAAAGCGCGTGTGTGCACATTTTCTGAATCAGTTTTTTGCTTGTGTACACAGTTGTGTATGCGTGAGTGTGTGTGTGAGTTTATGACTGTGTAGACGATAGAAGACATGCTCATTTATGTCAGTCTATTTCTGTGTGTGTGGGAGGAGGGCAGATGCAGCCTAAGAGTGTTTCTCTCAAGCGAGGGAAGCCATTTTGTCACTCCGGTTAACACACGCACACACACACACACACACACACACACACACACATACACACACTTATAAATGTTTTTTAAAGCCTTTCATAGTGTAGCTCCAGGTAGTCGTTTCCCTTCTTTTGGATGGCCAGTCCATTCATCCACTTGAATGTGTTGTGGGGCTTTTTCCTTTCCTCCTTTGCAATGTTTGATTAAACGGCTGCCGATAGCATAACTCGTGACATTAATCACGTTTGAGACCACAGCACAAGATGCAGAGGGCCCTGCAGCACCCTTTGCTGGTCGAGAGTGGAACATAGTAGAAATACACTTTTAATTACACAACATGTACGTGACCCCTGCTGTAGTGCATGCACACACACGTACAGAAACTAATATAATATACCTCCAAGCAAAGTCAACGATGACCACAAGGCAGTAAAACTGCCTGTGCCACAGCACACTGTATATTATCCATCGGGCTTAATCAGACTAATGATAATAATAATAATCAGGTTTACCCAAAAGTTTGGCGCGCCTCTCCTCACACAGCGTTGCCAACAGCGGCGTGAAAAATACATCAAGACGTGCGGCCTGATCGGGAATAGTGTGCTATCTATTTTTTGGAGAGATTCGCCAAGCGGTTTTCCCGAAAGTCCCCGAAAATCCCCAAAAACGGAGCAGAATTTCTCTTCACGCCGGTGCGTGAAGAGAGCTAAAAAAACACTTAACTTTGGGCCCATATTGACGAGCCGTACATTAACGTAGAAACATGATTCAAAGTTTAAAACGTAGACAAAACGCTGGACTTTATTGAGCCAAATGGACATTTTGCTAGCAAGCACAGTTTTCATGAAGTCATAGATTAAGTTTCAGGAGAATTTTGTGTCTGTTTCAGATTTTATAATGGGTGTGTATTGCGCAGCTCGTTAAGAGCTAGAGTGAGAGCATAACCGTCAGTGGAGCGGAGCAGGAAAATCTTCTGTGATTTTTTCTGTGGTTTTTTTCTGTGTGATTGCTCCAGCTCCCACAATGTTTACTCTTGAAACACCATTTTGGCCAAAAAAGCTTGGAAATGTTGTGCTGTCACACACAGATGTCTGTGGAATCCAACGGACTTACACATTTGGCTCAAAGAGCCTCAGAGAGACATGAACTCCAACCAACTGCTCCATTAGACTCCATGTTAAATCTGACCACTCATTTCTCAAAGAACGCAGACGGTACCAGTTTTGTCTATTGTGCGTGAGCTCACATTATTAACACCACAAACATAAAAAACACAGCGTGTTTGCCAGAGTCTTATCTCTCTCACGGTATCCATATTTTATTGATTCGTCTCATGGTTTTGGTATAAAGGGCATATGTTTGACAGGTCGTTTTGTTGAAAATCACTGTTCACTCTCTTAATTAGCCTCTAACACACAGGTGCTCCAATCACCAACATGCACCCAATCACACAGGTGTTTATATGAGCTCATTAGTGATGTTGATAAACACACAGAGGCACTGAGACACACGCACACACACTCCTCTCCCTCTAACTGTCTATCTTTCTCTCTGTCTCTCTCTCCTCTGTCTCTCTTTCTCTCTGTCTCTCTCTCCTCTGTCTATCTTTCTCTCTGTCTCTCTCTCCTCTGTCTATCTTTCTCTCTGCCTCTCTCTCCTCTCTGTCTATCTCTCTCTCTGTCTCTCTCTCCTCTCTGTCTATCTTTCTCTCTGTCTCTCTCTCCTCTCTGTCTCTCTCTCCTCTCTGTCTCTCTCTCCTCTCTGTCTATCTTTCTCTCTGTCTCTCTCTCCTCTCTGTCTATCTTTCTCTCTGTCTCTCTCTCCTCTGTCTATCTTTCTCTCTGTCTATCGCTCTCTCTCTGTCTCTCTCTCCTCTCTGTCTATCTTTCTCTCTGTCTATCTTTCTCTCTGTCTCTCTCTCCTCTCTGTCTCTCTCTCCTCTCTGTCTCTCTCTCCTCTCTGTCTATCTTTCTCTCTGTCTCTCTCTCCTCTCTGTCTATCTTTCTCTCTGTCTATCTTTCTCTCTGTCTCTCTCTCCTCTCTGTCTATCTTTCTCTCTGTCTCTCTCTCCTCTGTCTATCTTTCTCTCTGTCTATCGCTCTCTCTCTGTCTCTCTCTCCTCTCTGTCTATCTTTCTCTCTGTCTATCTTTCTCTCTGTCTCTCTCTCCTCTCTGTCTCTCTCTCCTCTCTGTCTCTCTCTCCTCTCTGTCTATCTTTCTCTCTGTCTCTCTCTCCTCTCTGTCTCTCTCTCCTCTCTGTCTCTCTCTCCTCTCTGTCTATCTTTCTCTCTGTCTCTCTCTCCTCTCTGTCTATCTTTCTCTCTGTCTCTCTCTCCTCTGTCTATCTTTCTCTCTGTCTATCGCTCTCTCTCTGTCTCTCTCTCCTCTCTGTCTATCTTTCTCTCTGTCTATCTTTCTCTCTGTCTCTCTCTCCTCTCTGTCTCTCTCTCCTCTCTGTCTCTCTCTCCTCTCTGTCTATCTTTCTCTCTGTCTCTCTCTCCTCTCTGTCTATCTTTCTCTCTGTCTATCTTTCTCTCTGTCTCTCTCTCCTCTCTGTCTATCTTTCTCTCTGTCTCTCTCTCCTCTGTCTATCTTTCTCTCTGTCTATCGCTCTCTCTCTGTCTCTCTCTCCTCTCTGTCTATCTTTCTCTCTGTCTATCTTTCTCTCTGTCTCTCTCTCCTCTCTGTCTCTCTCTCCTCTCTGTCTCTCTCTCCTCTCTGTCTATCTTTCTCTCTGTCTCTCTCTCCTCTCTGTCTATCTTTCTCTCTGTCTATCTTTCTCTCTGTCTCTCTCTCCTCTCTGTCTATCTTTCTCTCTGTCTCTCTCTCCCTCTGTGTGTCTCTCTATCATACAGTCATTCAGGTCTTAGATATTTTTAGAGGACTTTCCCCCCATTTCAAATTAAAAGCCCCACAGAATGAATTCCAACTGGAATGCTTGTGATGAAGCCTCTCATTTTAGTGTCAAACATTATGATTCTGTCTCCTCTCCCCCCCACCCAGTCCCACCCTTTCAAAATAAAAGCCCCACAAATACAAGATTCAATCCAAGAGTATGAATCTAAAATGCAGAAAAGAGAGTAGCGCTATCTCAATTGAACCTGAATGACACTACCGGTAACATTGGCCTGTGTATATATTGCGATTTCTTCGGGCAGTAGAAGCCACACTGTCAAAATTTAGGAATTTTCTAGTTGTTGTTCATGTTGTTGTTACAATGAACATTTAAAATGTTAAAAACATATATTGTGTTGTTGAAAATAGTAACCCTAACGTAAATGTATATATACTGTATATTTATATATGAATAAAATCTAAATAAATTGTAACGTGGTCTGCAAACTACAAGTAGCCTACAGATGGATCGAACAGGATGTTACTACTTCGGAGGGGCCGTTGTGCACAAATTAGTTGCCACGCTTCCGTCAGTCTGCCCCAGGGCAGCTGTGGCTACAGACGTAGCTTACCATCACCGGTATGACTGGGCGAATGGTGTGCATGGAACCTTGTAAAAGCGTCTTTGAGTACTAAGAAAAGCGCTATATAAAAATAAAGAATTATTATTATTATTATTACTACTTCTGTGACTTCCTGTGTATTCTTCGAAGGCTTCTGGAAACTGAATGAATTTTCTCTAATCTCTTGGATTTCACTGTTGTGTTACAGGGCACAATAACGTTTTCACTCTATTATTTACTTTGTGATAGCAGGCATACATGTGTATAAGCATTCTGACTCCTCTTGCAGTGCTACATGGCAAAGGGCTTGGTTTGGAAGTGTGTTTGATAGTCAGTTCTCTAGGAAGATGAGGTTTCTCTGCAGTTATTAGCTTCCACCAATGAGCATCAGAACATCTCTGTCCTGGTTTGTAACTATACCTGTGTGTGTGTGTGTGTGTGTGTGTGTGTGTGTGTGTGTGTGTGTGTGTGTGTGTGTGTGTGTGTGTGTGTGTGTAGGACGATGAAGTGGTCCTCCAGTGCTCAGCCACAATCCACAAGGAACAACAGAAACTCTGTCTGGCTGCTGAAGGCTTTGGAAACAGACTGTGCTTCCTTGAATCCATCTCCAACTCCAAGGTACTGATACAAGTGTGCTGTTCTAATACACTCCTTTATGCCACATGGAACATGAATGATGTAAATGCCTCCATAAGAAGCATGAGAGGTCACTGAAGGTGAAGGGTGTAACGTATGATTATCATACCGTTATTACAGTCCATTGGTGTAAAATGGCTGTCGAGTTTCTAACCTACCATACATCAAACCAGTACCAAAGTATTTCTACTTCATTGATCTTACACCGCTGCTTATGGTCAGCAATCCTGTGCTCATACAGAAGAATTGACTCTTGTGTATAGAAGTGTAAAAGTTAAGTCAACACCAATAAATGTGTTACCGTTTCAGAATGTGCCTCCAGATCTGTCCATCTGCACTTTTGTGTTGGAGCAGTCGTTGTCGGTACGAGCCCTTCAGGAGATGCTGGCCAACACCGAGGATAAGGCTGAGGGGGTGAGTGTGAAGCAACACACACACACACACACACACACACACACACACACACACACACACACACACACACACACACACACACTCTCACACACACACACACACACACACACACAGCAGGGAAGGGGGTGAATGAATATACGGTCGGTTGTTCTCAGATCAGGGCTTCAGGTGAGGCAGCGGCCTGATGAAACACACATGGGAGGAGGTGGCAGACACAGAAACAGGGAATCTGCTGACTGTCATCCACACTCTTGCTTAACAGTGGCTGGACCTGCCTACTGGTGGAGGGAGTCATTTAGGATAAAAACCAGAACTTTTCCCACAATAGTCTGAATTGAAGACAAACTGTCTTGTCCTGTTGTTTAGTGGCTGTAGGACGATCCTCAGGAGGCCAACCACAGGAGCTGCATGTGTCTTTGCACAACAGAGACACTACGGCCTCAGCACGCTGCTCAGGACAAGGAGAAGAATTAGACTCAACATTGGCCTCACATGCGTGTTTCATGATCTAATGATACAAACAAGATTTACAGATGTGGATGTTGATTTGTGAGTAATTTATCGGGTTCACAAATGCTCCATTCAATCCACAGATGCCAACCAATTGGAACAAATGTAAAACGTTTTTTACAAATAAATACTGGGAAAAAGGCCTCTCGTCTCCCTAGAACTCCATATAAATGCCCTGAAAAGCATATATATATATATATATATATATATATATATATATATATATATATATATATATATATATATATATATAAATAAATATTTTTGAAAAAGTGAAATTGTTTTACATTTGTTCAAACTGGTTGGTGTAGGTTGTGGATTGGACACTGCATTTGTCAACACCATAAATTACTCAAAATTGTTATACATCTGTAAATCTTTACAGATCATGAAACAGGCATTTTACCGTATTCAGGGCAGGGCTCTTGGCATGTGTCTTGATGTGAGCTATTGTACATGTGTGAGGATGGCACATACGCAAACTACTGCTGTGTGTGTGAAAGTGCAGCATCTCTGTCTGTGGGCCTTGTTGTGCACTGTGTTCAGTAGGAGCAGGCATCAGGGACAGACGGTCACATGCCGGTTGTGTTGGAGCACTTTCTGCCAAGAACACAAATGTCAGTCAGAGAGCAACACTCCTGTTTCATGGCACAGTCTCCTGGTGGCGCAGAATCCAGTGTCACTTTGCAGTTTTGCAGCACCTCTAGCGTCTGGAGAAATGGAGAAGAGACACAGAGACACAGAGACACAGAGACACAAGGGTTCACAGAACATGTGATCTGTTTCTGAGGAACACGAGCGCTGCTTTACTTCATTACTGGCGTTGTCTAGTTCATGGAACAGGGCTGCATGCAGTCACACAAACTATGATTGTAGAATCACAGTGAACCTAATGAACCTATACACCTGGAGCTTGAACTTTCATCACATGTAGGATGCACAAATCTTACTTCACACAAAAACAAGATCAGTTCAAACAGAAATACAGGAAACACGCAACAACAATCAAAAGGATTTCCACACTTTTGTCATCCTTTTGCAGGTTTATTGAAGTAGTGGCAGTAAGATGCAGCTGCTTGGGAAGCAGAGGTCTGTGATTGGTGGGATGGTTTACCTGTGAATGGGGAGCGCTTGATTCGTACACCAGAGGAGATACTCTAAACACAAAGTGCCAATAGTGTACCGATCAGGTTTAATTAACCGCGGAGGCCCAAATCAAATTCCTGATTATGACTTCATTCCCCAGCCCTGATGATGGTGTTAAACTCTCAGCTGGGGATGCTACAGTCATGTGACGGTGATATATTGCCGGCGTTTGGACTTCTACACAGAGCGCCTGAAAGCTACTGTGATGTGAATGATGGATCTCATCACAAATCTGATGCTTTTTATTGTAGTGTTTAGACTCTTGGGTCACATTTTTCCTCCGACTTTATCGATGAAGGATCCTTGAAGAATGAAATGATGCAGTTGTCCTCTCTGTCCCTCTTCCTGGTTATTGATATCTATGTTTGCTGTTCTCTCCCAGTGCCTTTCTGTCTTGTGTAACTCATCTGTTATTGTTCTCGCTCTCCTTCTTGTCACTGTCTCTCTGTCAGACGGCCCAGAGCGGCGGCCATCGCACCTTACTGTACGGACACGCTGTGCTGCTGCGGCACTCCTACAGCGGAATGGTCAGTGAGCACACACACTCGTATACATGCACACACACTCGTATACATGCACACGCACTCGTATACATGCACACGCACTCGTATACATGCACACGCACTCGTATACATGCACACGCACTCGTATACATGCACACGCACTCGTATACATGCACACGCACTCGTATACATGCACACGCACTCGTATACATGCACACGCACTCGTATACATGCACACGCACTCGTATACATGCACACGCACTCGTATACATGCACACGCACTCGTATACATGCACACGCACTCGTATACATGCACACACTCATATACATGCACACACTCATATACATGCACACACACTCATATACATGCACACACACTCGTATACATGCACACGCACTCGTATACATGCACACGCACTCGTATACATGCACACGCACTCGTATACATGCACACGCACTCGTATACATGCACACGCACTCGTATACATGCACACACTCATATACATGCACACACACTCATATACATGCACACGCACTCGTATACATGCACACGCACTCGTATACATGCACACGCACTCATATACATGCACACACACTCATATACATGCACACGCACTCGTATACATGCACACGCACTCGTATACATGCACACTCACTCGTATACATGCACACGCACTCGTATACATGCACACGCACTCGTATACATGCACACGCACTCGTATACATGCACACGCACTCGTATACATGCACACTCACTCGTATACATGCACACGCACTCGTATACATGCACACTCACTCGTATACATGCACACACACTCATATACATGCACACGCACTCGTATACATGCACACGCACTCGTATACATGCACACGCACTCGTATACATGCACACGCACTCGTATACATGCACACGCACTCGTATACATGCACACTCACTCGTATACATGCACACGCACTCGTATACATGCACACTCACTCGTATACATGCACACGCACTCATATACATGCACACGCACTCATATACATGCACACGCACTCGTATACATGCACACGCACTCATATACATGCACGTCCCAACACAACAACTATAACTGAAACAACAAGGCCATATTTAGTTATTATTTGCCTTTTTCATGTGAAGTTGCTGTGAGGAAATTTGATCTAATAATGAAAGTCTCCATTTAACAAGAGCTCCATCAGTGAAGAGCCCATCAGTGAGGAGATGAACCTTTTCTACAGTTATACTGAGTCGACTTTATTTGTAATATGTTACATGTTGGCAGACTAAGCAAGACAGAATCATTCATGATCAAATAAATAATACAATCATGATTTGAATTCTGAAAGTCAAACAGCTTGCAAGCTATTGCTCTTTGAACTTTTCTTTTTCCTTCAGTACCCGGGTTTCCCATCATGTTCCTACTCGCCTCATAGAACTCAAACTGAACTGAACTGATGGAACTGAGGAAACAGGATATATAAGAACTAAAGAGATACTGTTTCTCTGGGCCAGACTTAACAGCCGGACCAGTGAGTGAGCAGAACCAGAGAGTGTAGCTGGTTCTGTAGTTGTTACCGGTCGAGTGAATGACAGGTGTCAATCCCATCACATGTGACTGTCGTCGGTCGATGATCACCAGATGGACTGATGGAGTTGTTTCTCTGTTTAGTACCTGTGCTGTCTGTCCACCTCCCGCTCATCCACAGACAAACTGGCCTTTGATGTCGGACTGCAGGAAGACACCACAGGTGGGCTGCAACTCCTTTCTCTCATCGCCACGGCTTGTTGTTATCACATAGTTTGAGCTTCTGTTGATGTGAAAGCATCCCCGGCCAGCAGCAGTCATGTTCAACTTCTGCTGGAGCCAAGTTTGCAGAACTGTATCTTAAATGTTCCGTACGGGATTCAGAGCATCACTATAGCAGCAACTCTTTGTAATATAAAGCTACAGCAGAGTGAAGAGAACCACTGTTAGCTGTGCGCTACGTCGTGGAAGCTAAAGTAAGGTAAAAGGAGATTAAACAGCTGGACATCAACACCACTCCAATAATGGCTGCTGTGTCTTCTAGTGAGTCGATATATCAACTGTTTGCTAAAGCAACAGACATATCAACGCTGTAAGGCCCAGAGCATGAGTGGTGTTTCTGTCCAAAGACACCACATATATCAGGTTGCATGTTGAGGAAAGGGACATTTCATAAAGCTTCAATTAAAAGATAGATTTTATATTTGAAGTATTTTTCCAACCATAAAGCTCTTTAAGGGGGAAATAAAAACAAACCAAGCTAAGGGGTTAATGAACTGATATTAACGGCACAATTGACCACAAGACATTGTTTTAATTGTATTGAAAAACACAAACGCTTTCATTTGGAGAAAGTGAATTTCAAAGAGCTGAAGAATAACGATCACGTCAGCGCTTATCAAATCAAGCTGCCTGAGATTGGACCATAAGCATCACTCAGTCTGCTGCTTCTCACCGGCAGAACACCTTGTTCTGCTCCTGTTGTTGACCTGCTTCTTCCAAGCAGAGTGAAGCAGAAGCTGCTGCAAGAGAAATCTAGGCTCCCAAAGAGGCAGCACACCGGCTGAGGTGATGCAGGACTTCATGTTACTGTGTGAGTCGCTGCTTCATGGACACCTTTCTGCTGCATCTTCTGAGCTGTTGTTTGCGTTGTGTGTGTGTGTGTGTGTGTGTGTGTGTGTGTGTGTGTGTGTGTGTGTGTGTGTGTGCGTGCGTGTAGGCGAGGCATGCTGGTGGACCATCCATCCAGCTTCAAAGCAGCGGTCAGAGGGTGAGAAGGTTAGAGTGGGAGATGACCTCATCCTGGTCAGCGTCTCCTCTGAAAGATATCTGGTGAGTAGCAGCTGTGGGAACACATGAGAGGAGAGGAGCGCTCACATCTTACTGTCGCTTTCTGTCTTTGCTTCCTTCCTTTCATTTGGGATCCAGAGTCAAGAATTCTTGTTTTATTTTGTTGACATATTTCAGTTAAATGTTGCTGCAGAGGGAATCTAAGGCGCCTCTTTGTATCACTCCATCAATCTACAAATCATGTCAACAGACATTAAGAAAACAACTAATTTCTCCATGTTTTTATTTATAAAATGTTTTTGAATGAATGATATCTGAAAACCTTCGGAATAGAGTGACAGTGCACAGCTTGGTGTGTCGTGCTACTGAAGTGGAGTCTCAAGCCGGAATAGAAACTTCTTCAATTGCTCAAAGAAACACTAACTAATACTTTGCTGAAGGCGAGTTTATTCGCTGCAAAACTTTGGTTAAATTGAGCTCGGCCATTGAATGGAAACATGACTACCGTACATCAGAGAGCGCTGCGGCGGTCGAGCCAGCGAGTGTGATTGAAGATCAGGAGAATGAAAACATATTTCATTCTAAAGCACAAATAAAGAGATCCGCACCTCCTCACAAAGCTGCTGGAAGGTGCTGCATCAGTGTGCTGTGAGAACGGGCAGCAGCGATTGGCTGAGGTGCAGGAGAGGTGAGAGCTGATTACCTTCCATGAAGTCAGTCTTGATGTTCATGCAACAGACGGGCTTCATTAGACTCATCTAACCTGACAATGCAGGAGAGGTCTACGGCCGACACTCGTTCCTGTAACCGGGCCTTCCTTTCTGACTGCTGAATAAAGGAAGGTCCTTCTTGTTTGTGTGTGTTTCAGTCATTGATTGAACAGTGTTGGGCTGTGATGTGTCTCCCTGCAGCATCTGTCCTACGGTAATGGCCGTCTCCATGTGGACGCTGCCTTCCAGCAGACGCTGTGGAGTGTGGCTCCCATCTGCTCTGGCAGTGAAGTAGCACAAGGTACACCTGTTACTCTCTTCCATCCTTCTCTCTTTCTTGCTGACATGCGTGTGGTGTGCTTTGGTACAATCTTTGATTGTGGCTTCATGTTTTTACACAAATTAAATTGGTAAGTGGTATTCAAACTGCGGGACACTTTGGATGCTTTGCACATGTTTAGCCATGTGATGATGTTTGAAAGACAACGGTTGATCCAGGAGCCTTTTCATGTGAAGGTGTAGTAGTGAATACGTGAATGCAAACAATATGTACTGTAACTTTATCATGCTTGAACTATTTCACTGCCATTCATGCTTTATTCTGATGTGTTACAGATGTTAGCAGCTCCTCATTTTCCTTTTTGCAATGAATTATGGGGCAATAGCGTTGAATGCTGATTTTTGAGTGTATTTTGACACGCTTCATCATCCAAACATGCTTAGTTTTGATATGTAGACTGTTTTACATTGAGTCCAGTAGACTTTGATTCCCTAAAGGCTCAGAGTGACATGATTTGAGGACACGGGTGGTCTTCATTAGGGCAGTGAGCTCTGCTGGTGCTGGTCTTCATTTATCTGAACAGGTGGGTTTCAGAGCCTGGTTTGATTCCATAATTGATCCCTGCTGCCCTCCTCCCACCTCAGCACAGTCAGGTTCAACAGAATGCTCTAAACGTAGAGGCAAGGTAATGCATGTTCTGGAGCTTTTATGCAAACCGGCCCGTTTCTCTCTCGTATGATTGATGTGTCGAGTCCCAGAGTCCCTTTCTCTGTCCTCCTCCCTCTCCTCCATGTTTCTCCCTTTCTGTTGTCTGCTGTCTGCAGGTTTCCTGATCGGCGGGGACGTCCTGCGCCTCCTTCACGGTCACATGGACGAGTGTTTGACTGTTCCGTCTGGGGAGCATGGGGACGAGCAAAGGAGGTAATGTGCACTGATACTTACTGCTCTACTGATATATGGACTCCATAGTTAAAGTCTATCTCCTCTTTTTACCTGCACTCATTCAACTTACTCACAACTCGTCAAATACCGAGCCCTGGTCAGTGGCTCTACAGCTGAACGTGTGACGCTCCACGTCTGTGTTGGACGGGTCGAGGAGGCGTGTCACTGACTGCTCGTTACATCGTCTGTTCAAACAACGCTTCCAACGAAGCTTTACTTGGTCTTTGAGTCTGCTTATGCAACAAAACGACATGCTTAAGCTTTGGCAACGGAAGTACTAGGAAGAGACTGGTTTGTGTTCAAATGAGTCAGCTTCTTATATAACTGGCATTAGTTACTGAAAGAAGTTACGTAAGTTAAATAAGCTCCGTAACTAAACTAGGGTCCAGCTGACTTGGTTTGCACAGGACAGGAGCAGCAGTCTCCTGGGTGGAAGTCCTGTGTTGGTATTTCCTGACCTGCTGACTCAGCAGATGTTAGCTCTTTATACTACGTCACTGATGGTGCTGTGGACGGGTTTACACTGGAGTGAGTTAAAAGCACAATACGTCACCAGGGGAAGCGTGGTACAATCAGTCAGTAGATGCTTTAACTGCTGTCATTCAGTTATGCACATACATAATGAGATCCAGGACCAACACCTGGATGATTGTGTGTGTTTTTCAGCAGATCATAATGTTCTGTATTTCAGGAGCTTTTATCACAAAGCAAATTGTCTTTCGTCCGGCTCTGTTTGGACGACAGACTCTGGGTAACTTTGGATAAAAGCGTCTGCTAAATGACTGTAATGTGATGTAATGTAATAACTGGTTGCTATAATAGTCCCCTCTGTCCATACTGGCTGCGAAGAGATCCCTTCTGTATTGTACATGATTCCAATGTTAGAGATCGGGGGGGAAGGAAGTCAAAATACACAGTATGCATTATGTTCTACCAAATGCAATCAATAGTAAATGGATGTCCTATAAATAGATGAAACATACGTCAACATTCGATCTTGGCAAGTCAACACAGCGGCAGGATGTGCGGCCGGTGGAGCGAGCTGCTGCATGTGGGATCAGCAGTGTGACACTGAGGACTGTCACATCTTCAACTTGTGTGAATGTGATGCATGTTACTGGTCAGGGGGGAGCTGTCAACAATGAGTCAATGATACTAATGTCGCTTTCCAGTCATGTCGGCCGGATACCAGACATGAGACAGGGTCCAGTGGTTACGACATCATTGGATATTTCATTCCAGGTGTGTGATTCCAGAGGTGGTCATGTGATGGGCTATTATACTCTTTATTGACAATATAGCACCACTGAATCTGGGTTCAATTACATTGAATATGGTCACAAACTAGGGGTGTAACGTTACACGTATTCGTATTGAACCGTTCGGTACGAGGCTCACGGTTCGGTACGCATGACGAACCGAATACGTTTGAATAAAAAAATAAAAATGTTTTTTTTAAAAACCTTTATTTAACCAGGTAGTCCCATTGAGATTAAAAATCTCTTTTGCAAGATGTAAGTAACAATACAAGATGTAAGCAAGATGTAAGTAACAATACTACATAACATGAAGGAGCAGTTTTTGTTTTTTATGCTTATGTGTTGCTAAGAAGACACCCCAGAAGATGGGTCACTCAGGTATAGTTCCATCATTGTTCAAAGTCAAAGAATAACTTGATGATGTTAGTTGTAATGAATAAATATATTTTAAAATCAAGTACATTTCTCTGGCATTTATAGTTTTCTACTGTACCGAAACGTACCGAACCGTGGCTCCACTGTATCGTACCCAACCCAACCGTGAGTTTTGTGAACCGTTACACCCCTATCACAAACATATGGCCATTCAAAATATTTCAGCGTCTCTTCTTGAAATGTGTCTGAGGACTTCACAGAATGTGAACGTCAGCTCTCCTCCCCTTGAGTTCAGACCATTGGCACACAGCATCTCATTGCAGACGGAGCGCTCTGCTGTGACTGAGGCAGGGAGGACTATTCATAATAACAGTTTGAAGATATTCCCAAAAGAGACAGCCATGTTGTTAAACAATGCCGATGAGAGCGATGTATTCTCCTCCTGAACGTCTGCTGAGCTTCGATAGCGAGTCATCAGGTACAGTAGCAGCATGTCGAAGTCACATGAAACTGAAGCTGCAGTGGAAGAAGTGACGTGTACATGGTTATGTGTGGACTGGATATATAATAGGTCTGAAGGTGTGCTACTGTCCTTTTTACCCCAGGACAGTGCACTATGAGGGGGGAGCCGTGTCCAGTCATGCCCGGTCCCTGTGGAGGCTGGAGACACTGCGGGTTGTGTGAGTACACATTCATACAAGAAGCATGTGGATGCACAAATACACAGCAGCAGACATGCACACAGTCAGATCACAGAAATACATGTCGATTTATTCATTTCATCTTATTTAGCCGGGATAGTCTCTTTAAATCTCATTTACAACAGCACCACATAAAACAGACTTAAAGAAACAAACAGCAACAAGTTAAAAACAATATAACGCACACATTTCACATAAACGAGACGACTTCAAACAAACCAGTAAATCACATCAGTCCATCAGCATCAGGTGCAGACTACCTTCAGTGCTCCAATGATCCGCTGATGAGATAACCCAGAGTCTCTACAGAGTTGATGGGTTTGTGAGTAACAACTATAGGTATCTAAGAAGTGGACGTAGTCATGGTGACAGTGATGGTCTGTGGAATGCTGTTTTGAAGTCCTGCGTTTTCACCGTCACCATCTTGGATTCCAGCCGTCGCTATGTTGTTTTTTTTCAACCGATAAACGGAATTCACCATGTTTGGAATGAGGAGGAGTGACGTAGAGACGCCGGATACAGCTCTGGTTGCGGCAACGACCTGTCAATCACTGTGTAGCCCCGCCCTCAAGCATCCCCTGCTTTATCGTCTGTTTGACTCTAAATGGACCATCATGTACTAAATGAACATCATGCTGTATTGAAGAAGACTTGAAACTAGAGATTGAGACCATAAACTCATGTTTACAATGTTTACTGAGGTAATAAATCAAGAGAGAAGTATTTTGTTCATGTTCGGTGTTTTTTTATTGAAGATTCTTAATGTCTGTTTGTACGATTGGTGTTTATGTCTGACTGTGTTTGTGTCCAGCTGGAGCGGGAGTCATATCCGCTGGGGTCAGCCGTTCAGACTGAGACACGTGACCACGGGGAAGTATCTGAGTCTGATAGAAGACAAATCTTTGCTGCTGATGGACAAAGAGAAAGCCGATGTCAAGTCTACAGCCTTCTGCTTCAGGTCCTCCAAGGTACAGAGTTACTTCATCAGTAACTTTATTTATAAAGCGCTTTCATTAACAAAGTTACAAAGAGTGAAACAACAGAGTGAAACAATAAAATATGCTAAAATCATGCGACAAGATTGGACAAAACGGGTTAAAACAAAGATAAAAACCCAAAGTGATGTAAAGGATGCTAAAGATCTGGTTGCCTGAGATGCTCAGGTCGGGCATTTCTGGTTTCAAATAGCTGGGATCTTAAATGATGAACCATGATCACTCCACTCTTTCCATCCCCTCCCTCTGGTCAGCCGAGCGCACGATGAACACATCACACAGCACCCTCCCCTCCCACCCTCCCCTCCCATCCTCTCCTCCCATTTCGCACAGCTTCTCCACTTATTCTGTTTTTTTTACCAAATTGTTCTGTTTGTCTTTGCCCTGTAAAGCGTCTTTGGGTATCTTGAAAAGCGCTGTAGTAAATCGATGTGTTATTATTATGATTATGATGAAATATTCCCTTAAAGCAGCCCTGTTTCTTGTCTTGTAACATTTCATCTGTAATCACAGTATTCAGTTTGTTTCCCTTCCTCTCCTTCAGGAAAAGTTGGACCCTGGTGTGAAGAAGGAGGTGGATGGGATGGGTGTTCCCGACATTAAGTATGGCGACTCTGTGTGTTACATTCAACATGTGGACACCTACCTGTGGCTCACGTACCAGACCATCGACGCCAAGTGTGCACGCATGGGTGGAGTACAGAGAAAGGTACCTCACTGCACCTCTTCCCAACGCTCCATCACCATCTCTCTTTTCCAGTCACATGTCCATGTTGGGGTTGCTGTAGACCACGGAGTCACTGCTGCTTATGACTCTTTATGCAAATCAGGGATTTGTGTTGGCAACAATCTGGCGATACGAGACGCATCATGATGCAGGAGTTCTGATTCGATACATTGCGACGCTGTAACAAGGCCATGCATCATGTTTTTCTTTTTGTCTGATTACATGTAAACTGTCATGGTATGAAGAACACACTTCCATATGCATACATTCTGAGTGAATCAGATCAGTGAGATCCGCATTCATCACAATCCCTGTAACATCCAACATCACAGTCTGAGCCGCTGTTGATCACAAAGCTTTGCATCAGGGGAGTTGCGACATACCGTTATGACGATAAGCTCTTTATGTGAAAAAATAAAACAGAGATATGTTAATAATACACACATGATTCATGTAAATACTCAAGCGCTTCTTTAATCATGCCTTTGTACAGTTATGGTTCATGATTTTTAATCAAACTATTGTCATTAATACAAATTATAACAGTGTGTTTGAGAATTGATACAGTACCACAAAACATACTATTGTGATAACCAAGTGTTGCAATATTTTCTTACAGCCCTAATTAACATTGGAGTAAACGTTAGAAGCCGGCCTGCATGCAACAAGTCACAAGCAGCTTTCAGTGCTTCTCTGAACTTCTCTGAGCAGTCTGTTCTACCTGCTCAGGTAGAACAGACTGCTCTACCTGAGCAGTCTGTTCTACCTGAGCAGGTAGAACAGTCTGCAGGTAGAACAGACTGCTCTACCTGCAGTCTGTTCTACCTGCAGTCTGTTCTACCTGCTCAGGTAGAACAGACTGCAGGTAGAACAGTCTGTTCTACCTGCAGTCTGTTCTACCTGCTCAGCTGGTAAAGAAATGATACAAACATCTGAATGGAGCTAATGTTAACTAAGCATGACTGTGCATTTTAACAGACTGATTCAAGTAGTTCTGTTGTTCAAAATAAAGGTTAAAGCAGAAATCAATCAGAAAACAGCTGTTATAACTGTAGTGTCAAGTTGAGATGTTTTAGTAAATGTACGCAGTTTTACTTCCTTTATTTAACAGCAACCACAGGGGGCCTTGGATACTTTTGCCCAAAGACAGCTCAAGTTGAACTCAATCGTCTCGGGTCTTTTGAAAATGCTGTAATTGAATTAATTCCGTGTGATATTAACGGCGGCATTACCTCTCATTTCAGGCCATCATGCACCATGAGGGTCACATGGACGACGGGCTGACGCTGTCCCGCTCACAGCACGAGGAGAGTCGCACCGCCAGGGTGATCCGCAGTACTGTGTTTCTGTTCAACCTCTTCATCAGGTGGGTTATTACACACACACACACACCTAGATATGCAATACAGAAGGCCAGAGACACCATGGCAAAGGATGGTAATCAGACACTTTCAGAGGAAGAGGCTGCTCTGTCTATCAGCTTGGCATAAACACCACCAGCGGTTTAATCATTTAAAAAAGTTAAAGTGACTGTTTGTGATTGTCAGGGATTCATCGCAAGGAATAGTGATGCTCCTCTGAAGAGACCTTTGCTTCTCTGAATCCAAGCAGCTGTGAGAAGTTAAACAGGAACACAATGCTTCTTGTTTCTTGAATCATCTTGAACATGAGCTGTGTAACGAAGCAAATGTCGCTTGTAATTGGAGGACAGAACTGGAGCTAGTTCCTTCAGTGAGAATGTGGCAGCATCCTGCAGAGCAGCTGAACACAAGGTCTTCACTGTTTGCCTTATTTATGCAAAGCAACAAGCAGCTGTGTTCCTGTCTGAAGACTCAGCAACCGCCGTCGCTGTGTGCAGCTAACATACTGCTGCCGTCACGATCGTGCAGAATTAGGAACAGGCGTGTTTCAGTTGCAATGATTATCTATGATACTGTATGTTTTTAAACAGCCAAACAGATCGATACAGCTCCATCTGTTTGGCTCAACGATGGTGTACAGTGCAGTTAATTGCATCATGTGGGTCAATTGCCCAGTGATTGACTTGTAACTTAAAGGACACAACATATACCATTACATGTACGAACATGTCCTCTCCCAAACTCCACAAATAATATCTGTCACAAAAAAGGTTCCCTTCTTGAAAGACAACTTGATCCATCCATCCAAAAGAACTCACCACAGATGCAGGATATCTTATTAAATCATTTATTCATTATAGCTATACTGTATATCTTCTAATCCAATGAAAAACCCAAGAGGTGCAGAATCCCACCGGGTGTGTCTGAAACGACCACTGCTGTGTTGTGTGATTGACTGAAGCGGTGCTGGAAAGTGTCGTCAAACAGACTTCATTCAAACTCGCGCTGATGTAACATTATACAAGCAATGCACTCAAAGTCCTCGTATTATCCACTTCAGAGAATCGTGCCAAAGCACAAAGGTAAAGTCACCAAGCTGTCTGGCCCCAGGTGCCAGGTACCAGGTACCAGGTGCCAGGTGCCAGGTGCAGCAGTATGTGCACTGGTAATTCCATTAGCTGTTAGCAGTTAGCCAAACACATCGTCCAAAACGATAACAGACAAAAAAAAACTAAAAATGGCTCCATGCCCTTCTGAAGCAGAATTCTAGAGAGAGCTGCAACATTGATTCTTACTTCCTGAAAAACACACTGTAAGATGCATTGTAGATACATGGGATCTGTATTGTTAGCTAAGTCCCTCCCATCTTCACAAGCCATTTGACCCCCACATTAGTTTGGACTGGGGAATCATCCCATACATCAAACCAGCATAGAGCAGGAGGGAGGGGTGCATCAACAATCAGCTCAAACAGACAAGCTCGTCACAACCAACAGACTGCAGCCAGCAGGCTGAAAGCATCAGCATTCTGAACAAAACCACGCTGCAGAAATAGCAGCGACACAGAACATTGAGCAGCATGAGTTCAGGTGGTGAACATCAGCCCGGAGCAGTGAGAGCTCGTCAGT